>NW_027273877.1:14730000-14937500 GCF_046630095.1 Trachinotus anak
CACAGACACACACACACACACACACACACACACAGAAATGTGTGTGTGTGTGTGTGTGTGTGTGTGTGTGTTTAACCTTGCCAGCGGGTCACCAGTCATCATGTGATTGGAGGACATGATTCCCACGGCAACAGGGGCCATGGTTGACATGCTAACAGAAACAACGATGACAGTTGTGCCTCCAGCTTGGCTGCACATTCGTCAGTGTTGATATGTAGAGAGCAGCACCACTGGCTCGCAGGGTTCATGTGTGTCTGTTGAAAGGCAGAGGGTGTTGTGTAGCGTGTGTGTGTGTGTGTGTGTGTGTGTGTGTGTGTGTGTGTGTATGTGGTCATTGTTGATCAACTGATTAACTATAACAGGCCTGATAGATTCACATCAGAAAGTTTGTCAGACCTTTCGACTCCAATGTACCTGTTTGTGTGAATGCTGACAGGGTGATGTTGTCTCAAGTCAAAGGTTGAAGGTGGTGTCTCATTGTTGTTGTTGTTGACTGAAAAAATGAACCAACAACAGTACAGGGCTGTAGACAGCAGGTGTGTAACAGCAGGTGTGTAACCTGCTGTTACACACCTGCTGTCTACAGGTGACAGTTCTTCAGTGTAGCTGCTGAGCTAACATTAGCTATTAGGAGGAACTGCTTCAGTCCAGATCCTGAAGGTCTTGGTCCACAGCACTGATGATGTTGGACTGACTGCTGTCCACTGGTAGCTAGCTGTCCGTCATTTACACTCAGCAACAGACGCTAACAAACATGGTGGTCCACTGTCAGACAGTCTGATGACACAACACCTGCAGCTCTGTTGGTCAGACTCTTAGCCTGTGTTTGTTAGCTACAGCTGCTTAATTATAGCTTTCACCTCATTTAGCTTGATCAGACATCATTAGCTGCTAATGAGTCATAAATGAAAGAACACTGCAACAACACTGTAATATGGATTTAAAATCAATCAACCAACCAGTCAACCAGCTGCCCACTGTTAACCTCAGCATGAACACAGTGTTGGTTCATTGTTCATGAAAACACAAAAACATTCTAATCTTATAGTTTTCAATTAGATGTTTTTCATTATTTCAGAATAAACAAAATGAAAAATAGAGCAAAAAAACTAAAAACATAAAAGAAGATTAGATAATGATGATGAAGGTGAACACAGTCTGAATGGTTCATTATAACGATCATTTATTCACACCTGTAGTTTCTCTTATTCATTGTTGAATCATAAACAGTCGTATGAAAGGATGTAACAACGTCACATTCAGCCTGTTTCCTCTTTCTCACTGTGAGTGTGTGTGTGAATTTTTATCAGACAGTTTTGCACTCAGCTTGTCAAGGAAGTACAACAAGTTATTTTAGTCCTCTCTCTCTCTGTCAGGCTCCTCTCTCTCTCAGGCGCTCTCTCTCTCTCTCTCACTCAGGCTCTCTCTCTCTCTCAGTCTCTCTCTCTCTCTCTCTCTCAGTCTCTCTCTCTCTCTCTCTCTCTGTCAGGCTCTCTCTCTCAGTCTCTCTCTCTCTCTCTCTCTCTCTCAGGCGCTCTCTCTCTTTCTCTCTCTCACTCAGGCGCTCTCTCTCAGGCTCTCTCTCTCTGTCTCTCTCTGTCAGGCTCTCTCTCTCTCTCTCAGTCTCTCTCTCTCTCTCTTTGGGTCACACCCACTCTATCTCTCTCTTTCTCTCTCCTCCTCCCCTCCCTCTGCTGATGTCTCTCCCCCCTTCCCATGCCCCTCCCCTCCCTCTCTACTCTCAGCGGTCTCGGTTCTCCAGGGTTAGTGTGAGCTCGGAGATAGATAGATGAGAGAGGAGTGGAGCATGGATGGATAGTTTTCTCCTCCTTTGTCAGGTTGGCTCATTATTTACTCTTTGTTTTCATTTTAATATTTAGTATGATAAAGATTATTGCAAACACTTTATTTAATCTAGCCAGAATTAATTTGACACAGGGGTAGAAATAACTTGATGTTGTTGGATAATGAAAAGTAAAATCACCTGTTGAGTCTATGGCTCAGTAAAGTGAAGTCAGTAACTCTGAGTCAGTGTGGTGGTGCTAGCAGCTGATGCAGTGCTGTGTTCTTCCTAGTTTTAAGTCAACTCAGACACAGAGGAAGTCAGAACCAGCAGACCCTCACTGACTAATAAGGCAAAGATCTGGATCCACATGAATCTGGCCAAAAACAGTACATTGACCCCTGTGAGGTCGGACTACATCAATGTTTCCCACAACTTTAGGTTGTAGTGGTGGTTGACTCCACTATGGGAGGAGCTCTGGGACTGTGTTAAACAAGGACACCTGTTCTTTATCAGGAAATGTCAAACTGCATTCGTGTTTCTTTTATCTATGTGTTCAGATGTCAGCAGTAGAATCAAGTACAACACTGGTAAATTCTAATTCTATTGTTGTTTAAGAAGCATGTAGCTGAGCTGAGGGGGGGGGGGGGGGGGGTCATTTACTAACCATTTACAACATTTAAAGTGGCTTAAAGTGAAGCCAGAACTCTCAGGTTCTGATCCAGAGGAAAACTAAAATCCCTCTAATGTTTGTAACTATGCTGATAATTAAAAATACAACATCAGAGCAGAGAGCTTTTCAGTCTATGTTGTGAAGTTTTACATTTCCAGATAAGAACAGTAGTTTACAAAAGATCGAAAAATGTTTTTTTCCTTACTCAATCAACTGCCTTCCCATAAGCTAATGGGGCTAAACATTGTGACACCACAGAAGAAGTGAAGGGGCTGATGTGTTTGTAATAAGAGCAGGACAGAGAGATTACAGCTGTTCTTACAGCAGCAACAGCTGGAAACACAATTAACTCTACTAGTCCAGAGAGATACAGTCTGACACAGTCAGAAAGATACAGTCAGACACAGTCAGACAGATAAAGTCAGACACAGTCAGACAGATACAGTCAGACACAGTCAGAAAGATACAGACACAGTCAGACATAGTCAGTCACAGTCAGAGAGATACAGTCAGACAGATACAGACACAGTCAGACTTAGTGAGTCACAGTCAGACAGATACAATCAGTCACAGTCAGACAGATACAATCAGACACAGTCACAGAGATACAGTCAGACAGACAAAGTCAGACACAGTCAGACAGATACAGACACAGTCAGACATAGTCAGTCACAGTCAGACAGATACAATCAGTCACAGTCAGAGAGATACAGTCAGACAGTCAGTCAGACACAGTCAGAGAGATACACAATCAGATATAGTCAGACACAGTCACAGAGATACAGTCAGACAGAAACAGAGGCAGACACTAAGACTTAGTCAGATACAGTGAGATGCAGGTATAATCAGAAAAACACAGTCAGACATAGTCAGATACAGTTACACAGAAACAGAGACAGACATTCACACACAGTCAGACAGACACAGTCATATACAGTCGCACAGAAACAGAGACAGACATTCAGACAGTCAGATACAGTCAGAGACGCAGATACAGTCATACACAGTCAGTCAGACAGTCAGCCACAGTAATAAATACAGTCAGACAGATACAGTCAGACACAGTCAGACATAGACAGTCAGACACAGCCAGATACAGTCAGACAGACACAGTCAGATACAGTCAGACACAGTCAGAGAGCAACTGTGACCACAGGAGCTTTCAGCAGATAAAGACACAGATTGTTTCTCAGGACGTAGTGGAGACTAAAACCAGAGTGAGGAGGAGAGAACAATGTTCTCTACACTCTCAGTTTAGACTGGATCCAGATGGAAATGAAAGTGGAATCAGGAGGAAACACTGATCACATGTTTAATGAAAGAAATTATTATTAATAATATTTTTTATTTTCTCTTGTTCCATGTCACTGCTTCAGTGTGATAGTTGTTTGGCTCTCACACATCCTGTTACTACCTCTGTTGTTGTAGTGCTTTCGACAGAGGTACTGAGATTAGGCTTAGCAACATTAGAGAAGTGTCTGACCTATGTGTGTGTGTGTGTGTGTGTGTGTATGTAACTTCAGTCATTAGGCTGAAATAAAAGCAGACTAGACTAAAAACATGTCACCATTTACACTGATAACAGTGAGAGAAGGTGATAATGGCTACTGTTTAGAGTGAAAACACATCTCTGAGAGAGGGAGAAAGAGAGAGAGGGCAGGGCTGGTAGACTCACAAAGAGAATATACAAAAGTTGTGTAAATCATCTTCAGTCTAGTTAAATAAACCTCTGATTTAGTTTTAATGCTCAGGTGTCCTCTCAGCTCACTGTTTGACTGTGACGAGTCTGAAGTTCTTCAACCACCCGAGGTTCTTCTACAGACCACTTTACTTCTACCTTAAATATTCCCAAGTGGAGGAAACATTAGAGATGGACCCATTACATTCACTGTCAGTGGTTTCCTCCAGTCCAGGAGATGGTCTGTGGTTTTTGTACTGAGTCACAGGGAGGTGGTCCAGGTAGTCCAGGTGGTTGGTGTTGGTGGTGTGCTCAGTGTTTGATTCTAGCTGTCTATCTATATCTGAAACCAGAGGAGATGTACTGTCAGTGAGTGGGCAGATGTTATGGCAGCCGTAAAAACATCTGTCTGACCAGACAGGTCCATGGAGGAGCTGTCTGGTCTGTCAGGGATCTGGTGGGACAGGAAGTCTGAAAGGATCATGTATGATGTATGTATGATGCATGTACGATGTATGTATGATGCATGTATGATGCATGTATGATGCATGTATGATGCATGTTTGATATATGTATGATGCATGTATGATGCATGTTTGATATATGTATGATGCATGTTTGATGCATGTTTGATATATGTATGATGCATGTATGATGCATGTATGATGCATGTTTGATATATGTATGATGCATGTATGATGCATGTTTGATATATGTATGATGCATGTTTGATGCATGTATGATGCATGTTTGATGTATGTGTGATGCATGTATGATGCATGTTTGATGTATGTGTGATGCATGTATGATGCATGTTTGATGTATGTATGATGCATGTATGATGCATGTATGATGCATGTTTGATGTATGTGTGATGCATGTATGATGCATGTTTGATGCATGTATGATGCATGTTTGATGTATGTGTGATGCATGTATGATGCATGTTTGATGCATGTATGATGCATGTTTGATGTATGTGTGATGCATGTATGATGCATGTATGATGCATGTTTGATGTATGTGTGATGCATGTATGATGCATGTTTGATGTATGTATGATGCATGTTTGATGCATGTTTGATGCATGTATGATGCATGTATGATGCATGTTTGATGTATGTATGATGCATGTATGAGGCCTGTATGATGCATGTTTGATGCATGTATGATGCATGTTTGATATATGTATGATGCATGTTTGATGTATGTGTGATGCATGTATGATGTATGTATGATGTATGTTTGATGTATGTATGATGCATGTTTGATGCATGTATGTATGTATGATGCATGTATGATGTATGTATGATGCATGTATGATGTATGTATGATGTATGTGTGATGCATGTATGATGTATGTATGATGTATGTTTGATGTATGTATGATGCATGTTTGATGCATGTATGTATGTATGATGCATGTATGATGTATGTATGATGTATGTGTGATGCATGTGTGATGCATGTGTGATGTATGTTTGATGTATGTATGATGCATGTATGATGCATGTATGATGTATGTATGATGCATGTATGATGTATGTATGATGTATGTATGATGTATGTGTGATGCATGTGTGATGCATGTATGATGTATGTTTGATGTATGTATGATGCATGTATGATGTATGTTTGATGTATGTATGATGCATGTATGATGCATGTTTGATGTATGTATGATGCATGTATGATGTATGTTTGATGTATGTATGATGTATGTATGATTCCTGTCTGCCTGTGGCCTCCTCATTCCGTTGCTCCGTCTCTGTCCAGTAGAGGAAAACCACGTTGCTGCTCTTTATGTCTGTGTGTTTGCATAGTACGCTACTATTTTCTATGTAAATATTTAATCCAGCAGTACAGAACTCTGGATTGTCTCACACACACACACACTCGCTCTCTAACAAAACCTCTTTATTCTTTCCATGGAGAGCGTCAGGTGCTGGGTGCTCATTCAGCTGAACACAGGTCCAGACCTGGTCCTTCTGGTTCCTGGCTGGTGTCCAGGTATCATCACAGCCTCTGTCAGTGCCTCACTGAGGTCCTCCAGATATTATTTATTTGATATGCAACAGGTTTGTGTGATGTAGGTGCTGCTGAAGCAGTAGACATTAACCCTGGAGACATGGTCAGTCTCTGGTCTCTGTTGCTTTTTAGCTGTTCCATGATCCCCTAACCTTACTAAAGCTGTCATACTGCCATGTTCCCTACACCTGACCAGGTAAACCTAAACTAACCACAGTGATGTCATATAAGATGACATCTTCCTGCTGGTGGATGATCAGACTGTGCTGGTCCAGGTCCTCCATGCTGTGTGTAGACCTGTTGTGTTGTGTTCATGGTCTCCAGAGGATGAAGCCTGATGCTTTTGATGACTGCAGCTGTCTCCTCTATCATGTCCAACATTTAGATACAGTCAGGTGTCAGTTTATTAGGAACACCTACATAACACTGGTTCAGTGATGAACCCTGCTCTTCACTTTGATTACACCTAATGATCTTTGTGGAGGATGTAGTTTGTAGTGTTGAACTGTGTTGTGTTACACTGACACTAACTGTGTGTATCAGTGAGTGCAGGCTACACAACGGAACAATGATGAGCAATGAACAGTAATTAATTACAATTTGAGTGTAGAAAATAATGTTAATAGTATTACAGGCATCTGGAACCATGAAAACAGCTCACTCATGCTCTGATGCTGTCCCTCCTGTCCTCAGGACAGGACTTTAGTCCCTCCTGTCCTGTCCTGTCCTCAGGATCTTGTGAGCTGTCATGGACCATGCAGCCTCTGGGGGCTGGCAGGGTGTCATATCTGTACATATAAATGCTGCATCACATGCAGCTGGTACTTTCTGTCTTTCACCCAGTGCATGCTGGGATACGCTGCAGCCTTCAGCAGAAACAAGAAAGCAGATATATATATGCTGTGTTTCAATTCACAGGAGCCTCCTGTTCAAATCAGCATGTAAATTAACCTCAGCAGGTGGGCGGGGCTTACAGCTCCACCTCATTCAGAGCAGACATGTGACCTCACGTCTGTCCTTCAATCCATGTCTCACCACATACATGTCTCATGAGGTGTCCAGCTCAGCCTTGTTCAGGTGTAAACAGCCTCACTGAATTAATTTACTTTACAGAACGAAAAAAACACTGCAAGATGTGAATGATCTGAATGGTGTGTGTGTCTGCGTGTGTGTATTTCTTGAGACATTTGAAACTAAAAAATGATCGTTGTCTTGCAGACACAATTTTGATGAACGATAGTGTTCAGAGCTAAACTCACTGTCAAACTAACACATTGCATTTCCTGTGACCACTTCATAATAAAAGTCACCTTGTGTTTCACTAGTTGAATCTTTTATTGTGAAGCTGCAGCAGGGGGAAATGTTCAGTTTATCAGCAGATACATAAAACAGCAATAATACTGGGACTGTTCATCACACTGCAGGTGTATAAATTTTGCAAAATGATCAGTGCATCACTGGCTCAGTCACTTTGTGTTGCACTTCATTCATTCATTCATTCATTCAGACGTTTATTTAAATGAAAATCTTTGAGGCTGCCTCTATATGAGATGATTTAGTCACACAGCAGGCTCACAGGTGTGTGGTATCACCTGAGACCTGCTGGCATGTCCATCATCTCCCTGGTCTCAGTTTGGACCATGTTCAACATGTCAGGTTTGAATTCCTAAAGATTCAAGTTCAGACTTGGTCTGTCCTGTGATGAGAAGGTTCACTGACCCAGATAGGGACGATTGGATTTGACTGACTCTGAACAGATGAGAGATGTACTTCTAACATAACGAGGAGTTTTTATGAGACAGTGGACACTGACTTCAGCTTCATCCCTGACTGCTCTGTCTCTACCATCACTAGTCTCCACTAGTGATGTCTTCACCATCTCTGCTCTGTCTCCATCACTGCTCTGTCTCCATCACTGCTTATAAGCTGTGAAACAAAGAGCTGTGGTAAAATGTAAAACCACTCTCAGGTGGGTGATGATCACTCAGCACTCCCTCTCTCCACCCTGATATGGTCAGGGATTATCATTGCAAGCAGCTGTTACATAACAGCTGGAGAAACACAGAGTCATTATAGAGATGTAAGAGACAAAGAGGATGCACTGGGGGGAGGGGATCAGAGAACAGCTGTTTTAAACTGGAGGAAAGTCAGTTCATACAGAAGCCAACAGGGCTGATATTAATACCTGAGAGTTATTGACAATCTGATCATGATGAATCTGATTGACCTGATCATTTTATACTTTAACTTGGTCAGAGTCAGAGAGTCTGGTGGAGACAACATCCTCAGCCTCATTCAGAAGGTTTTATCTGATCCCCGGTCAGTTCAGTGATCTTTACAGGTGAGAGAGCTGCAGGACTGAAGGTGCAGGACACCACTTTGATGTTCCACTATGTGTTTGTGTTGATATGGGTGTAGCAGTGATGTCATGAGGTGTTGGTTCACACAAGCTCAGCATTTAATTAACATTTGATCTCAGTTTACTGAGCAAACAGCGATACACAACCAGACAACAGTCAGACAACAACCAGACAGCAGCCAAACAACTAGACAACTGCCAAACAAGGCAACAGCCAGGCAACAACTAGACAACAGCGGGACAACAGTCAGACAACAGTCAGACAACAACCAGAAAACAACCAGACAACTTGACAACTGCCAAACAAGACAACAGCCAGACAACAACCTGACAACAACCACATAACAGTCAGACAACAGCCAGACAACAACCAGACAACAACCAGAGTGCAGCCAAACAACTAGACAACTGCCAAACAAGGCAACAGCCAGACAACAACTAGAAAACAACCAGATAACAGCCGGACAAGTCAGATCACAACCAGACAACAACCAGACAACAGTCAGACAACAACCAGTCAACAGCCAGACATAAGCAAGCCAACAGCCAGACAACAACCAGTGAGCAGCCAGACAACAACCAGAAAGCAGCCAAACAACTAGACAACTGCCAAACAAGGCAACAGCCAGGCAACAACTAGACAACAGCAGGACAACAGTCAGACAACAGTCAGACAACAACCAGAAAACAACCAGAAAACAACCAGACAACTTGACAACTGCCAAACAAGACAACAGCCAGACATAAGCAAGACAACAACCAGACAACAACCAGAAAGCAGCCAAACAACTAGACAACTGCCAAACAAGGCAACAGCCAGACAACAACTAGGAAACAACCAGACAACAGCCTTTGTTTCAGCTTGTACCTTCTTCTACTAATCACATTTCAACAGTTTATTTGTGAACAGAAATCACATTTAAAATGTGAAGAAATTCATCTCAGCCTACAGCCGTCGATAGCTTCACTGTGGCTTTATGAGCGAATCGTCTCTGTGACAACCCCTGACCTTTGTGACAGAGCATTAGGACACAGAGTGCTTCGGTGTTTACTGTTAGCGGGGGATTAAATGAGCAGCAGAGGTTTCAGAGCGCTGACAGCTCTGTGATGGGACTTCCTGTCACACTGTGGTTGTTTCTAAGCTGCACACACGTTTATCCTGTTCTCATCTCGTGTGACATGATATTCACTCTCAGTAACGTGACTCATCACACCACTGTCCTCTGTGTCACAGTGATATGTTGAGTTAGGTGCTGGTATGTGGTCTGCTGTTCCATTTCTGGTACCTTCAGTTCAACCACAGAGCTTCTTTTTGTTTTCAATGCATTTATTCTAAAGCTGAACATCGGTTAAAATGAAGAACTGTCCAGATGTCAGGTTACAGGTTTAGGTTTGTGAACCACGGTGTGTGTCTGAATGATGAGCAGCTCAGTGCTGAGGGTCAGCTTTACTGTGGGCTGTGTTAAACTGTGTCTGCAGCAGGAAACAGCAGAAAGTTGATAACAGGTTATAAAGGACAGAGCGGCTGTGGTTAAAATGGTAAATGTTAGTTACAGTTCAGGTTCAGACCTGTTGACTCGATGAGAAAACTGACCAGGACAGACAGGATGGCTCCTGACCAAAGACAGTTTATGTCCACTGAGCAAAAACTGATTCAGTCGTTAATAAATGAAGGCTCTAATGTTTGTGTCTGGTCTTCAAAACCAATAAGCGTTACTGTGAACGTCTCATGTAAATCAGTGGATGGAGGTGAGAGTGATGCAGCTGCTCTGTAGTTTTATCTGTGAAATGCGAAGCTGCAGATGTTTTGTTCATGCTCAGACAGAGACTCAGTTTACCTTTGGCCCAGGCTCCTGCTGGTCACAGCATAAAGTGATACGTGAAGACTCAGCAGAATCTGCTTCACCGAATGCCTTAAATACCTCAGGACTCATAGCCACAGATCGAGTTGGAAAGAAAACTCCCACAGTTCCGATAAATACTGGAGAAATGAAGAGGAATCAGAGCAGGACTCTGGCTGAACCAAGTTCACCTCAGAACTCGATCAGGCACTAAATGTTAGCTCAGTGAGTTTGTATTTGTGATGCCTCTGACATTTACTGATCAGTCAGTTTTTATAAATTACTGTTGTTGTTGTTGTTGTCTGTGTGTTAGAAAGTAGAATTGCTGAGGTGAAAATATGCCTGATGTAATGATGATCTCACTGAGTATGACTCATAGTTTCAGTGTTTAGCATGTAGCCATATTGGCTACATGTTCACTAGCATGCAATGATATCAGCTACATGTTCACTAGCATGTAATGATGTCGACTACACGTTCACCACACAGAAACAGGATTAGTGTGTGTTTGGAGTTGTTGGTGTCCACCTAATGAATGAGTGTCTCTGTTTTAGCTCCAGGTTTGGTCTCCACCTGAGAAACACATCTGGCTTTTTAGAACAGCATCAGCAGACAAATCATTACAGATGTTAGTAATCCATCCTGTAGTCTCACATCCAGGCCTGAAGAGAAGGGCAGTCAGACCATTTAAACCATCTGTCTTTTATCACAGCAGACTGACGTGAAATAGTTTTGTTGCTTCATGAATCGTTTGCGTCCTCTTGGCTCAGTGTTTGTTTCTGTGGCAGTGACAGGAAGTCCTTCACCCAGGTGCGTCCCTGAGACCTTTGACAGGTGTGCTCAGGTGATGCAGACATGTCAGTGTCAGGCTGTGTTTAGGACTACAGACACAGTGATGCTCCACTAATGACATCACTACAGGACTGTCACTATTACTGTGACTGTCCAGGGAACCAGTGAAGGGGCTTCTGGGTAATACCAGTTTAATGACTTCAGTGACTTTGAACAAAGCAGCACTGCATCAGTAATTAATCAGCTGATAAGATGAATTGATGAGTCTACTGAGTTTATTGGATGAAAGATTAGATCTTCAGTGTTTAGTCATGAACTCTTTTTATTTATAGAGCAACACAGATTTGATTGACAGCCCACTCACAGAGCTGGATTCGTACAGGACCAGCAGGACCATCATCTTATTCTGGTTTTTGGAGAAGGCAACCCAGTTATCATGGAGTAAAACATCACATGACATGATGTGTGACCTTTAGCCTTTACCTGGTGTCAGAGGATGAGGAAGAGGCATTTCATTTCCCTCCACGCTGAGAAATGATGGATTTCTTCTTCCAACGTCGTTTTGGTCGCCGCCATAAACGACAGAAGCCCCCTGCTGCAGCACGTCAGCCTGGACCTGCTGTTCAGACCAGTAAAGCCAGGAGGCGCTCCAGCGTCGGTCTGCCCTCTGCAGCATTGATCCAGTCCAGACGTTCCTCCGTCGGTTTACCTCCAGTCTGTCCCGACCAGCGAAGACGTCCCAGTGCGGGCTTACTGGTGGCCAGTGGACAGAGGCGCCTGTCAGCCAGAGAGGTGGGGTTAACAACCATAGGTGGAGCAGAGGGATGGGCTGGAGGAGAGGATGTACCTATGAAGAAAGGAAGAAGAGCGTTTCAGTGTAAACCTCACCGTGGTTGCTGGACCTCAGGCTCCGCCTCCTACCTGCATCATGGGTTAGCAGTGAGACATCGACGCCCCTCCAAAGTAAAATCCATTGAACCTCATCTACTTGGATCCTCCATGTTACTTGCAAGTGTGGTCCAGTTGGGAGGAGGAGTGAGGGAGAGGGAGGAGGAAGAGGAGGAGGAAGAGGAGCAGACCTGCTCTGAGTCTGGTGAAGATGAAGGGAGCGATGAAGAGGTGGTGAACAGAACCAGAGGAATCAAAGATGCTGCTCAGACACACCTCACCCAGGCAGTTGTTATGGAAAATATTAAGCCACGCCCCTTGCTTCGTCCCCCTCGCTGTCTGAGAAGAAATTCCTCCCACCTCCTCCCGGCAGACTCTGTGTTTCAGAGCAGGGAGGCAGGATGTGGAGTTTATGGTAGATACAACCAACAGAGTTCAGGTCAGAGTCCCTGGACTTTAGACAAACCGATCCAGACCTCTACGACCAGCCCCAGTCTGAGTCAGCTAGTCTCACCGGATCTGGGTTCTGGTCACGGGGCTGCTGACACAGGTCTGACCTCCCTGTCCATGATCCATAAAAGCTGTTCTTCGCCTCTTGGGGGACTCGAGGGAACCATTTACTATGATCCTTATCTGGACACATGGGAGAACTTCCTGTCGTATGTAACACACACACACACACACACACACACACACACACACACAGAATAACAAAGCAGGCTTGTGCTCCCAGACTAAAACTAATTTGCTGCTGCTAACAGAGTTTCCTACATAATGAGACCTGGACTGGTCCTGATCAGGGTTCAGTTAGTGATGTGGTTCTGAACCAGGAGTAGGTTCCACTGTGATGCTGTTGGTTGCTAAGAATGATTCTGATTCCTGTGGTATTTATATTCATAGTCCACATTATGTGTGTGCTAACCCCTGACCTCAGACCTTTCCAGCTGCAGCACAAACAAAGATGCTCTATAAGACAGGTGATGCATCAGGCACTGTCAGTGGTTTGAAGTGGTTTACACTTCCTGTCTCCTAAAAACACCAGCTCATTATGTCACTGGTGTAAATGTGACAGTAGCTGATATGTCACCTGGTCCACACTCACCTGTCTGCATCCACACTCACCTGGTCCACACTCACCTGTCCACACTCACCTGTCTGCATCCACACTCACCTGTCCACACTCACCTGTCCACACTCACCTGTCTGCATCCACACTCACCTGGTCCACACTCACCTGTCCACACTCACCTGTGTGCGCCCACACTCACCTGTGTGTATCCTACAGGAAAGAAACGTCAGGGACACTGTTCCTGTTGCCACACAAAGCTTTTTAACACTAACTGATCAATAAAACACAACGGTACAACAATATAACACACAACAGTACAAAAATATAACACACAACAGTACAACAATGCAACACAACCCTACAACAATCTAACACAACAATACAACAACATAACACCCACAGCACAACAATATAACACACAATGGTACAACAATACAACATACAACAATACAACAATATAACACACAACAGTACCACAATATAACACAACAAAACAACAATGTAACACACAACAGTGCAACAATATAACACAACAATACAACAATGTAACACACAACAGGACAATACAACATATAACAATACAACAACATAACACAACAATACAACACAATAACACACAACAGTACAACAATATAACACAACAATACAACAATGTAACAAACACTACAACAATATATCACACAACAGTACAATACTACACACAACAATACAACAATATAACACACAACAATACGACAAAATGACACACAACAGTACAATATAACACACAACCATACAACAATATAACACAACAATACAATAAAGTAACAAATGCTACAACAATATAACACACAACAGTACTATACAACACTCAACAATACAACAATACAACACACAACAATACAACAATATAACACACAACAATACAACAAAATAACACACAACAGTACAACAATATAACACAACAATACAACAGTGTAACAAACACTACAACAATATATCACACAAAGCAATACAACACACAACAATATAACACACAACAACACAACAAAATAACACACAACAGTACAACAATATAACAAACAATGGTACAATAATATAACAACAATACAACAATATAACACACAACAGTATAACAATATAACACAACAATACTACAGTATAGCACAACAATACTACAATATAACACACAACAGTACAACAATGTAACAACAATACAACACACAACAATACAATATAACACACAACAGTACAATACAACACATAACAACACAACAATAAAACACACAACAATACAACAATATAACACAACAATACAACAACAACAACAACAACAACAACAACAGTGTTATACAGCAAAGACACTCAGGTCTGATTTCAGTTTAAGCTTTTCATTGATGGTTTCATGTGTTGGTCCCTCTGAGAGAACTGTCTCTGGTCTCTGGCCTCATCTGCTACAGTGAGACCAGAACCAGCAGAGAACAGTTCTCTGATCCCAGGTCTCAGACTTTGTTCTGGTCTCCAACAAAGTTAATTAATCCTCATTATTTTAGTTTCATTGTGTGAGAACATCTATGGCATGTGTATTTATTTCACTGACTATGGGGCTAAAGAATCATGATCTCATTGGACTGAACAGACTCAGACCTGCTGCTGGTCTCTGAGGGGGTGGGGCACAGGAGGAACCCATGTGACAGGAAATTACTCTAAGTTCTCAACTGTCTCTGAGCTGATGTCTTATCATCTGAGGCAGCAGCGTGATGTGATGTCTCCTTTGAACCTTCAAGCTAAATGCTTTAGAGGCTGACAACCTCGTGGTCCATTCATCAGCACAGCCAGACACACAACCAACCTGAGGTCCTGCAGGACCAGGTTGTGGTTCAGTCCTCATGTTCCCTGTTGTGATAAACATCCACAAGATTCACTCTAAAATACTTAAACTGCAGGTCTGTGAGATCACACCACATGTTAGTGGACTGATGGTCTCATCTTCAGGGTCACAGCAGAACCAGATACACAACTAGAGACGTCACATTAATACACACGTGTTTTACTGACCAACAACAAGATGTTCAGATGTTTTAATGCAACAGAAACAGTCAGAAAAATGCTTGAGTCCGATTGCAGCTGCTCACAGTCTCACTGTGTTGTTGTGTTGTCAGATCTCAGATATCTTGTCAGACCTCAACACACTGCAACTTAAGGAAATACATGCAAATAGAAAACATCTTCTTCAGTTTGACTTCACATGCTGCAAATATACACAACACAACCAAATACAACTACGGTGGGTCAGACAGGTCAACACAATGCAGAAGTTGCAACACAAATACAAAAGTCACAACAAAAATACAAAAGTCACAACACAAATGCAAAAGCGACAACACTAATAGAAAGGTCAATAGACTGGCCCGACCTCCTTCTGTTTTTTTTTTTGATAATAATAATAATAATAATGATGTTCTTGAGAAAAGGAAAAACTGTTTCCTGTTTTCATTTTAAAACGACTCATTTCATAAACAACAAAACCAAAAAGCATAAAACAAGTTATGTGTTTCTCTGGCTCACATAACTGAGCAGCAGTACCCACACACCTGAGCTGCAGCATTCACACACCTGATCCATCTCTGTCAAACATATTTCTGATGCAGCTGCTTTGATTACAGTGGCCACTAAATGTCACTGATCTGATGTATGATGTGATGTATGATGTATGATGTGATGTATGTTGTGATGTTGTGATGTATGATGTGATGTATGATGTGATGTTGTGATGATGTGATGTATGATGTATGATGTGATGTATGATGTGATGTTGTGATGTTGTGATGTATGTTGTGATGTATGTTGTGATGTATGATGTGATGTTGTGATGTATGTTGTGATGTATGATGTGATATATGTTGTGATGTGATGTTGTGATGTTGTGATGTTGTGATGATGTGATGTTGTGATGTATGATGTGATGTATGTTGTGATGTGATGTTGTGATGATGTGATGTTGTGATGTATGATGTGATGTATGTTGTGATGTATGATGTGATGTATGTTGTGATGTTGTGATGTATGATGTGATGTATGATGTGATGTATGTTGTGATGTATGATGTGATGTATGTTGTGATGTTGTGATGTATGATGTGATGTATGATGTGATGTTGTGATGTATGATGTGATGTATGTTGTGATGTATTATGTATGATGTGATGTATGTTGTGATGTGATGTTGTGATGATGTGATATATGTTGCGATGTATGTTATGATGTATGATGTGATGTATGTTGTGATGTATGATGTGATATATGTTGTGATGTATGTTATGATGTATGATGTGATGTATGTTGTGATGTATGATGTGATATATGTTGCGATGTATGTTATGATGTATGATGTGATATATGTTGTGATGTATGTTATGATGTATGATGTGATGTATGTTGTGATGTATGTTGTGATGTATGTTGTGATGTATGTTGCGATGTATGTTATGATGTATGATGTGATATATGTTGTGATGTATGTTATGATGTATGATGTGATGTATGATGTGATGTTGTGATGTATGATGTGATGTATGTTGTGATGTATTATGTATGATGTGATGTATGTTGTGATGTGATGTTGTGATGATGTGATATATGTTGCGATGTATGTTATGATGTATGATGTGATGTATGTTGTGATGTGATGTTGTGATGATGTGATATATGTTGCGATGTATGTTGTGATGTATGATGTGATATATGTTGCGATGTATGTTATGATGTATGATGTGATATATGTTGTGATGTATGATGTGATGTATGTTGTGATGTATGTTGTGATGTATGATTTCTGAATATTATTGGTTGAATTCTTCCCTTTCATTAAATCAGTCTGATCATTGGTTTAACCACATGACTCTCTTAGATTTACATGACTCATTCAACACGTGTTTGTGTTTTCAGGAAAGCCATCGCCAAGTCCGGCCTGCACCACCTGCCCTGTCAGCCCAGCACGTCGTCTCTGACCAGGACTGACCCCGAGGCTCACATCCGCAGCACTGTGGACTGGACCGTAAGTCTGGGATCAGTGAGACCACAGGGGTCTGAGGAAGTCTGAGTCCATGATGATGATGATGATGATGATGATGATATGACCTATCAGCCTCAGTGACAGTGACTCAGGCTGTGTCTCTGTGTCCGTCCTGCAGGACTCTGCTCTGTATGGAGACCACATCTGGTTTGAGACCAATGCGTCTGGAGATTACTGTTATGTGGGAGAACAACACTGTGTCGCCAAAGCCCTGGTGAGTGTCTTCCTCCTCCTCCTCCTCCTCTCACATGCAGTAGAGTCATCACAGTGAGTCTGGTGTATGGTGACGTCACATTATAGTGGTTTCCTTCAGGTTATGAGACCTGATAAAGAACTGAAGTCCTGGTGAAAATGACCTGTTCATCCATCAGCTTCATGAGCGAGAACAGTCCTCTTCACTGCAGGACTGAGGAACTGGACCTTACACTATAGGAGTAAACTCTACCACATGAGACTGGATCCAGGCCCCAGACTTTACAGCACTTATTCATGTAGTACAGACACGGTGCACAGAGATCAGAGAAGAGCAGCACAACACTGACCCCCAGAGGTTGGATGTGGTATTACTGCTGCTGGGGATCAGAGCTCATTAAACCCAACAATTCTAAATGCAGGTTGATTTGTTCCTGTGACTTTGTTAAAAACTCATCACATTCTCTCTCTGTTTGTTTCTGTTCCCAGCAAAAGTCTGTCAGCAGGAGGAAGTGTGCTGCCTGTAAGATTGTTGCCCACACCGTCTGCATAGAACAGCTGGAGAAGGTAAGTTGTCTGATGTTCACCTTTTAAATCTCCTTTGTGGATACAGGATGGAGGCTCAGGTATAGATCTCCAGTGATCAGAAGGCGATAAAGGTGGAGATTAAAGACAAATGTTTAAGGCATCCTTCATGTGATGGAGAAAGACTAAAGACAGATTAAACCGTCAGTTGTCAGCGATGAGAGAGGAGTGAAGAGGAAGATTAGTTAAACCCTCAGTCCACTCTTCAGCTGATGACTGAAACCCTGCCCCACAATAACCCCACCTTTAGAGTGAGACACAGACCTGCTGCGAGGGGGGGCGGGGGTTCAATCCATTTTCAATCCATTTATAATGAAAACTCACATCAGTGTTTCCCCTGGATGAGAGTCCATGTACATGTCCAGGTGTAGGTGGGGGCTGACGCTTATAAGATCTGTCCCCCAGACCACTGTCCCTCCTCAGACCTCTATCCCCCCTTAGACCACTCTCCCTCTTCTGACCTCTGTCCCTCTTCCGACCTCTGCCCCCCCAGACCTCTGTCCCTCCTATACTCCACATGTCTGTGGCTTTACTATGGCCTAACTGTGGCTTGACTGTGGCCTGACTGTTGCCTGGCTGTGGCCTAACCATGATCTGGCTGTGGCCTAACTGTGACCTGACTGTGGCCTAACTGTGGCTTGACTGTGGTTTAACTGTAGCCTAACTGTGGCCTAACTGTAGCCTAACTGTGACCTAACTGTGACCTAACTGTGACCTAACTGTGACCTAACTGTGACCTAACTGTGACCTAACTGTGACCTAACTGTGATCTGGCTGTGGCCTAACTGTGGCTTGACTGTGGTTTAACTGTAGCCTAACTATGGCCTAACTGTAGCCTAACTGTGACCTGGCTGTGGCCTAACTGTGACCTGGCTGTGGCCTAACTGTGGCCTGGCTGTGGCCTAACTGTGACCTGGCTGTGGCCTAACTGTGGCCTGGCTGTGGCCTAACTGTGACCTGGCTGTGGCCTAACTGTGGCCTGGCTGTGGCCTAACTGTGACCTGGCTGTGGCCTAACTGTGGCCTGGCTGTGGCCTAACTGTGACCTGGCTGTGGCCTAACTGTGGCCTGGCTGTGGCCTAACTGTGACCTGGCTGTGGCCTAACTGTGACCTGGCTGTGGCCTAACTGTGGCCTGGCTGTGGCCTAACTGTGACCTGGCTGTGGCCTAACTGTGGCCTGGCTGTGGCCTAACTGTGACCTGGCTGTGGCCTAACTGTGACCTGGCTGTGGCCTAACTGTGACCTGGCTGTGGCCTGGCTGTGACCTGGCTGTGGCCTAACTGTGATCTGGCTGTGGCCTAACCGTGATCTGGCTTTGGCCTAACTGTGGCTTGACTGTGGTTTAACTGTAGCCTAACTATGGCCTAACTGTAGCCTAACTGTGACCTAACTGTGACCTAACTGTGACCTGGCTGTGGCCTGGCTGTGGCCTGGCTGTGGCCTAACTGTGGCCAAACTGTGGTTTAACTGTGGCCTAACTGTGGCCAAACCGTGGTTTAACTGTGGCCTAACTGTGGCCTAACTATGGCCTGGCTGTGGCGCTCTGGTGGTGTCCTACTCTGTTTCTTCACTTCATTGTCACAGTTTTTCCCCTGAAAAGCCCACTCTCAGTGCTACAGACAGTTATAGTTGCTGGTTGTGGGAAATCATGGCTCTGCTGGTGTGCCCCTGTGTTTTCTGTCCAACTTCTTCCAGTGGTGTGTGTGTTCTGTGCAGCTCAGTTATCTTTTACGTGTTTTCACCTCTCTGCTCTACATCTGCTTTCCTCAGATTAACTTCAGGTGTAAACCGTCTTTCAGAGAATCAAGCTCGAGGAACATTCGAGAGGTGAGCTCTGGATGTTTGTCTCTGCAGTTGTTGTCTTGTTTAGCTACAGAAACAAATCTCCTTGTTTTCACTCTGACTCATATTGCGCCTATTGTTCATGTCCAAAATGGATCATAGATTCAGTGTTATAACAGTCAGCTGTTGTGTCTTTTGTGTGTGTTCAGCCCATTGTGGTGCGTCATCACTGGGTTCATCGCAGACGACAAGAAGGAAAATGTAAACAGTGTGGGAAGGTGGGTGGAGATTCTGAGTCTTTCTATATTGAACAGTCATTTTAATAGTTGTTTGTCACATGTTGAGCTGTTTTGACATTAGTGCAGTAAAAACAGTAAAAACATCCACATCCTAAATGTCTTTAAAACCCTTTAAACTAAACCAGTAGTGTAGTTTGTAGTTTCAGTGAAGTGGATCAGAACCTCTGTCCTCATCTCTCTGTGCAGGGCTTCCAGCAGAAGTTTACTTTCCACAGTAAAGAGATTGTTGCCATCAGCTGCTCCTGGTGCAAACAGGCTGTGAGTGTGTTACTGAGTTGACAATGGGACAAGACAACCAGTCTAAGATGACCTACCACAAAACGTCCCTCTCTTGTCGTTATTTTACAGTTAATCAGTGTTTTAAGTTGCTGTTTCTTGTATGTCTTCAGTACCACAACAAGGTCTCCTGTTTCATGCTGCAGCAGATTGAGGAGCCTTGTCCAATAGGACCTCATGCTGCCCTCATAGTCCCGCCCACATGGATCGTCCGGGTCCGACGCCATCAGGTACACTGCTGTCAGTCACTGCCTCATCATACATGCATAGAGCGGGAACTCAACTAAAAGGTCCTGAAGTATTTCAATAATGTAGCAAACAAAGCTACACAAACAACAACTGCTCGACCAGACACTGGGACTCAAACTATACGTCCACTCAAAGACCCCAGTCATCCAGTAAACTCTTTCTGTGACTGTCTCTTCTATCCTGATAAAAAACTGTTCTTTGACCATTTAATGAACTGAAGATAACAGCAAAAATACACCTGAAATGAACAGGACACGTTAGTCCTCTTCTCTGGTATGAGGTATGATAATGATTATGATGATGATGATGATGATGATGATGAAGATGAACAAACCAACTCTGCTTCACATCTTATTCCCATATATCAGGACACTGTGACCATCATCACTCAGTCCGTTTAACTGTTGTTGCAGATACTTCAGAGTCGACTTAAAATACCAAGAGCCACATTTTAGACTCAGCTCCAGTCAAAACAACCACTTCCATTAACATAGTGAAGTATAGCATAGCATGATATAGCATAGCATAGCATAGCACAGCACAATCACAGTAGGTGTAGTTGTGAAACGTTTGTCTTCATTCATGTTTCAAAGACAAAACAAAATAACAATAACACATATTTTTCTTTTTATTGTTTTCACTGAATTCATTCACAGTTTATTAAAGTTTATTGAAATACCTCCTCCAGGTGACAGACTCAGGTGAGGTGGACAGCCTGTGCTGCTACGTCTCCAACATGGAAAAGTGTTGAGATCAATGGATGTTGACAATAACATCTCATACATTTGTTAGAAGAAAGGGAACCACAGTCACCACAGTCTATCTCTGTGTCTCCACCAGTCCTCTATGAAGTCCAGCAAGAAGAAGAAGAGGACGTCCTTCAAGAGGAAGAGCAGTAAGAAAGGAGCAGAGGTCAGTCCTGCTCTGGAAACTCAACATACCTGTACAGTATGTCTGTCTGTGTCACCTGTGGTCAACAGTCCAGCTCAGAGGACTCTAGCTCCGGTCAGAGGACTCTATTTCAGGTTAGAGGACTCAAGTCCAGCTCAGAGGACTCTAGTTCAGATCAGAGGACTCTAGTTCAGGTTAGAGGACTCAAGTCCAGGTCAGAGGACTCTAGTTCAGATCAGAGGACTCAAGTCCAGGTTAGAGGACTCAAGTCCAGGTCAGAGGACTCTAGTTCAGATCAGAGGACTCTAGTACAGGTTAGAGGACTCAAGTCCAGGTCAGAGGACTCTAGTTCAGATCAGAGGACTCTAGTTCAGGTTAGAGGACTCAAGTCCAGGTCAGAGGACTCTAGTTCAGATCAGAGGACTCTAGTTCAGATCAGAGGACTCTAGTACAGGTCAGAGGACTCTAGTCCAGGTCAGAGGACTCTAGTTCAGATCAGAGGACTCTAGTTCAGATCAGAGGACTCAAGTCCAGGTCAGAGGACTCTAGTCCAGGTCAGAGGACTCTAGTCCAGGTCAGAGGACTCTAGTTCAGATCAGAGGACTCAAGTCCAGGTCAGAGGACTCTATTTCAGATCAGAGGACTCTAGTTCAGGTTAGAGGACTCAAGTCCAGGTCAGAGGACTCTAGTTCAGATCAGAGGACTCTAGTACAGGTCAGAGGACTCTAGTCCAGGTCAGAGGACTCTAGTTCAGATCAGAGGACTCTAGTTCAGGTCAGATGACTGCAGTCTAGGTCAGAGGACTCAAGTCCAGCTCAGAGGGATGGACGACAGAAGCTCAGATCTTCTTCTTTTCTTGCAGGAAGGACGACAGTGGAAGCCGTTCATAATCCGACCCCTCCCCTCTCCACTGATGAAACCATTGCTGGTGTTTGTCAACCCCAAGAGCGGAGGAAACCAGGTACCAGACCAGTCCAGCAGTTCAGCAAAACAGTCACTGAAAGTCAGTCAGTCAGTCCTGATCTGTGCACCAGAACTTAGTCTGAAGACAGAAACCTTCTGTAGAAAGTAGTTTACTGTCAGACCAGCACTTTGACTTGGTCCCATCATCAACCTGTGGAGGAATTAAACTGGACTGGACTGTCTCAGTTCCAGGTCTTGTACTGTGAGGAGATTCTGGCCTTGTTCAGGTTCTGGTCCTCCAGTGTCCTATTTGTCTCTCTGACAGGGAACCAAGATCCTGCAGTCCTTCATGTGGTATCTGAACCCCAGACAGGTGTTTGACCTGAGCCAGGGAGGACCAAAGGAGGGGTAGGTCTCACACATACGCACACACAAACACACACACACGCACACACACACAGATATCAGTAAACATGTCTGAACTGACCTTTAACCAGTGCACCACATCTTCCAGCCTGGAGCTGTATCGTAAAGTCCACAACCTGAGGATCCTGGCCTGTGGAGGAGATGGCACTGTGAGGAGTAACACACACACACACACAAATAATAAAATTACTCCAGGGTCCATAGTTCGGATTATCTTTAGGCTACCCTAACAAACAGCAAAGGAAATCAGTGCTTGATTAGTGTGGTCTGCACTAACTCTTTACTGATTGGATGCTTACAGTTCAAATTGATTGGTTGTGAAAACCACAGGGTGGAGTTCAATGACAAAACATCATGTGACGTTCACTGTCGCCTGGTGTTTATTAATGCCAGGTGGTGCCAGGCGCTTATTTACACCAGACGGCAGGTGGTGGTAAAATGGAATTTACTATACATCAAACGCCGTTGAAATGGAGACAAATTATGACACTTGGGCTTGCCATACAGATGAGCCTCGTCCAAGATTTGTCTCTGCTACAGTGTCCTTACACTGGGGGGGGGACTTCCAGTTTTAGTCACAATTTTCAGTCTGTGTGTGTCTGTTGACCCAGGTGGGCTGGATCCTGTCCTGTCTTGATGAGCTGGCACTAAATCCTCAGCCTCCTGTTGCCGTGCTACCACTTGGGACAGGAAATGACCTCGCCAGGACCCTCAACTGGGGAGGGGTGGGTACTGAAACTGACAAATACAACTGACACACACCTGAAGTGCAGGTACCTGCTGTTGTAATCTGGATTAAAGGCCGCTCATTGCGTGCACATGTATGTGTGATGTAACTGTTCAGGGCTACACAGACGAACCTCTGTCTAAGATCCTGTCCCACGTCGAGGACGGAACAGTTGTCCAGCTGGACAGGTGGAATCTACAGGTTGAACCAAACCACAGTGCAGGGGTTGAACTGGATGAACAACAGACTGATAAGGTCAGTGAACATAACACACTTACATCTTATCCACAACCTGAGTGGATGTCGTCTTTACCCCTTCAAAATAAGAGCAGACTGCTGAGACTTCTTTAATCCTTCAAAATAAGAGCAGACCATTGAGACTTCTTTAACCCTTCAAAATAAGAGCATAGATAAAAACCTGTGTGACATGATGAAGCTGCAGTAACACAAACAAACCACCAGTCAGCAGCAAATCTCAGCAACACTTAACAAGATTAGATGTTTAACACAGATGTCATGGGTGTGTGTGTGTGTGCGTGTGTGTGTGTGCGCGTGTGCACTTGCGCACTCTCAGCTTCCCCTGGATGTTTTCAACAATTACTTCAGTCTTGGATTTGATGCCCATGTGACTCTGGAGTTCCATGAATCAAGAGGTAAATTCACATCAATGATCAGATCAATAAAAACATATGTTATTGATGGATGAAGATTGTGTGAACATTACTCTGTGTATGGACTGTTCAGTTCACTTCGTGTGTGTGTGTGTGTGTGTGTGTGTGTGTTTCAGAGGCCAACCCAGAGAAGTTCAATAGTCGCTTCAGGAATAAGATGTTCTATGCTGGGGTGAGTGTAACCCTAACCCAAAGTGTTTTATTATTAATAGTATTCAGTTTTTAAGGGACACTCTGAACATGTTGAAATGAAATGTGCTCATCAGACCACAGTCAGAGAAGATTGTTATCATTTCAGTCTGTGTGCATCCTTCAGATGAAGGTGATGAACTGTGCTGAACAGTCAGGAAACTGTTCCTCCAGATCATCCTCCATCTTCCAGATGTTTTAGACAAGATGATGCTGAAGAGGTTGTTGGGGCATTGGTAGTTTATCAAATTAACACAATATTAATCATATTAGAACTATTCATATTCAATAGTTTGTGGAGACACCAACAAAGGCAAGATGGCCAATTCAAAATGGTCACTGTGACCACGTGACCTAAACAAGAAAGACTAACATAAGGAGGCAGTACACAAAGAAAGAACACAAGGTAGCAGAATCAAAGATGGCCGCAGAGACCACATGACATGTGGGGGAGGGAGAGAGTGAGTTTCTTTGTTTAGACCAGTTCCAGTAGTCTAAAAGGTGCCAGGTTAAAAGAGGGTGAGCTTCATCCAAGTTGTAATACTGGGAAGTGCTACGGGTGTGTGTGAACATACAGGTATGAAGCTAACATTGTGACTAACCAACAAGAGAGAGCGAAGAAAAACAGCTGGGTTTGTTGGTCAGGTGACATCTTGGGTCACATGTCACACAATGACCAACACTTACTGGTCAGTAAGGTCCCTGGGGGAGGTTAAGGTGTGAACATTAAGGATTGTGGGGGATGGAGTTCAAATGGCCTCCTTTTATTCCAAAAGAACATGTTCTGTCTCATTGTGTATCATTGTGACTGGACTGAAGCCCAGTGAGGAAGTTAATGTTGGTCTGTAGTAGTTCTGACTTGAACACATGACAGAACAGGTTCAAACCAGTCACCAGCCTCCAGGTGTGAACTGAAGCTGAGAGCTGCAGTTCCTCTAACGACCACCAGAGTCTGGCTCCAGCAGTGAGTCAGTCCCACAGACTCCCATGTTCACATGTCTTTACAGCAGAAAGAAACATGTTTACAGCCTGGTACAGAAACTGTTCTGCTCTCTAGAGATCATTTCCTCCTTCATGACACCTGTAGCTGAATTTATACAACTCACCTGTTCACATTTTATTAAGGACTGAAGTGACAGAGAGTTGAGGGCGTGGCCTCTGAGTGACAGGTGTGTGTGGTCACAGGTGTGTAGCTGTCTGCTGGTGTCAGATGGTTCAATCAGTGAACGGGACCTCTGTGTTTGTGGCGTCGGTTCTTCAGGTGATTTGACTTGTTGTTAGCTAACTAACAGAACGTGAGGACGTCTGAGCTCCTGTTTCTACAGTTGAGTCAGCTGCTACTGTTTTATTTATGTTAGCTCTGATTAGCAGGTATCAGTGTCTGAGCTCACTACACCTGGACTGTTAGCTTAGCTCGTTAACTAGCTACTTAGCTAGCTAATGAATTAGCCTTGGGTTAGCCCTCGAGCAACAAGCCCAGCTGTGCTAACAATGCTAACAGGAGCGTATCGTTATTAAACTGCCATTCATGAAGTCTTGGCTTCACTCGCCCCTCCTCTTTGACCATATTTGGATTAGCTGGGAGGTAGGTGGAGTCCGACGCTGCCAAGACGGAAACCTGTGGGTGATGTCACGGAAGCTACGACCATCTTTATCTCCAGTCTGTGGTTGAAAGCTTCTCACCTTTGAGACAACAGGATGGTGAATGTAAACTGAATTCAAACATCGGGTAGAGGTGTGTTGTGTTCATTTACACAGGGTTGTTGTTGTTCTTCTTCTTCTTTGTTTTTTCTTAGTTTATTATTTGTGAACATTAATTTCCAAACTCCATCATGTTCTTATCAGATGGTTTTTTTATCTTAGAGGCTGACACAGTGCATCAGGTAAAGATGTGACAGTGTTAAAACAGATGTGAGTTCTACACAGTGTGAACATGTGTTAATGTAAAACTACAGTCAAACTACACAACACCTGCAGTGTAACAAGGTGTGAGGGCCACCAGCTGATCCTAGAATGAGTCACCAGTGTGTGATGTTGGACTTCGGTCTCTGTGTGTGGACACACAACTCAGTGATGACTGAAATGATGGGGACTGAATCCAGGCAACAGACTCCATCCAGCTGTGGCTGTGATGATGATGTTGATGATGATGATGATGATGTACTGCTGTGAGAGAGTCCTGCTCAGCTGTGTCTGCCTCTCTCTCTCTCTCTCTCTCTCTCTCTCTCTCTCTCTCTCTCTCTCTCTCTCTCTCTCTCTCTCTCTCTCTCTCTCTCTCTCACACACACACAGACAGCATTCTCAGACTTCCTGATGGGAAGCTCCAAAGACCTGTCTAAACACATCAAGGTGGTGGTAAGTAGCTGTCAATCAAACAGACGAACAGATGTTTATGTGAGTCACTCTGACTCTCTCTCTCTCGTTGTTTCTCTCTCTCTCTCTCTCTCTCCCTCCCTCTCTCTCTCTCTCTCTCTCTCTCTCTCTCTCTCTCTCTCTCTCTCTCTCTCTCTCTCGTTGTTTCTCTCTCTCTCTCTCTCTCTCGTTGTTTCTCTCTCTCTCTCTCTCTCTCTCTCTCTATCTCTCATTCGCTCTCCCTCTCTCTCTCTCATTCTCTCTTTCTCATTGTCTCTCCCTCTCTCTCTCACTCTCTCCAGTGTGATGGGACTGATTTGACATCAAAGGTTCAGGACTTGAAGCTTCAGTGTCTGGTCTTCCTCAACATCCCCAGGTAACTCTACCTGAGTGTTGTCTGTGTTGGTGACTGACTCTGGAGAAGAGGGACAAACACGTCCTGTGCAATAAAACGTTTACACAAAACTAAAAACCAGGTCTAAATGAAACCCTGGGTCTCAGTGTTACTGTTAAAAACATCTGGATCAGTGGAGGAGAGAGAGAGAATGTGGTGATGTTTCACCAAAGTTAAGAAATAGAAATAAAAAGTCAGTCTCCTCCTTACAGACAGAATCTGACATTTGATGATTAAGTTTGAGACATTCAGGTGTCTCGAATGTTGTGTGACGTCACGGACCTGTCAGACCTCTAATGTGTGTTATGAAACATGTATGATGTCAATGATGAGCAGACGTGTGACCTGCTGAGCCACAGAAACACTCGCTGATGTCAGGTCTCTGTTTTGACGTTGGCCTCCACTGGAGATGATTATCACATGATTTCTCAGTCTGAGCAGCTGTGTGTGTCAGATTCAGATCTGAGACCAGCAGAGACTTACCTGGAACTCGCTCAGCTTCAGATACTGGTCAATTAAACAGTTCTGGTTCAGATCCTCAGTCCAGCTTCACATCTGTACCAGGAATGACAGATGTTGGATCTGAGGATGACTGTGATGCTGCCGTTGCTCTTCATCATCTCATCTCAGGTCTGCAGGCAGGAGGATCAGAAGAGTTCAGGTCCTGGGTCACTGAAGGTCCTGGACTGATGTGGATCATGTGTGTAGTTGTTTCCAGTGGGATGCTGCTCAGGGCTCCAGAGACAGAACAGCAGCTGTACTGGACTGAACCTACACTTTGTGTACAAACACACTGTGGTGTTGTGTCTTTGTTTTTGTTGTTGTGTTGTTGTGGGTGTATTGGTGTGTTGTCGTTGTTGGTGAGATGATCACATGATTTCTCAGTCTGAGCAGCTGTGTGTGTCAGAGTCAGATCTGAGACCAGCAGAGACTTATCTGCATCTCGATCAGCTACAATTAAAAAGACAAAAATTAAAAAGACAAATAAATCTGAGAGCTGTGATACTGTTTACACATAGAAGTTAGTAAACTTTTCAAGTAAAGGCGTGGACTGCTTGACCACCTCAAGGTGTAACTGTAAGTCTTTACAGCTTGAGCACTGTTGATGTTGTTGTGTTGTGTGTTGTTTTTGTGTTGTTGATGAGGTGTTGTTGTTGTTTTTGTGTGTTGTTGTGTTGATGTTGGTGTGTTGTTGTTGTGTTGGTGTTGTTGTTTTTGTGTGTTGTTGTGTTGTGTTGTTGATGTGTTGTTGTGTTGATGTTGTGTTGTGTGTTGTTCTGTTGTTGTGTGTTGTTGTTGTGTTGGTATGTTGTTGTTGTGTTGGCGTGTTTGTGTTGTTGGTCTGTTGTTGTGTTTGTATGTTGTGTTGTTGTTGTTGTTGTTGTTGTGTTGGTTTGTTGTTGTTGTGTTGTTTTTGTTGTGTTGGTGTGGTCCAGGTCAGTGTGTGTTGTTGCTGACACAGAGGAGCCTTAGTCTGTGTGTGATCTTGTTTATTGTTAATGCTGAATGACTGAAGTTGTTGTTGTGAACTCAACCTCCTGCTGCAGCTGTTTGTGTCACTGAGAAGATTCTGGGTTCAGGTCCTCAAGGAGCTTTTATCAAATCACGAGGATGATGATGATGATGAGTGTTACTGTTGCCTTATAATGTGTGTCTGTTGTGTACTTCAGGTACTGTGCAGGCACCACCCCCTGGGGTAACCCCAGTGAGCATCACGACTTTGAGCCTCAGCGTCATGACGACGGATACATCGAGGTCATTGGATTCACTATGACTTCATTGGTACGGAACTCTCATGGTGACCTGGTAGCCATGGTAACCAGCTGATCAGCTATCAGCTGAGGTCGTGTTCATACAAATGTCATCTTACAGTCTGTCACGTCTCATCAGCATCAATTTAACAACAACACAAACAACAACACACCATTCATATGACAGATGGTGGAGTCAGAGCAGAGAACGGTTCAGTTTTAATCTCTGTCATCATGACGACACATCCAAAGAGTTCACCTGCATCATCAGTCAATATCTATAGATTATAATCAATAATCATGATGTGTGTGTGCTTGCGTGTGTGTGTGCTTGCGTGTGCGTGTGTGTTTGTGCAGGCTACTCTCCAGGTCGGAGGTCACGGTGAGAGGTTGAACCAGTGCAGAGAGGTCACCCTGACCACCACCAAACCTCTCCCAGTCCAGGTACATTCAAGACCACATGGTTTACCTATGAAGAGTTAATACACCTGTTGATTGATTGATTGATTGATTGATTGATTGGTTTGATTGGTTGGTCGGTGGACTTGTCTCACTGTCAGGTGGATGGTGAACCATGCAGACTGGCTCCGTCTGTGATCCACATCAGCCTCAGAAACCAGGCCAACATGATCCAGAAAACCAAACGACGGACCTCATTACCACACCTCAACGAGTGAGTGAATGGTCTGGTCCTGTGTTAATCCTGGTCTGGTCTGGTCCTGTGTTAATCCTGGTCTGGTCTGGTCCTGTGTTAATCCTGGTCTGGTCTGGTCCTGTGTTAATCCTGGTCTGGTCTGGTTCTGTGTTAATCCTGGTCTGGTCTGGTTCTGTGTTAATACTGGTCTGGTCTGGTTCTGTGTTAATAATGGGCTGGTCTGGTCCTGTGTTAATCCTGGTCTGGTCTGGTTCTGTGTTAATACTGGTCTGGTCTGGTTCTGTGTTAATAATGGGCTGGTCTGGTCCTGTGTTAATCCTGGTCTGGTCTGGTCCTGTGTTAATCCTGGTCTGGTCTGGTCCTGTGTTAATACTGGTCTGGTCTGGTTCTGTGTTAATAATGGGCTGGTCTGGTCCTGTGTTAATCCTGGTCTGGTCTGGTCCTGTGTTAATCCTGGTCTGGTCTGGTTCTGTGTTAATCCTGGTCTGGTCTGGTTCTGTGTTAATAATGGGCTGGTCTGGTCCTGTGTTAATCCTGGTCTGGTCTGGTCCTGTGTTAATCCTGGTCTGGTCTGGTCCTGTGTTAATACTGGTCTGGTCTGGTTCTGTGTTAATACTGGTCTGGTCTGGTCCTGTGTTAATAATGGGCTGGTCTGGTCCTGTGTTAATCCTGGTCTGGTCTGGTCCTGTGTTAATCCTGGTCTGGTCTGGTCCTGTGTTAATCCTGGTCTGGTCTGGTCCTGTGTTAATCCTGGTCTGGTCTGGTTCTGTGTTAATCCTGGTCTGGTCTGGTTCTGTGTTAATCCTGGTCTGGTCTGGTCCTGTGTTAATCCTGGTCTGGTCTGGTCCTGTGTTAATCCTGGTCTGGTCTGGTCCTGTGTTAATAATGGGCTGGTCTGGTCCTGTGTTAATAATGGGCTGGTCTGGTTCTGTGTTAATCCTGGTCTGGTCTGGTTCTGTGTTAATCCTGGTCTGGTCTGGTTCTGTGTTAATAATGGGCTGGTCTGGTCCTGTGTGTCTCAGTCAGCAGCCGGTCCCAGAGAGGCTCAGGATCAGAGTCAGCAGGATCAGTATGGTGGACTACGAGACTCTGCACTATGACAAGGACAAACTACGACAAGCGTGTAAGGAAACACACACACACACACACACACAGACACACACCTGAAAATAAACCCTCATCACCATGTTGATGATGTCACTCAGGTGAGTCCAGGTGTTCACAGTTGATTCAGTTTGTTTACCTGCTTCTTCTCTGACTGTAAACAAACAAACCTCATCATAACAAACAGCTGTTTGTAAATAAACCAGTGTTTACTGAAGGTGGAGCCTTCATCCTCAGTCTTCATCACCTCGTCACTCCTCAGAACTATGACGCAGATTCAACATAACCAGGTGAACTTTGTTACCTGGTTTAACTGAACACTGTCCCGATCACCTGGACTGTGAAGCTGGTTATCACCTGGTTCAGTTAACTCTGGTTTACCTGTCCAGGTACAAGCTCATTAACGTGGCAGATCTGATCAGTGACATGAGAGGTTCAGTTTTATTGTTCAGCTCCTCCTGTTACTCTGGGCTGCAGTGATGAAGACGAGTAAAACCGTCATCGCTGTCAGGATCCTGTTTGAATGATGACTCAGCTTCTTTCAGGTATCTGGTCAGTAGTTTGGTTGTTGTTACAGCAGGTTAGAGTTCAGCATCTGTTGCCATGGTGATTTACCCTGGTAACAAGTGAACCACCGTCATAGGAATAAAAACCAGAGTTAGACCTGATATTACCTTGATGACCTCAGATCATGGTTCAGTCCAGACCTCAGGTCCTGGTTCACTACAGACCTACAGGTTGTGAAACTGCAGGTGGATGTAACTGAGTGATGGCAGCATCTTCATCTGATCTTCAGCCTGAAGTGGAAATAAAACTTTTCTGTGATTAGCAGGTGGAGCATGAAGGTCAGCAAGAGCACTTTCAGCTGCATCCATCCTCTTCACACACACACACACACACACACACACACACACACACACACACACACACACACACACACACACACACACACACACACACACACACACACACACACACAGTGAGTCCTCAGTGTGAACACTGGGTGGTGCTGTTCTCCTTCACATGTTTCCCCCGTTAAACTCTTTCTCTTTGTTTCTGTTTTATCATCCTGATCAGTTCAGTCCTGGACCTGCACATATATGGATATGTGTTTATAAACAATAATCACATGTTGTTAATCCAGAGGAGTTTTTCTGTCAGTTTTAAATCATCTTCATCATCATCTTCCTCATCCTTTGTTCCCACTCTCTGAAGTTTCTCTTGTTTCCTTGTTATGCAAATCAATCACTGCTCTCCGCTCGTGGATGCGTCACATTCGGAGAGATGGTAAAAATATGTCTCACACCCTGAGGCGCAGCGGTTACATCATCTCAACGCTGCTTCTCTGTGTGAGCTGCTGCATTCCAACATGGACACCGTGTCCCTTCACGGGTACAGTGTCTGTACAGGGACAGACTGATTAGGTGACAGGTGACAGGTTACTTGATTAGTCCTCCAACCAGAGACTGAAGATAACTAGTCTGAGTCATTGTTGCTGGTGAACTGTCTGACATTATGCAGAGAACTGTTTCTTCCTTGGTTCTTCGTCGTACAGACATTAATGTGATGAAAAATATCACACAAACAACACTCCCCCTCGCCCCCCACCTCTAACAAAGTGAAAATATAGATAAACAGCCAGAACAAGCCTCATCCTCCTCCTCCTCCTCCTCCTCCTGTTTAGATTCAGGATCCTACCCTGAATCCTCCTCCTGCAGAATCTCTCCTCTTTATCTCCATATTCTGTCAATCATTACAGGGTTGTTTTTGAAGGTGTGTCTGATTCACTCCATAGACACACACTCAACCATTTTCCAGATTTAAGGAGTTAATGTTCTTTGTTCTCAAAGTGAAGTCTGTGTAGCAGCACCACCAGACAGGTATTTCTGTTGTTGAACCTGTACCCTGATAACAAACACAACAGCAGCACAAACCTCATCATCAACACATCTGAATCAGTTTCAGGAGGATTTATGACAGACAGGTGTTCCTATAAACTGACCGCTCACTGCACTCACTGTAGTGTTTCATTGACCATTCTGGGAGTAATGTGAAGTTTGCACTTGATTCTCTACAAAACAAATATAAATAAAAACACAGGATCTTCATATTCAACACTGTTCATACGATTCATCAGCTGCTTCACTAAGACTCAGATCAACTGTATTATCTCGTTCAATAATCAATATTCATCCAATAATCAATCAACACTTCAATAATCAATACTCATTCAATAATCAATACTTATCCAGTAATCAATAATCATGATGTGTTCAGTGTCTTTGGAAAATATTTCATTATTTATTTGTCAAACACAACTGTTCATGCCATCACCAGACACAACAGCCAATCAGGTGCCACCTGAAACACTCAGTAATATAACAGACAATGATTGACAGGTGATGCTGATGGTGCTGACTCCAGGTGGAGGCTGTGTTGGACTCTCTCAGGTCTTCAGATCAGTCTCAGGTGTGTGCGTTCAGGAGCTGGACTCTGACTCAGGTTCTGGACTCAGAGTCTGGTTCCAGACCCTGGCTCTGGACTCTGGGACTCTGGGACTCTGACCCTGGGCTCTGGACTCTGGTTCTGGACTCTGGCTCTGGACTCTGGTTCTGGACTTTGACTCTGGGCTCTGGGCTCTGGACTCTGGACTCTGACTCTGGTTCTGGACTCTGACTCTGGACTCTGGCTCTGACTCTGGCTCAGAACTCTTGCTCTGACTCTGGACTCTGGCTCTGGACTGTGGCTGTGGACTCTGACTCTGGACTCCGGTTCTGGACTCACACATTGACAGAGCTCACTGAACAGTCTGTGAGGAAACATTCTCAAAGTGATGCAGCTGTATTCAGATGTTGCTGCTGGTTGTCTGAACCAGTTTACCTCAGTCTGTTAGGTGAGCTGGATCAGGACCAGTGGCAATCTCAGGTCCTGGTCTGCAGGTCCTGTGTGCTACTGGATAATTGTCCTGTTCCTCTGTGTCTGCAGCGATTCCTCTGGGTCTAATCGTGGTTCCTGGTGACAGTGACTTAGAAACCTGCAGAGACCACATCCAGCGCCTGCAGGAGGTGAGTGGGGAGTTGGGGGGGTGTCATGGTTCTGTGTCACTGAAAGGAGAGAAGAAGAAGAAAAAAGAGACGGAACAGAAACCCTTTTTTAAAATCTGGAGCAAAGCTAATTAAGAAGTGTGTGTGTGCGTGTGTGTGTGTGCATGTGGTGTGTGTGTGTGTGTGCGCATGTGGTGTGTGTGTGTGTGTGTGTGTGTGTGTGTGTGTGTGTGCACGCGTAACTAAATCTCTACTCTCCCCCCTCCTCCGCTCCGTCCTCCTGTCCAGGACTTCTGCTCTGTCCGTCCCTCCCTGCAGGTTGGTAGTTGGATGTTTGTGCTCTGTGTTTGGCTCAGAGGCACCGGGGAAACTAACAGCTGCACGTCATTAGTGTGACACATGAGTCACAGACACTGACTCTTCTTCACTTGTTAAATAGATGTAGGTCTGTGCTGTGCCGTGAGTCTCTGTGGATAAACATACTGATAGAAACACACACCTGTTGTTCTGGACTTCACACAATGTTCAGACCAAAACCACCTGACATCTGAAAATATGAATAAACACAAAAATTTGAAATGACCCAGTAAAACCTAACGAAGACTGAAGGTGTGGAGCAGCTGATGTGACTCTGTTTGAGACACGTTCTCATTGTCACATTGTCAGTGAGAGAGGAAACAGTCAAAACGATCACGATGAATGTCAGTGGAATAAAGGTCAGAAAACTTTATTCACACATCCATCATATTCATTCACCTCAGTTTCTGTGTGTTTCTCCCCTGGTGGAGTTTAGCAGACACACACACACACATGCTTCTTAAGATGAAAACAAATACGAACTGTGTGAATCTTACCAATAACCACTGCGTGTAATGAATGTTTTAACATTTAAACACCTCCATTCAAAGAGCTTCAGCTGTGGCCTGAACGTTTGTGACTACACAATAAGTTTTAATATTAACAGGAGCTCTTCTCTAATGGTGTCATTAATCTGCAGCTCTCCAGCAGCTGGAGCAGTGGTGAGCAGGAGACAAGGCCATTAGACCTTTGTCTTGTGTCAGATCCTAAATATCACATGAGCATCGCAGCTACATCCATTCTGGTCCTCTGATGTTCAACATCTCCGTAATGAAGGCCATGGCCATTACTTTAACAGATAAATGAAACCAGCAATGTTATGGATCACATGTCTGAACAGGGCTATATTCAGCCAAACTGTCCAGACTGAAAGAGGAAGTAAAACATCCAGTTGGTCTTCAGTTCTTGCTCCAGACTGAAGAGAAGAATCCATGTGTTTGGTTATTAATGTCAGGCTAAACACATAAAAGAGGAAACTGAAATAGCCTCAGTCGGAGCAGCAGCGGCCGTCTGTCCTCAGCGACGGGCTCAGGGCTAATTAAAAAGATCTGTAGTGCTGCAGCCGAGGAGTCTGCCGGGGCCAGAGGTCTCTGAGTTTGCGTCTGCCTCACACCAACTATGAAGAATTAAACTTCTTTATTTGTGTGTGAATCATCTGGAGAGTTTATTACAGCAAATATGGTGCTTCTCTGTCTGCAGAGAAAACAACTTTATCTTCTGTGTTTACCTCAGCAGCTCTGTTTAATGTTCTGCAAAGACAACTGCATGTTCTGCCTCTTGGTTCTCACCTTAAATGTTCTTTGGTACTTTGGTTCCCCATGGACATGTTCAAGGTTGAGGTGGTGTTTGTACACGTTCAAGGTTCTTGTGTTGTCAGTACATGTTCTAGGTGCTGGTGTTGTTAGTACATGTCTAAGTGCTTGTGTCACTGGTACACGTTCTAGGTGCTGGTGATGTTATAACATGTTCAAAGAACAGGTGTTGTTAGTACAAGTTCTAAGTGCCAGTGTTGTTGGTACGTGTTCTAGGTGCTGGTGTCGTTATACATGTTCTAGGTGCTGGTGTCGTTAGTACACGTTCTAGGTGCTGGTGTTGTTGATACATGTTCTTGGTGCTGGTGTTGCTGGTACATGTCTTAGGTGCTGGTGATGGTCGCACATGTTGTAGGTGCAGGTGTTAGTACAAGTTCTAAGTGCTGGTGTTGTTGGTGCATGTTCTAGGTGCTGGTGTCGTTATACATGTTCTAGGTGCTGGTGTTGTTGATACATGTTCTAGGTCCTGGTGACGTTAGTACATGTTCTAGGTGCTGGTGTCGCTGGTACATGTTCTAGGTGCTGGTGTTGTTGATATACATTCTAGGTGCTGGTGTTGTTGATACATGTTCTAGGTGCTGGTGTCGTTAGTACACGTTCTAGGTGCTGGTGTTGTTGATACATGTTCTAGGTGCTGGTGTCGTTAGTACACGTTCTAGGTGCTGGTGTTGTTGATACATGTTCTAGGTGATGGTGTCGTTAGTACACGTTCTAGGTGCTGGTTTTGTTGATACATGTTCTAGGTGCTGGTGTCGTTAGTACACGTTCTAGGTGCTGGCGTTTTTCCCAGACCCTGATTGGAAAGGTTGGATGGTCTGGAGAGGATGTTCTAAGTGGTCTGGTCCAGCTCAGACCTCAAGTGCTGTGTTCTGTGTTCCTGTGTGGTCCTGTTTTCCCTCTTGCTGTATCCACACCAGAGTAAGTTCTCTGGTCGTGTTCGTAATTCCTGGATCGTGACATGTCTCTCCTTCCCTTTGGCTCTCTTGAAGTGAAGCCTTGGAAAGCCACACCAATCCCTCTGATACACCCAGCCTGCTGTGAGGCAGCCATGACTAGTTCTGCTCAAGCTAGTCCTGTAGTCCTTCCCTGTAGTTGTCCTTGAAGCCAGCATTGAGAATTTTACCTCTGAAGAGTCTCTGTATAGCAGCTCCCTTTCATTGGGACTCAAGAACTCCTTAAGGGAGCTATAGCTTGTTCTTTTGCATGAACAAGGTGATGCTGCTCAGATCACAGGAGTCCTGATCTTTGCAGCTCTGACAGATCTAGTCAAATACCTTACCAGGCTCATTGTTTACTGACAGTTTCTGCAGCAAACCTTCCTCTGGTTGCTCTGATGGGGCCTGCTGAACACCACAGTAAGGGGGGCCTCTTCATTCCACTTAAGACTTAAGGTGAACAGGATCACCTGGACGGTGCATCAGGATGTAATCTCCTTCATCTGATGCTGTATTGTTCCAGAACAGATTAAAGCACTTGTAATAACACACATGTAACAATAGAGTTCATCAGGAACATGGTGTTGGACTGTGTTGATTTTTTCTTGTCTGGTAAACAACAGAACGACCAGGTCTCTTTGACCTCGACCTTCTCAGATGGGTGACAACTCTCTGAACTAACTCTTAGTGGTTTCTGTCCACCACTAGTTATAGAGGGGTTAAGGATTGTATCGTTACCGACAGCAGAGTCAACAGCCACATGTGACAGCTTGAAAACAAGGTAACATGATGCACAGAAAACATGACAAGACAGTTTCAGATTAAATCAAAAAAAGTTGAACTCTGAAGGCCTCAGTGTGGCTGCAGAGTTTTGGTGCTGTTCACTGTACCATCAATCAGCTCTGTTATTTCATTGACCCTCCTGTTGACGAGCCTCTTAGCCTCTTGCTCTGTGGTCAGATATGTCATGTGACTGGCTGAGAGGAGGATGAATCACCACCCTCTGATTTAGATTTCACTCACAGATATGAACAGAACCGCCTCAGACCTGAGCAGACCAGGGAACCAGCACACAATGTGTGACATGAAACAGATTAGTTTCCCTCATGTGTCTCAGTGTTACAGCACAATGCATGTACTGTTGTCTTTGAATGTCTGCATGTGTGTGTGAGACCTTTGCTGAGTGTATTGATTGTGTGCTCATAGCATGTATACTCTGTTCCGTGTGTTAATTGAGTTAATTGTGCTGTGAGCTGCTGTAGAGTGTGTGATGAGACAGAGGTGACTGACTGTTCAGAGCTGAAGGGTCTAAAGAGACGGTGACTGAAGAAGAACTGAGACGTACTCAGTGACTGACAGTCGGGCTTTCATGTTCCTTTATTTAATCACAGGGTTCATCAGGCAGTTTGAGACCTGACAAAGATGACTCACAGTCCAGCTCTGATGTTTGAAGTTCAGAGACAGTTCTGTCTCCGTCAGCACCTATTTATAAATGATCAGATAAATGAAAATGAAACTCAAAGAGCTTGTTGCTCCTCAAACTGAATCCTCAATGTTTTGATTCATAATTGATCAGACTCAGTAAATAATACACACAATGTCAATGTCATCGTGGGATTGGTATGAGTAATCAACTTTTACTGTTACAGCTTATCAACCAGTACTTTAACAGTTCTCTTACGGATCCGGTATTTTAATGGTTCTCTCATGGATCCAGTACTTTAATGGTTCTGTTATGGATCCTGTACTTTGAGGTTACTCTTATGGATGCAGTACTTTAACAGTTCTCATATGGATCCGGTACTTTAATGGTTCTCTTATGGGTCCAATACTTAAAGGTCATTCTTATGGATCAGGTACTTTAACAGGTCTCTTCTCGATATCTCAGTTGAGGGAACTTCTTCAAATTTGGTGAAAACATTCACCTGGACTGAAGGATGAACTAATTAGATTTCGGTGGTTAAAGGTCAAAGGTCAAAGGTGAGTGTGACAAATCACTGTTTAGCAATTACTTTCACACAGTGGTTAATATTTGATTTGACTCTGGATGACTCTGGATAAACAGGATGTGACCTGAAACTACCGTATTTTCCGGACTGTAAGGCGCACTTAAAAGCCTTTAATTTTCTCAAAAAACGACAGTGCGCCTTATAATCCGGAGCGCCTCATATACGGATTAATTCTGGTTGTGCTTACTGACTTTGAAGCGATTTTGTGTGGTACACAAAATCACACGATTTTGTGCACTCACAGCGCTCTGTCAAAATGTTTTAGTACGACTTTGGTAAACTACAAAGCCGCACCTACGGCTTTGTAGTTTACCAAAGTAGTCAGGAGCGTCGCAGAGTAATACATACTGTGCTTCACCATAATATTACAGTGTGTGTGTATAAGGACCTATAAGGAGTTTTTGTTTAATAAAGTTTGACCGACTTATCTGACTGTTTTGTTTCGCTTAATGTGCCTTATAGTCCGGTGCGCTTTATATATGAAAAAAGTTCGAAAATAGACCATTCATTGACAGTGCGCCTTATAATCCAGTGCGCCCTATAGTGCATAAAATACGGTAGTCTTCAAGGAGGAGGGAGACGACCACAAGGAGGAGGTTCTAACAAGTGTAATAATGTGAATTACTACAGGACTTTGACATCACAGTTTTTGTGTGTGTGTGTGTGTCATTTCAATAACAAACAGGAAATCTATTTTAATCTTAATTTCTCTGACACTGACAGCAGAACCGTGAACGTCAGAGCTTATCAACACTACAGGCTTTCAAAATTTGGCCCCGGGGCCGTTTATCACAGAGCATCAGTCGACATCATTTTCACTTGGTTTCTGTAGATGTTCTGGATGTACAGTCTGACACCACAACTCATGTTGACTCTCCCAGATGATTTATACAAAATCTTGAATATTTAGCCATCAGCCATGATGCTGCAGATGAACGCCTCATCTCCAGAGTGAGAGGGGGAGGTGTTTAGGCAAGTTGGTGTGGTGTCAGAGCTGGGTCCTGACTGCAGACTGGTTGTGTTTCTGTGACTCTGTGGTTGTAGGTCAGAGATGGAGTGTGTGTTACCCAGCTCAAACTAAGTTAGACTGGAGCCAGTGTGGGCAGCTCCACTCCCACTCTGTCTGCTGGGACCTGCGGACTGAAAACCTTCCTCAGAGATTATTCACACAGCATGGAGGAAGAGGAGGAGGAAGACTCTGACTGTGTCTGTGTCTTTGTTACTCAGTAGAAATTCAAAGATGAGCTTGATTCTTTTCTTTTCTTTTCTTTTCTTTTCTTTTCTTTTCTTTTCTTTTCTTTTCTTTTCTTTTCTTTTCTTTTCTCTTGGGGATCAGGGGGTCTTGGTCCTGGACTCGGTTCCAGAGGAGACAGAAGTGATGAGGTTCTGGCCTCTGTTGAGTCCAGTTTTATGAATCCACATCCGTTAGTGTTTTTCCTTCCTCCACAGTTAAACATACAGGACCTTAAAACCTCAGGTTTTTGTGAAAAAAGTTTCATGTTGTCAAGGTTGCTAAGCAACAGGGCCCCTTGTCAGAGGAGGTGGTGTTGTATGATGGTGATGATGATGATGATGATGATGATGATGATGTGTCAGTACTCTGTGACATCACTGTTCAGTGCTTGTGGAGATGAACCTGTCTGTGTATCAGAGGTAATCTGATTACTGTAGTGGACCTGTCAACTCCTGCTCCTGATGATCAGTGACATCACTAAGAAGAAGACTTTGTGTTGCATAGCAATCACTGTGATGTAACAGTGGTGCAGCTCATGTGTGATACAGAGTGTAGAAGATAAACTGGTGTTTACCTCAGTTTACTCTGAGCTTTACCATCATCAGGATTTACTTTATAACCTGAACTGTCCTCTGAACTGTCTCCAGACCGTCCTCTGGACCGTCCTCTGAACTGTTTCTGAACTGTCTCTGAACTGTCTCTGGACTGTCCTCTGGACCAGTTCTGTGAATCCAGAGTTCAGTATCAATATGACAGACTCTGTCCTTCTGCAGAGACACAGACTGGAGATTCAGTCACTGTTACCTGCCGTCACAATCTGGTTACCTGTGCACCTGTACACCTGTGCACCCGCGCTGAGTTGTGGCTGCTGCCAGGTTTAAAGAGCAGTAAGGTAACCCACTGTATGTTTCCTGTAGCTGCTGCCATGTGTGATTGGCTGAACCTGTCTTCCAGGTGAAAGTGGTAACCATGGTAACTAACTGTAGTGTAAGGATATGAATATAGCAGGAACCTCTGCAGCTTTATATCATCAATCAATCAATCAATCAATTAACACTTTTTTATATAGCCCTTTACAACAACCAAAGGTTACCATAGTGCTTTATAGTAAAATCAAGAGAATAACAACACAATATACAATAAAATCATAAAAAGCATAAAAGTACATAGGACAACAGTACAATTTCACAGCGGTACTAGATATTAAAGGCCATTCTAAATAAATAAGTTTTGAGCTTAGATTTTAAAAGTTCCGGGTCAGTGATAGTGTGTATTTCAGGGGGTAACTTGTTCTGAATTTTAAGTGCAGAAACAGCAAAAGCATGGTCACCCCACATCTTATATCTTGACCTTAGGACCTTGAGAAGATGTTGACAAGATGACCACAATGCTTTACTGTGGTTACGGAAAGTTAAAATCTCAGATAAATAAGGTGGGGCAAAATTAACTGGAAGCCAATGAAGTGAATCGTTATGGGGGTATGGGGGTTATATGTTCATGTCGGGAAGTGTTAAAAGGCAAGGAGCAGCGTTTCTCACCAGTTGGAGGTGGGCAAGGAAAACTGGTTAACACCAACATAAGGTGTATTACAATAATCTAGGTCCGTGAAGGTTCATTAAGTGTTGAAGTTGAAGGCAACTGGACTTCTTTTGATTCTTGAAGACGTTTGGCCTCTCATCCAAGAGGCTTCTTCTAATAAAGGCATGAATGGCCTTAAACAGCTGTCAAATATAACCCCCAGATTCTTTACAGCTGGTTTAACATAAGCAGCCAGAGCACCAAAGGAATGATAAATGAGAGACAGGTCTAAAATTGGATAAAACTCAGGAGTCAAGGTGAGGTTTTTTTTGAAGAAAGGGCCTAACCACAGCATGTTTGAAGGCAGCTGGAACAGACCCCAGAGAGAGAAGTGTTAATAAAAGGGAGGAGACTTGACCCCACAGTGTTAAAAACCTCCTACAGCATCATAGCTGGAATAACATCCAAAGGCCAATTAGTGGGTTTCATGTGTTGCACCATGTCAGTGAGGACCAAAAGAGAAATCATCTCAAATTGCTCAAATACAGCAGAATGTGCAGGAGCAGTAGACAATTCATTGTTAAATATAAAAGCAGTATTCTGCCTAACAGATACCACTTTATCAGTGTAATAATGCAGAAACTTCTCACAGGTCATGGTTGAAACATTTGACAGAACAGAGGTGTATGGGTTTACAACAGAGTTTATGGTTCTAAATAATACCCTGGGACAATGACAACTGCTAGAAATAACATAGATAGATATTGAGACTTTGCCTCCTGCATCCTAGTAACTTGTCAAACTGTCCCTCAATATACCCAGAGACACATGTAGTTTCTTCCATCTTCGTTCAGCCTGTCTGCAACATTGCCTGTGGGCATGGGTGGTGTCATTTAACCAGGGGTCTGGTTTTAATTTGGTGGATATGTATCGGAAAGGGGCAACAGAGTTCAGAATTGCAGAGCATAGAGTGAGAGGAAAGAGGAGAGAATCATGTTTCTCTCACCTGTCCTCACCTGCATGAAGTTTAAACATCTGTGGAGGCATTGATCAGATGACCTCATTATAATGAGAGAAGAGAGGAGCGGCAGGTGACCTGCTAACACTCCTGTTTGAAGGCTCAGAGTCTTCCTCAGGCCACAGCTGAGGAGGAAGTTTGTGTGTGAGGAGACAAACGGGAATGAACGGAGAAGAGACAGGAGAAGAAAGAGGTGAAGAAGAAAAGAGGCAGAGACGAGGTTAGCTTCTGATTTTCTGCTGTAAAAGCCTCTGGCGTTTCCTCAGTCTGCCGCGACTTGACAGCTCAGACAGATAAATACAGACAAACACAGAGGAGGAAGCAGCAGAGGTGTTTACCTCAGCCGCTCTGTCGCAGTCAGACGTCTGAAGTTTACGGGAAAGAACTTCACTTCCTCTTCACATCAACAAAGAGTCGTTTCTCTGCAGCTCTGACCTGAAACACAGAGGAGCACCATGGACCTCACTTCTCATCAATCTGCTCTCATGGTCTCCATGACAACACAGACACAGGATTTACACCTTTATTCAGGTTTATTGAACCATCATGTGGACAGAAGTATTCAGACGCTTCCCTCACTGACCACAGACTCCAGTCGTCCCAACCTCTACACACCTGGACTCTTCAGGTTCTTCAGGCTCAGGGAAGTTCACCTGGACTTCAGCGGATTTACGTGTTCAGGTCTCTGCAGATGTGCGACTGAGTTCAGGTTTCTGCAGATGTAAGGCTGGATTCAGGTCTGTGCAGATGTTAGACTGAGTTCAGGTCTCAGCAGATGTTAGACTGGGTCCAGGTCTCTCCTGATGTTGGACTGGGTCCAGCTCAGGACTCAGAGTCCCTCGGCCTCTCCTGTCGTCCTGGTTGTGTGAACTTTCAGCCCAGTCTAAGAACTGAGAACTGAGACCAAACAGTTCAGTCCTGGTCTCATTAGACCAGAGAATCTGGTTTCTCTCAGTCTCAGAGTCCTTTAGTCTGGACACTCTAACATAAAGACCAGATCTGGAACTCAGAGACCATCAAGGTCTTGGTCTCCTTCTCCCTGATGTCTCAGTCAGTTTGGGTCCAGCTCTAGAAGAGTCCTGGTTGTTCCAGACTTCGTCATGTCAGGATCATGATAATGATGATGATGATGATTAGGTCTGTGGTTGTGTCAGGTAGAGCTGCTCTGTGACTCAGATCAGCATCAAACAGGACTGGACCGGTACCAGTCTAGGTACATGTCAACTTTAACTCCCATGGTGCATTTTGGCAACAAACATCCAATCACTGAGCTGAAATCTGAGTTGTTAACAAGGCTGAAGTTTAATTGATGAAACTTTTCTCATATTCCACTCCATGTTTCCTTCTCAACTGAAGTCACACCTGTGACAGGTCTCTATGGTAACGGAGGTTTAGGCTCATGGGTATTGTAGTATTTACACCCTTTCAGAGGGGTGGGTTAAACACTAAGGGCAGTGTTAGTGTTAGGGAACAGTGACTCTGCTTGAAGCTACTCCTTGAACTACATTTTCCAGTAGCAGTTTGGTGTTCTACCGACAGACTCCTGGAACACCTCAGCTTCATGTTCGGACTTAAATTATTAAAACTCTGATTCTGAGAAATCATCCACCACTGTGGCAGACAGGTGAACAGGAAGTCAACATTATACCCTCCATGGAGGACGGTGATATCACACTGCCGTGAGGACACGAACTCAGTCCATCAAAGTGAAGAACAAACTGACGGAGGAGGAGACTTAAACCAGCACCATGTTCAGTCCTTGATCTGTGGACAGACCAGAGTTGGGATCTGAGTGGTCTGACTGTGGTACGGGGGTGGGACTTCACACACAGAGCATTTAGTTTGGAGGCGACAGGGAGGCAGCAGTGATGTGATGTCTGTGTTTGATCTGTGGGATCATTATAGACTGGAACCACAGAGCAACAACACACAGTAACAAGCGTGTGGACGTGGAGGTGTGGACAACAATGAGGTCTCACACACACACACGATGCTGCAAAGGTCTCAATTTAAACTGCTGATTTACCTTTTTTTTAAATTCAAGAAATAATGATGTGGAGGAAGTGAGTGCACATCTTACTACCCATCATCATCATCATCATCACCATCAGACCCACCTTACTGAATCTGCTCTGTTACAGCTGGACATCACAGGTAGAAAAGAGGAAGTGAATAAAAAGTGGTCTAAACAGCAGGAACAGACAGTGAGGCTCGGTCGGACCAGGTCCTGTCTCTGGTGGTGAGTCCACACACTGAGCAAAGGTAGAGTCCAGATGAAGTCCCTGGAGAGACAGAACAGGCAGGAAAAAAGAACAGGGAGAGCAGAACATGGACAAGAGAACAGGAACAGCTGAACAGGGGAAAAAAAACAGACGTTTAACTAGTCTTCTATGTTCCTCTGTGTTCCTGCCTGATTTCCTGCTCTGTGGTCCTCACGTTCTGTCAGTTCAGGTCCTCTGGACTGTGACACAGTTCTTTATTTTCTGTTGTAAACCCACCTGTTGTGCACAGGTAGGGACAATTTGGTTATTGGCGTATAATATTAATGATTATCAGGGATAATCACCAATATATATATAAATGTTTATTACAAGTAGTAACCTCGGGGCTAAAGATGCAGTCTCAGAAGGTTAGTTGAAGGGTAAATTCGAGCACTGACTGTCCTGAATCCAGCTGTTATCACAAATATAGTCACAATAATCACAGACAACGACGAGTTAAATTATAATTTATTTAATAGTTAATTTATATTTATTCATAAGAGTAACAATTATTCAAAATAAGATTACTTAATATTAAACCGATTATAATTCAACTATAACTAAAACAAACATTGGTTACTAACTAGATGATTACAGGCGAAACATGTGTAACAACTGTGTGTGTGTGTGTGTGAGAGAGAGAGCGAGCGAGCGAGAGAGAAAAGATGGCGATGGAGTCACGTGAGTGATGTGTCAGTAGGAGCCAAGATGGCAGTGGCGTGACGTGAGTGCGTACTCGCTAGAGCCAAGATGGCGGCTGGCTGCAGAGTGTGAATGTCGTGAACAGTGAGAACAAAGGGAGGGGCCTTGAGCTTTACGTGTTATGACACGATCACACTGATTGATTGGGAGAAAAGAGGGAGAATAGAGGTGAAGAGAGGAAAGAGTCCACAAGAGATCGTCACCACAGTTAATAATCACTATTTATATTTGGTTTATTAAGCTGATCATAGTGAACAATCTAAAACAACAGGATATGCAGCACTTATAAGTCAGATTACAAATACAACACGCTACACTAATTGTGTCTCTGCCCAGACATCAGCCTCTTACTGTGAGCTGCTCCTTTGGAGTTAGAAAAGAAAGTCCACTCTGGTTCTCCACAGCTCGGTCCTTGGCTGGGAGCTTGGCGGGTCGTGTCTCGCTCTCCTGGCGACGACAGTGTGATGAGTTCCTCGGCAGCAGTGGGAAGATCACAGATGAGAGACGGCGAACTTTGTTTTGTCTTTAACAAAGTCGGCGCTCGTCCTCAGAACATGAAATCAGCTGATTGCACAGCGATCTACGTCGGATCCGAAAGACGAAAAAAACTAAAAGGAAACAAACAAAGCGGTCTATGCGCTTGGCCTGCGGGTTGAAGACTGTGACCTGGGCTTTAAGAAGTTGTGGGAAAAGGTCAAACGTTTGCAGATTGCTCCCTTTCAGTAGCCGAGAGCTGGAGTAGCTCTCTACTGTAACTGGTGCACGGGAAAAAGCAACAAAGGAGGGTCACGGTGCTGCTTTTATCACCTGAATGATGTCACCAGGGATCCCTGCTAAGAGTGCCTGGCCTCGGCCAATGCCGATGCTGAGTTTACCTTCAAACTCTGATTCGCACCTAGGCGTGAATGGTGGGGGGTTTGTGGCACCTTTGTTCAAACGGTCCACCAACTCTGGCTCAGGCTTTTGGAGGGACATGTAGGCCTCTCAGTTGTTCTTTTCAGAACCCATGGCTTGAGATCCCAACACACCACAGTTCAGATTTAGGTTCTCCAGCTGTTCTTTGTGTTTTTGAGGTCCAGTTGAGACTTCATCTGTGATCAGCTGATCTTTGTTGAAGCTTCCTTGTTATCATGTGACTGATAGCTGCCAGCCATCTCTTACACATTCATGGACAGTGACAGGTCAGAGGCCCCTAGCAGTGGCCCCATTGGCCTGGTCTGTGTTATTCTTTAAGCCATTCTGTTAACCTTTCTGTCAACCTTTCTGTCAACCTTTCTGTTAGCCTTTCTGTCAACCTTTCTGTTAGACTTTCTGTTAGCCTTTATGTTAGCCTTTATGTCAGACTGTCTGTTAGCCCTTCTATTGGCCTCTCTGATAGCTTTTTTTAGCCTTTCTGTTAATGTTTGAGTTAGCCATTCTTTTAGCCTTTCAGTTAGCAATTCTTTTAGCCTTTCTGTTAGCTATTCTGTTAATCTTTCTGTTAGCCTTTCTGTTAACCTTTCAGTTAGCCATTCTGTTAGCCTTTCTGTTAGCTATTCTATTGTCCTTTTTGTTAGCTATTCTGTTAGCCTTTCTGTTAGCCTTTCTATTAATCTGTCTGTTAGCCTTTCTGTTAATCTTTCTGTTAGCCTTTCTGTTAACCTTTCAGTAGCCATTCTGTTGGCCTTTCAGTTAATCTTTCTGTTAGCCTTTTTGTTAATCCTTCTGTTAGCCTTTCTGTTAGCCTTTCTCTCAGTCTCTCTGTTAGCTTGTGTGTGCTGGTCTATGATGGATCATTATAAACTAAAACATCCATACTCAGGTCAAGTGAGCTCCTGCTCCACTGTAAGTCATCGCCTACTCTGTAACGTTATTACTCTGTCCGTTTGTCATTCAGGAGGAGGCAGCCAAACCAAAGATCCTGTCTTCACAGAGATTATCTCCAAAGTGGTGTTTTCTTGACTGTAAGTACAGCACATTGTTCAATCTGGAACTGATTTTATACTCTGAACTGTTGATTAAACTTGAAAGGAGCTTCAAACAAACAAACAAATCAGTGACCAATACCTTTACTTACCTACAGAAGGTGATGGGTGTTTATTTATTGACCTCACCTGCAGAAGGTGATGGGTGTTTATTTATTGACCTCACCTGCAGAAGGTAACAGGTATGTATTTATTGACCTCTCCTTCAGAAGGTGTTTATTTATTGTTTCCTATTAGACAGAAACCAGGAGTTTATCTGCTCTGGTTTTTACTGACTCTGAACACCCAGGAGCCTTTTTATTACTGCAGTCCATTGAATCCATCATGGATCTTTTAAACTGTCACATACTGTTCTCTATTATAACTCCTCAGCTCTGCGGAGTCCACCTGCTGAGTCCCTTTAAACATCATCAACACCTATCACAGAGTATTTATCAGGGAGATCAGGACAGGTCTGTGGTGATCCCTGATCCCACAGACAGTGGCTTGATTACTGCACCATCACTTCAGTGCAGTGTCAGCTGCATCAGCACTATAATATGCACTCACCTGTTTACAGATTTACACCAGTTACACCTAAAAAAATAAAATAAACCAGAATAAATGACACACAGGTGATTCTCAGCTGGTCGTATGTTAATGAAGAGGTGTCATCAGGGGGCGAGGCCAACATAGGGTTAAACTGGTAGATAGCTGGTAGTTTGTCTGGAGGCTGATGGACTGAACCTTTACTGATGAACCGTGATGAGGTTCAGTGTATCGGCAGCTGAGACGAGAGTCACAAAGATCACTGTTCTCTGAGAATGACCAAGGCAACTAATGGTTCACTGTGACATGTTAAAAACCTGCCGTGTTACTGTAACTAGTGGTTACGATGACCAACAGTCAAAGGTTATAGGTTCAGACTGCAGGTTATAGTTGGAGACACTAACAGGTTCTGTGCTGCTGGTTCTCCTCAGAATAACAACAGATCCTGTTTGTTGGTGAAAGTCATGAATATTAATATCATACAGCAGCTTACCAAAAATATCACAGGGAGAAACACACACACACACACACACACACACACACACACATACTCAGTAGAGTCCTGGTGGAATTAGCAGAGAACTGGAGTCAGGAAAAATGCAGCTGCACAGTTTAAAGCACAGATGGTGTTTTTTCTCCAAACATGGCTGACTTCAGATTCAGTGGTCACACAGGGAGAAGGTCTGGTTTTAAAATGACGTCTTAGTTGTGAGCCACACAACACTGCATATAAAGCTGGTATAAGACTGAACTGTAAGAGTGTGACCTGTGGGCTCAGAACGACGCCTCACCCAGCTCCAATACACTGAGGCTGATAATAAACCACATTATTACTTGTCTCATTATTACTGAAGGAGGCAGAGACACAGTCAGCAGGAGAGAGAGAGGAGTCATTGCTAACTGCTAAAGAAACTAGCAGATCTGAAAAACATGTAAACAACAGAAACACCAGCAACAGGAAATGAGACAGTACGCTTCCTGGAGCACAGATATAAAAGACCTGGTAACAAATAAAGGGTTTCTATAGGGCTTTTAATTTGAAACACAGTTTGAAACAGTTAGAAAGAAAGAGCTGCCTCTAATTAAAGGAAAAGACCAACTGGGACTTAAAATTAGCAACAGATATAAACTCTGTGCAACACATCAGTTTCATGCTTTGTTTTGGATCTATGTTAAACAGAACTATTAAAGAAATGAAATTAAAAAAATTAATAATGACCTGTTACCTGTTGTGGGTAAATAAAGACCCTACCCACTATCAGAGGAAATACAGCAGATAAAATGAGATGTAAACGCCCCCTAATGATGTAATAGAAATTGTTAAAAATTATTTTGAAAGAGCAGGCACAAGTTAAATTGGGCCAACGGCCGCCAGAGCTAACCTCCGCCTCCTCACATCCAAATGGCACCCTGCTGGAGCTGAGCTCTGCCTCCTTTAACATCATCGCACTGTTTTTTAAATCTCACAGTAAACCTAACAATCTGTGGGTCTTGATGAGTAATTAGACAACAAAGACAAATTACAGGTGATTTCTACAGCAAACCAACGACCAGCTTCAAGGAGGTCACTGGAATCAGTCATCTGATGTCATCACATGCATCAGGTGACCACAATCTCCAATGGCGCCAATATCGCTATCATTTCAAAATTTCATATCTGAGTATTTACTGAGCTGTGTTGCCATGGGGAACCTCACACGTGCAGGTTCATGGGTTCAGAGACTGACAGAATGCATGAGATGTCAACACAGTTTTTTTGTGATGACATTTCACTGTTGACACTGTGTGTGTTTGTCTCTGCAGCAACAACAGCAGATCGCTTCTACAGGATAGACAGAGCACAGGTATGTCTGTCTCACCTGACACAACATGTGGGGGAGGTCAAGTGACCCACTGGGGTCATGTGACCTGAGTGTTTCAGTGTGATTCATTAACTGAAGGACCCTAATGATAAATTTCCTGTATGAAACTGATTCTTCTTCTTCTGTCAGGAGCATCTCAACTACGTCTCAGAAATCTCACAGGAGGAGATCTTCATTCTGGATCCTGAGATGGTTGTCATGACAACAGTAGGCACCTCCCCCTCCGTCGTTCCTGACCTGGTTGACTCTGCCTCCAGCCTGGGAAACAGCAGGTGAGTCAGTGTCTCCACTGGTCGAACCATAACTCTGAAGTGTTTTAAGACAGAACCAAAGACATCAGGGACAGACAGGGACAGATCATCTCCATGATCTACACATGATCTACACGAGATCTACACATGATCGTCAAATGATCTTTACATGATCTTTACATGATTTTACATGATCTTTACATGATTTACACATGATTGTCTCATGATCTACACATGATCTACATGTGATCTTCAAATGATCTATACATGATCGTTTCATGATCTTTACATGATCTACACGTGACCTTCACAGGATTGTCTCATGATTGTCTCATGATCTACACGTGATCTACATGTGATCTTCAAATGATCTTTACATGATCTACACATAATATCTACATGACCTGAATGTTTCCTCATTCATGTCAGTGACATCACTCACCACATTTTGATTGACACTGATTTGCCTCACAGTTTGAGCTTGTTAGAGGGTAAAGCCTAACACATGTCAGAAGCTGTGATCACTGTTGAACAGGACATATTTACACAGAGCTGCTCTGACCTTAGACTGAAGGTGCATCATGACCATGATCCAGGTACTGAGCCTGTGGGAGGGGCTCGCTTCACTCTGATTGACCACTGAGTCTCAGTATTCAGTTGTAAAGCCTGTATGAAGTAGAGCTGTGTGTGTGTGTGTGTGTGTGTGTGTGTGTGTGTGTGTGTGTGTGTGTGTGTGTGTGTGTAGGTGTAAAAATACATTAATAATATTTTCTGAGCCTTTTCCACAGTTTGTTTTTCTTCTTAGAAACATCCATGTGTTACTACAACATTAGTTGCGGTTGTGTGTGTGTGTGTGTGTGTGTGTGTGTGTGTGTGTGTGTGTGTGTGTGGATGACACATTTTCTCTGCCTCCATATTAAATCCTTTTAACCATATTTCCACAGATTAAATTCTCACCTACAGGAACCTGTTAGAGCAGCTGTTTGTTGATGCTCTTTAACACAGAGAGGAAGAGCAGGAGGAGGAAGACTTCCTCTTCTTCAGAGTCAGTCTTAGCTTTTTGTTCTGTTTTATACCATGACTACGTTTTATTTGATCGTACATCCGCCTCTTTACAGCCTGTTCACAGTGAGAGAGAGAGGGAGAGAGAGAGAGATGGGGGGGGGGACAGAGAAAGAGAGAACAAAGGGGCACAGCTGGTTTTGTTGTCAGGTGACACTGTGGGTCACATGTCACACAGTGACCAACACTCATTGGTCAGTAGGGTCTCTGGGGAAGGTCATCCACAGGTGTGAAAAGTGAGGAATTGTGGGGGGATGAAGTTCCTTCTTTTGTCTGTGGAACAAAAGAAGGTGTGGTGTCAACATGCTCAATGACTAGTTTAACTTGTCTGATGAGTTACAGTCACTAACTTTAACCTGCACGAACAGCTGATTTGGGATCTGTATTAACTCCTCCTGAACCCTCATGTGGAATATCTTCAGAACAACGACAGTGATCTCACATTGTGTTAGTGTGTTGACAGTGTTAGATGATGATGATGATGTAAAGTAATGTAAACACACAGATCAACGTTCAGAACAGAGAATAAATAAAGTAACAGGTACAGTGTGAGAACAGGCAGAACAACTCAACCTTCTGATCCTAATAACACTTCCCTTTGGCTCTGTGTGTGTGTGTGTGTGTGTGTGTGTGTGTGTTGGCGGGCTGATTTGCAATGCTGAGTGCAGTGAGTGGGAGGATGAGGAGGAGAGATGAGGCCGAGAGGCAGGGGCAGAGAGAGGGAGAGATGGGTTTAGGAGAAAGACAGAGTCAGAAAAACAGTGGATGGAGAGAAATGAAATGCACTCGAGAGTCACACAATCTACTGTGCTGACACACACACACACACACACACACACACACACACACACACAAACAGCGCAGCAGTTTGCCCACGCAGGGCCAGAGGTGAACGTTTTCCCTCCCACTGTAATTACCTCTCTCTCTCTGTGTCTCTGACAAACACTGAAACACACCTACACACAACATTTGTTTTTAAATGATAGTTTCACACAGCGTCAGTTACACTCGGCAGCTGAAACTCTGACAGGGGACCGACTGAGAACGACACAGTCACAACAACCTGTAGTAAATGGAGAGTTTACAGACATGCATTTTCGTCATCGTCTTGACATGTTTCAGGTGACACCGTAACTGTCACTCTGACATCACATCGTTTGGTCGACTGTTCGAGGTCAAGTTCAACCTTGGTGTCAGCATGAGTATAAATCACCGTCTACATGGCAACAAAGCTAACTCATTCTGCTGATGAAGACCATGCATTACAATTGAAAGCTCCTGAACAAGCAGGTTCGAGCTGAGATTGACTTGACAACAATTAATCAATTACTTTATTTGTTTGAGTTGTGCAGCAGTGACACAACTGTACAAATATGACAGAATCAACTAATAATTGAACAATGGTCAAATATGGATGAAGATTTTGTAATTAAGTCTGAACTCACTGTTCATGTGTCTCTGACACAGTTAGTTCTTGAAATGTTTTTTCACATCACCTTTAAAAATAGTTCAGCTGACAGAGGAGATCACCTGATTGAGGAGGGAGGGTCAGCTGCCCTCCACCTGTTTACATATAACTATGAAGTTATATTATATTATATGTTATAGATTATAGATTATTGTTATTGACGATGTTTGATTGTTGCGTCCTACACACTCGTGTTGGTTCATCTGTGCTGTAGTTTTACTGTAAACCCTTAGTGCAGGAGTATAAATACAGCTCCAGTGTCTACATAAGCAGCTCGTCTGTGACCTATGACCCCTGTAGTTAATGCTTGGTTACCTTGTGTTTGGGGAGAAGACGGTGGTCGTGGTTTAAAGAAACATTGTTTAAAGAAATGAGACAGGTTGTTTGTCAGGTAGACAGGAACAAAGGTTATTGGACGGTGGAAAGACATTCAGCTTCAGTAACATCTTTAAAACCATCCTGGTGTCTTGTTCAGCTCTGGTTCTGAAGCTGGTGGTCTTTGCTCAGACTGGTTCTCAGTGGTTCTCTCCTCTGAACCAGATGCCCTATTTGTCCTCTGCAACCTATATTTCCTTGTGCTTTGCCTTCAGCCTTTCCTACATTAATACCCTTCGTCATATCCTCAGTGCCCTTCAAAATGCTTCTCTCTCTCTTGTCATGCTCATTATCTCAGTGTTCAGCTCTTTCTTTCTTTATCTCCAAACTTACCAGATAAGTGGATGTAGAGGGGTCACACTGAGGTTAAGGCTCACAGCTTTGACATTCACAGGCACCAGTCAAGTGGTTTGACGTAATTCTAGCTAACAAATGGTCATTAGAGTTTTCAGTCATTTCATCAAGTGCATTAAGTGACCACGTGGTTCATGTCCTCCACAGAACAGGGTTAGGGAGCTGGAGACCTCAGTGGAAGAATATTGAGTCTTGGCTGTAAACTGTCTCTGGCCTGGCTGCTGTTGTTGTTTGTATGACTTTTTTTCCCTTGTGTTCTGCTGTAGTTCCTACCAGAGGCCACGAGTGAACAGTGACAGCTCTGCAGCTGAAGCTTTAACACACAGCACCACACCTGTGACCAGCAAACTGAGCAGGTGAGTATGACCTTCGACTGTCACACTCTGTACTCTCTGCGTCTTCATGTGGTCAGGCTATTGATTGTATCTTCTTTGTTTTTATCAGTGAAAATAAGACACAAGTACAATAACAGTAGCACACAAGGTCATTTTGACAGAACAAACCCTGTATTTACCTACAAAGGTTAGCAAACAAGGGTAGGATGAAACTGATGTGATGTCATGTATTGAGATACGTGTGAGGAGGAGGCCAATATATTGTTAGTGGTTAAGTGTTTCACATGGTTGTATAAAGTACACTTTAATGACTTCAGTGGCTTCAGAAAGTATTCAGAGCCCCTTCACCTTCTGCACACTTTGTCTTATGATTAGTCCTGTGATTAGTCTTATGATCAGTCCTATGATTAGCCCTATGATTATTCTGAGCTCTATGATCTGTCCTATGATTAGTCCTATGATTAGTCCTAGTTCTATGATTAGTCATATAATTAGTACTATCATATATTCCTATGATTAGTCTTATGATCTAGTCCTATGATAAGTCCTAGCTCTATGATTAGTCCTATGATTAGTCCTAGTCCTATGATTAGTCCTAGTTCTATGATTAGTCCTATGATTAGTCCTCTGATTAGTCCTAGTTCTATGATTAGTCCTATGATTAGTCATATCATCTCGTCCTATGATTAGTCTTATCATGTAATCCTATGATTAGTTCTATGATTAGTCCTAGTTCTATGATTAGTCCTAGTTCTATGATTAGTCCTATGATTGTCCTATGATTAGTCTTGTGATTAGCCCTATGATTAGTCCTAGCTCTATGATTAGTCCTATGATTAGTCCTAGTCCTATGATTAGTCCTAGTTCTATGATCAGTCCTATGATTAGTCCTCTGATTAGTCCTAGTTCTATGATTAGTCCTATGATTAGTCCTCTGATTAGTCCTAGTTCTATGATTAGTCCTATGATTAGTCCTATCATCTCGTCCTATGATTAGTCTTATGATGTAATCCTATGATTAGTTCTATGATTAGTCCTAGTTCTATGATTAGTCCTATGATTGTCCTATGATTAGTCTTGTGATTAGCCCTATGATTAGTCCTAGCTCTATGATTAGTCCTATGATTAGTCCTAGTCCTATGATTAGTCCTAGTTCTATGATCAGTCCTATGATTAGTCCTCTGATTAGTCCTAGTTCTATGATTAGTCCTATGATTAGTCCTCTGATTAGTCCTAGTTCTATGATCAGTCCTATGATTAGTCCTCTGATTAGTCCTAGTTCTATGATTAGTCCTATGATTAGTCCTATCATCTCGTCCTATGATTAGTCTTATGATGTAATCCTATGATTAGTTCTATGATTAGTCCTATGATTGTCCTATGATTAGTCTTGTGATTAGTCCTATGATTAGTCCTAGTTCTATGATTAGTCCTATGATTAGTCCTAGTCCTATCTTCTAGTCCTGTGATTGTCCTATGATTAGTCTTATGATAAGTCCTAGTCCTATGATTAGTCATATGATTAGTCCTTTAATGTAGTCCTTCGATCAGTCCAATGATCAAACCCTTTGATTATATCCATGATACACAACACTCATAGGTGTGCAAGCGATTAGGTCAGGGAAATTAATTTAAAGCCTTTGCATGTTTTCAAAGTGCAGTAAACATGTAAGAGCGTAAATATCATTTCTTATTTTTCCAGTGCAAAATTTAAAAAAAAAAAACAGCTCTTATACCTTTAAACAAACAATTACAAAATAGGCTTTGTGATGCTTGCTAATTGCTATTTAGGAAAACGCCTGAGGTCAGTTAACATTAAATCAAACGGTTTAAATAGTTAATGAAGGAATCCACAGTGGCAGCAGTGAGTACAGAAGCAAGGGTGAACATAATCCTCTCAAATTATGGAGGCTGTTTCTGCCTCCAACCTGCACTGTCAGTGCATTTTTATTTCCTCTTATCATTTATTAACTCTAGGTGCTGTGCAGTATCCTGCGCTGACCAGCAGCAGCTATGCGCTCATATTTCATTATGTCTCAGCTCAGGTCCAATATCACCCAGTTGAGTCAGGTGTGGGACTGATTTGGAGGTAAGTGCAGGTAAAACATCAGTTCAGGTGGAGCTTTGCTGGTCCAGGGCAGGTGCAAGTTTGCAGACCAGACCCTGCTGCATTCTGCTGAAATGAGCATGTTTTAACATGTTTTATTTAGGATGTTTATAGGATGGATCAATATGTGGATGTGCTTCCATGTGTAAAATCACATGTAGCCCACTGATGAGTCTGAGCAGGTTTTAATGCAAACACAATTTTGTGTCAAACTGAGCAACAAACTCAGCCACAAGTCTCCGCCCACTGCAGCGTGAATGTGTTCGTTTGGTGCCACGTCATTACCAAATAGAGGCAGATGCAAAAAAAGAGACTTGACCAGAGGAAGTCGCATTGTTGGATTTTATCTAGAACATAGGGTTTCTGCTGCATTGTCACCTGTTACACCTGTCACACCTGTCACACATGTTATGACTGAAGTAGAAACAATAGTGATTTTGTGAAATTCATTGTGATCAAAATGTTGTTGTCACTGTTGCAGGGCCGGTTGTATCCATCGTTCCAACACGACGGCAGCTGATTTCAAACCAAGACTGAGGTCAGTGAACACACCTTTAAACTGCAGCAGTAAGAAACTGGAAGTGGATTTATCTCAGTAGAGTCAGAATACAAGTATTCACTGAGAAACAGCTTCAGCCTGCTGCAGCCCACCTACACATAACTCCTGTCTCTACTGTGTTTCTACTGTGTCTCTACTGTCTCTACTGTCTATAATGTCTCTACTGTGTCTCTACTGTCTATAATGTCTCTACTGTCTCTACTGTTTCTACTGTGTTTCTACTTTTTCTCTAGTGTCTCTGTGGTATAAAGTTAAACACTGATCTGCTCAGACTTCAATTCATTAACGAGTAAAGTTCTTTTGATTCTGTCAGTTTGAGTCTCAGTTCTCTGCTCATTAAAACACCACTGACAAATGAGTACATGTTGGCCTGTGTGTGTGCGTGTGTGTGTCTGTGTGTGTGTGTGTGAGGTCACATGTTCACTGAGACAAATGTCTTTCTGTGTATATTAATTCAAACTGTGAGACTGGATGGCAATTAATCTAAAATAACCACAGTTTCTTCAGGTCCAGGTTCAGGACCAGGTTCTAGTGGCTTAGTTTGATGTGTAGTACAGGAGTGTGCAAACATCAGGGTGTGAGACAGACAGAGAGAGAGAGCGAGAGAGAGAGGTCTCTACTGTGGCTCAGAGGAATAACATGTAGCAGTGTTGTGTAGTAGGTTCTGTATCTTAAACAGTCATTGGTGTGTGTGTGTGTGTGTGTGTGTGTGTGTGTGTGTGTCTCCAGGCAGGAGAAGAGCCAAAAGACGAGTGAAGCAGAAAGGGAGAGAGAAAAAGGTAATACACGCACACACGCACACGCACGAAGACACACACAGCACACACACTGACTGTGTTGATGACTTGATGACAGCTCCTGTGTTTTCTTCACTGACACATTTTCTCTACCTGTCTCCTCACAGTCACTTTGCATGCTGGGAGTTTGTGTGGGAGCCACAGCTCTCTTTTGTTGTTGTTGTGTTGTTGTTGTTGTGTTGTTCTCTTTGAGAACTTGTATCTGGTTCAGTTATGTTTCTATGGTGCTCAGTTTGTGTTTGATTCCACTTCCTGCTGCCAGATTAAAGACAGCGTGGAAACAGCAGCTGATACAACCTTGCTCTTATTTTGTAATTTCTGTCACTTCCTCTCCCATGTGAACAGCTGATATGGAGGAGGTCACATGACTGATGTATGACAGGGTCAGAGACAAACAGTCAGACCTGATACAGGACCAAAACACAAACACAACAGTAACACAATGATGCTGAGAAGAAAACACACAGCGTGTCACTGTGAGTCAGAGCGTTAAAGGGGCAGTACATAGTGTGGGCGGGGCTTAATCCTCCCACTAACACTGTGTGTTAGTCATGTGTTAGTGTGTTTGAATGAGCACCAACTACAAACCTGAATAATGAAGGTCTTCATCACTACATCATCATCATCACCAGGTCTTCATCACTCTTCATCACACTCAGTATTACTACAGTGTCAGTGTTTCTCTCGTATTAACAAACACAAACCAGTCACAGTACTGTGGACACGGGGTCTCTGAGGGTCTGGGGCCCCAGGCAGATGGAGGACCAGTCCATCTAGGTCTGGATCCAGTCCAGACTCAGAGCAGATCTTTGTCCTGGAAACAGACACACAGCAGGAGGAAGTGAATGAGTGAGTGAGTGAGTGAGTGAGTGAGTGAGTGAGTGAGTGAGTGAGTCAATGAGTGAATGAATGATTGAATGAATGGACGAATAAGTTAGTGAGCGAATGAATCAATTAGTGAATGAATGAATGACTGCATAAATAAATGAATGAATGGATGAATGAGTGAGTGTTTTCATTCATTTGCATTTTTTTTTAAAAGAAGCAGATTTAGTCATGGAATCTTTTAAATTCAGAACATACACACATATTCTCTGTTACACTCACACACACACACACTCACACACCACATGTCACTTGCTCCATTGAACTCCTCAGTTTGATGCAGTCAACCTGTCTGACCCTGATAGAAGCTCTGTGAGTGTGTTTGTGAGTGAGTAAAGTTGTGTCTAATTTATAAGTCTGTGAGAGTCAGAGAGAGAGAGACAGGTCTATGAACTGTCCAATGGTTTTATAACCCCCTCCGCTCCTCCCTTCCCCTCCTTCCCTCTCCTCCTCCTTCCTCCCCCCTCCCCTTCCTCCTCCTCTTCCTCCTCTCATGTCTTAAGACAGCCTCTCATTTTCTCTGGTGAGCTTAATTCCCTCCCTGGGCTAAATTCATTTAATTCCTACATTCAGAGTGTGTGTTATGTTTTGTGGTGTGTGTGTGTTGTGTTTGGTGGTGTGCGTTGTTTTTGATTTGTCTTGCAGCCACAAAAGCTCTTAGAGGTTTTTTGAAGTCTTCTCTCTCTCTCCCTCTCTCTCTCTCCCTCTCTCTCTCTCCCTCTCACACACACACACACACACACACACACACACACACACACACACACACACACACTAAGCCTAATGTAACTGGATTAGGACTCGACTGTTTAGAGGGAGTGAGAGGAGTATTGAGGTCGACCTAATAAACATTCATCTCATCCTCAGCCTGCTGCAGTCGTAGCTTGTGTCAGTGACATCATCAGTGTGTGAAGAGGATGTTGCTGCTGCTGCTGCTGCTGATGATGATGATGATGATGATAATGGCGTTTTTAGACTCTCCTCACTGAAGTGAAACAATAGAAACTTATATCAGTGTAACAAAACCCAGTTTGACAGCTCCACAAACATCATCCTCCAGAACATCACACAGGTGAATCAACACCTGTAAAACAGCTTCATGAAGTTGTATTAGACTCAGTCTCAACTGGGTGCACTGAGTCTCTCCACTAGATAAAGGATTATTCTACAGTTCCTCTATAAAGCTGTGCTGGTTTATTTTTATTTTTATTATTATTATTATTATTACCTGCCTGTGAGACTGCTGTCAGTTTAGTTTGAATGTCACTTGCTGCAGGTTGAAAAATGTAAGTAACATTATCCCCTTAATGTCCGTTAGTCTGTTGCTGCTAACTGTAGTTGTTTTTATCAGGTTTACAGATGAACATTTGTTAAATTGTTGAATAGTGTGTTAGCATTTTTGGTTCAGGTGCTAGCTTGTTAAACCTGTAGCTAAAGGTTTAAGGTTTGTGATTCAAACAGGATCAGATGTGTTGGTTCGTTGCTGAGAGTTGATAACAATAAATGTGAAACCGGGGTCAATACAATGAACAGGAGCCAACTGTGTGTTAGTCAAACACTGGCTAAATACTCACTTCAAACCCAATGCTGCATTGTTCAGGTGAAACATATGACACGAGATGTTTACCTGTTGTAGTGACGGCTCACAGTAGGTTTGGTTAACCTGGTTAAAGATGTCACTTCCTGTGATTAGTAAAGAGGCTAAAGTGAAATAGACTGATGAGACCCAGCAGCAGTAAATAATTTGAGCTAATTCACCTATGAATCTACATTAAGCTGAAGTTCAGTCTGATCTGTGAGGAGGGAAAATTGAAGGAGACTGTTCAGTTCTTGATGTTCAGATAGAAATTGTTCATATAATTCATGAGTCAGGTTATTAATAATGAAGATCAGGGACATCACTAGGATTGAAAGACAGGGGGGGCTTAGCCCCCATGGTTGTAGGTAGGAATACGTGCGCATAGTGTGCACTGAAAAATTTTCATCACACCTAAATAGGTTTCATTAATTAATTTATTATTAGTTGTAGAGAATTTATCAGGACCTGTTATCTGGCTCACTCTCTCTTCTTTCCCTGCCTTCTTTGGAAGACCCCCTGCCTTTCCTCTCCTAAGTCTTCAGGGTCTCTTTTTCTTTCTTATTATTTAAAAGTCTACATGTTGGGGTTGTGTTCGTGAAAAAGATGCTTGCAAATATATCCATCAATGCATTTAGTAAAAATTAAATGTGGTATATAATATCTAAAAATATAGATTCATAACTCACATCTTTCTTCTTGCATGGTGTCTTTCCAAATAAAGTTAAGTTAAATATTTCTGCCTGCCACTGATATTTCTCTATGTGACTGAAGATAGTCTACCAATACATTGAATAGAAGGCAACATAATCCTGTGGTACATTGCTTAATTGGTTTAGTCGCTAGTAGTTTAGTTCAAGGTCCTTATGAAATTTGACATCAAAGTACGAATGAAGTATGAATTAATTCTTCTTCTGCTTAACGACTCTGCCAACAGTTCATGGAATGTTAAGGTTGCTTAACAGAGAAGCGATGACATGCAGCTTCCCCCTGGGTCCTTATCCCCGCCTACCTGCCTAGTATAGCAGGGGAAACAACCAGAATGATAATTTTAATCAAATAATGACAACTTGCATTATTATTATCTATTTCAACTCATAGTCTTGCTTCTTTATGTTAAGTGCATGCCTGTACTATTTTCTTACAAACCAAAAAAATCCAAATTATTTTTATATTATAATTACTGTTAGCCCCTGTATATATATAAATAGACCTAATGACATCCACGATGGAGATGATTATGATACATTTTATTTACACATGTAAGTATAGACTCTTATTTGAAATTGGACTCCACAGACAGGACCGTGTTGGTGTCACAGCAGATAATCAGTAACAATATCCTGGAAAATGATCTGTAGAAAAGAGCGGGAACCTTGATACGGTCAAGTTAAAACAGAAACAGCTTCAGGAAACTTTAATATATATACGTGTGTGTGTGTGTGTGTGTGTGTGTGTGTATATGTATATATATATATATGTATATATATATATATATATATACTACTGAGCTGCTCATGCTGAGCTGCTCTCCACCATCTACACAGTAATTATCAGTTGACACATGATGAGAAAAATTAATAACTGAAATTCACTGAATACGACATGTTTGAGTGAAAACAGACGAGATAATAATGATCTCTACTCATTCCCTGATTCATCCAGAAACACACAAGGCAGCCAGGTACATGAAACCACATGTTCGTTTCCATGACAACAGGAGTTTGTGTCAAATCTGAGATATCCTGATCTCTGACCTCTGACCTTTCTCTCTGTTAGAGATGTTGATCGAGTGTGTGAAGAACAAAGACGTGAAGAAGGTGAGTAACACTCCTTCCGCCTCTCCTCTCCTCTCCCTTCCTCTCCTTCTTTCCTCCTCTCTTCTCGTGTCTCCTCTCCTCTCTTTTCCTCTCCTCTCCATTCCTCTCTTGTGTCTCCTCTCCTCTCCTCATGTAACACCTGTTTGACTAAAAGCTGCAGGAGCTGCACCTGAAGGGGGCGGACCTTACTGCTCTGGACCAGTCAGACTGCAGTTTGTTGCATCATGCTGTCAGTACAGGATGCAAGGAGATGGTCCGCTACATTCTTGACAACGGTAACTGTGACAACCATCATGAGTTTACCATATAACCACCTGTTGTATTGAGATTATGTTCAATCAGATTCTAATAGATCAACAGTCATCTGATGTTTGCGTCATGTTAGATGATGTGTACAGTAAAACACATGTACATGTTGTACAGTCTGTTGTATTATTTGTTTCATCTAATCCAAAGTAAGTAGAATATTTAAATGTTAATTAATTAAATGTTAAAGTTACACCTTAAAATGTTAAAATGTCACAAATTAAATGGTAATTCAGACAGATTATAGGTTGTAAACAGACAGATGTTGTAAACAGATACATGGTTGATGGTAAACAGATAGATGTTTGGTTGGAAACAGACAGATGTTTGATGGTAAAAAGACATGTTTGGTTGTAAACAGATCTTTGATAGTAAACAGACAGATGTTTGATGGTAAACAGACAGATGTTTTGTTGTAAATAGACATGTTTGATGGTAAACAGACAGATGTTTGGTTGTAAACAGACTGATGTTTGATGGTAAACAGACAGATGTTTGGTTGTAAACAAACAGACGTTTGATGGTAAACATATAGATGTTTGGTTGTAAACAGACGTTTGACGGTCCATAGACAGATGTTTAAAGATAAACAGACAGATGTTTCATGATAAACAGGCAGATGCTTGACAGTAAACAGGCGTTTGATGGTCAATAGACAGATGTTTGAAGATAAACAGACAGATGTTTTGTTGTAAACAGATGTTTGATGGTAAACAGACAGATGTTTGATGGTAAACAGACCGTGTTTGGTTGTAAACAGATGTCTGATGGTAAACAGACATTTGATGGTCAATACACAGATGTTTGATAAACACACAGCTGTTTCGTTGTAAACAGATGTTTGATGGTAAATAGATTATAGATAAATAGATTTTGGTTGTAAACAGACTAGTAAACAGAGAGTTGTTTGGTTGTAAATAGATGTTTGATGGTAAATAGACAGATGTCTGGTGGTAAACAGATGTTTGATGGTAAACAGACAGATGTTTGGTTGTAAACAGATGTTTGATGGTTAACAGATGCTCGATGGTAAACAGACAGATGTTGGTTATAAACGGACATGTTTGATGGTAAATAGACAGATGTTTGGTGGTAAACAAACTGATGTTTGATGGTAAACAGACAGATGTTTGGTTGTAAACAGATGTTTGATGGTTAACAGATGTTCAATGGTAAACAGACAGATGTTTGATGGTAAACAGATGTTTGATGGTAAACAGACAGATGTTTGGTTGTAAACAGACAGATGCTGGTTATAAACGGACATGTTTGATGGTAAATAGACAGATGTTTGGTAGACAGATGTTTGATGGTAAACAGACAGATGTTTTGTTGTAAACAGACAGATGTTTGATGGTAAAAAGACAGATGTTTGATGGTAAACAGACAGATGTTACTCTGATGTGTGTCTGTAGTCACCTCCTCTCCTCTGTCTTCCAGCTCCTAATGATCTGCTGGATGTCACAGAAAAACAACAGTAAGTACAGTCATACTGTTGTCATGGAAACCATTCAACAATATTACAAAGAGTATAATAAATTATGAAAAGGTTATAATGAGCTAATCATCACTGTTATTTTTCTGTGATGATAATTGAATTGGTTTAGTTGACACAGTGTAGAGATACTGGCTGTGAAACCTTGGCCTGTGTCTGTAGCAGCAGCTTTGGTACTGGTCCTCTGGGTCCTGGTCTGTCTCTGTGATGGACTTCATCACAACAACCACATGACAGAGAATAAACATAAAGCAAACAGAGGCAGTGGAGAGTCTGATCATCAGAGGAGCTGGACTCCCAGAGGATGAGAGATGCTGCTGGATAATGGTCTCTGTCTGTCTCTCTGTCTCTGTCTCTGTCTCTGTCTCTGTCTCTCTCTCTCTCTCTCTCTCTCTCTCTCTGTCTCTCTCTGTCTCTGTCTCTGGACCTGGACCTGGACCTGGACCTGGACCAGTGGGGAGACCGTTCTTCATCGCGCTGCGTCTCTGTGCCACAGGACCATCTGTCATTACCTGGTAGAAGCAGGAGCCTCACTGATGAAGACAGACCTGCAGGTAGGTTCCTCACACACCTGTGTGGGTGTGTCCAGTCCAACACTGACATCACTACAGCTTCTATGATTCATTAGGGAGACCTGCTCTTTGTATTAATCAAGAACATGACATAAATAATCAAAGGACAAACACAGATCAACAGATCCCACCTAACACACTAGGTGACACTAAACGAAATAACATCACGATATCAACCAGGCTTTCAAACCTGAATAAGAGATGAACTGTAAAATAAATCAATAAGGGACCAAAACAAAGACTAAATCATTCAGATTCTGCATTAATTCACCAGCCTATACTTCAAAAAACCTGGTCTTTGTAAAGTGTGGGGGATGTCATGAACTGTCGTGGATGTGGATCCCTCAGGTCCCTGTATATGACAGTGATCTCTACAACCACACAGGACAGAGACCTTTACTCTGAGCACAGCTGAGTTTCACCATCATCATCATGGCCACTGAAGACTCTGCTGCATTGACTGTGTGTGTGTGTGTGTTTGAGTGAGTGAGTGTGTGTCTGGTGCATCTTCTTTCATTTGTGTTTGGTTTTCCATGGAGGTTTCATTCATGTTGAAAAGCTCCTGAGTGTCTGGACTCAGCAGTGACCTAGATACAGAGAGAGGATGAGACAGAGACAGTGGTTTGACATCAACTGTAAAGGACTCTCCCTCTGTCTCTCTCGCTCTCTGTCTCTCTCTGTTTCTCTCTCTCGCTGTTTGTCTGTCTGTGTGTCTGTGTGTGTGGGGGGGTTGTGGGGGTTGTGGGGGTTGTGGGGGTGGGGGGTGTAGCACCAGTTGTTTTACTGGGCTTGAAATAAAGCTCAGCTCCCTCTCTCCCTGTTCATCCCTCTCTCTGTCTCTCTGGGAGTGTTTCCAAACACACACACACACACACACACACACACACAGCATTGGACTCAAGTTATTAGTCTGTTCTTAACTGTAGAAGTGAGTCATTGGCCTCTTCCACATAAACACACTTAGACTGTGTTCAGTTATAGAGAAATGTGAGGTGTGACCCTGCTCAATTAGATTATCAGATACCTGATGTGCAGCTGTCTCATACAGATGTGGACATCTGGTCTGGTCTGTTCTGTTGGTCGACACATCAGTTTGAAGTGTGGTCATACAAGTCACAGTGAGTTAAAGAGATTCATCATGAGAGGATGTGGTGAGGGTTAAAAACTGTTAAAGTGTTACAAACAGTTTGATGTTACAGTGTAACAAACAGTGTAATGTTAAATTGTAACTAGAGATTGTAACTAGGCTATCAGCGTTAACGCGTTAATCGCGATGAGATTACGGACCGAGCATAATATGGTTTTTTTAATCATGTTAATCATGTGCCACCAAAGATTCTTTATTTTACACCGTCACTGGTGCTCTTATCTTGCTCCGCCATGTAAAATCTTTGTAGGAAGTGTCTGAGGCAGCTTGACCCTTGAAGCTTGAAGTAAGGGTGCTTCAAAGGGTCAAAATAGCAGCAGCCAAAGATTCTAGAAAGTAGTGCTCTAGAATCTTTGGGAGGAAAGTTTAACATCTGGATCCAGGACCTGAAGAACTGAGGAACTACAGTGTTGGTGTGGTGTTCCTAATAAAGTGATCGCTGGGTGTAGATATCTACCACCATAGACTATTGATAGTTTTCATTTGCTAGTTGAAAAGCTGAAGTTTAACAAAGTTTTCTTTTCCACATCCACTTAAGTGCCGCTTTGTTTTACCCAGTGGCAGCAATTAAAAGTGATTCATGGTGGATGTGACTTCATAATTACATTAATTTTCTCTGGGACATGTGTTCATTTCTCAGGGCAGTGTATAGTGTGTCAATACACCCACCTCTGTCCTATACATCCTGATTCATGGTAATTCTCCAGACCAGCAGCAGTTTCATTTACTCCCTGGTTTGGCACCTCTCAGCTGCCATAGCTTCTTCTGTCACTATGGTGTGTCTGATGTGTGCTGCCTGCTGTCCTCCAGGTTCAGGTTCAGGAAGAAAGAGAGAAATCAGCAGAGGCTATTCAAATCTTTATACAGGCTGAAAAACTTTATGGTTTAGTGTGTATCATGTCCAACAGTGAAAAACACAAACCCTAATGGTCTTCAAATTACTGAAGGCAGGTCACTATAACACACAGAGACACAGGTGTCTCTGCTGAGTGTGATGAGGAATAAAAGACACTAATGTCTAACTGTGAACCTCTGTCTCCTTCAGGGCGACACTCCAAAGAACAGAGCAGAGAAGGCACAAGATGCTGAACTGGCAGCTTACCTGGAGAACAGGCAGCATTACCAGATGATCCAGAGAGAAGACCAGGAGACGGCTGTTTGACGCTGACACTCTGTCTGAGTAGGCCAAGGATGAAGATACTGCTGTCGTCTGACTGACAGCAGGTCAGTGATGCTAGGACGTGGACTCATGTCAATCAGAGACTGAGATTAAAGCTGAGTCAAGTCTGATCTCAACACACATTCATTGATGATTATGGCAGTGATTAAAACGATGACAATGATGATGAAGTCATTTTGCGCAGCTCAGTAATAAAACATGTTGGTGAAGGAAACAGAAACAGACTGAAGATTAATTTAATCTCAAACAGATTCAAACTGAATCATCTGCTGTAAATAAAGACGCTGTTCAGAGGAAATGGAGTTTGATTTAGTTAGCTAGACTCCAGTGTTAAAGTCTTAGAGGCTAACCAGCCTCTCAAGGCTAACGATTGTCACAGGGTTAACAAGCATCTCAAGGCTAACCAGCCTGACAGTGCTAATGAGCTTCACCAAAGCTATTACCTGATTTTTTTTCTTTGATGAAATAAAGTTTGTTAACAGACGTTTAACGATGATTAGATGAGAGTTCACTGAACGTCCAACATGAAACCATCAGGGTTCATCTTCAGGGACCATGAATGTGACATCAGAGCTTCACCTGCTGAAATAATCTGTACTGGATCTGATGGTGGTGCGCTCAGGGTCCGTTCATGCTCTCATCACTGTCTCATCCCCTCTGTGGGATAGAGATGATAATGATTTCAATCAGTCAGAATCACACTGGATTAAAAACTGTTCTGTTAAATCTATGAAAATAAATTTGATTTTGCCAAACTTTAATGCATCCAAACATTTAAAACATTTAAAGTTTACACATCATCACAGCACCAACCGAAATCTGACTGATGAAGGCAAATCCTCACCTGCTCAGTTGAGTAACTCAGTCTGAGCTGTGGAGAATCACACCTGGACCACATTATGATTATGTCTGAACACCGACACAACACACAGGCATTCCTCAATCACAAATTACAGCAGGTGGGAAGGGACAAGGACAGTGGATACAGACTGAATAATAAAAACCTGATGACAGTGAGAGTGTTTTCACTGCTACAGCTTGTTTGCTCTGGTGTGATTCATGACCTTGGAACATTTTCCTGAACATCACTACAAACCATGTGAGAACATTCTTTCCTCTGATGGGTCAGATTGTCTGGAGGGAGCAGGAAGTAAACACAGGAAGAAAGTCCTACTCTCTGGACTGTGACAGAACATGGATCAGCTTTAACATGGATCTGGACAGTGTACCTGCAGACTGTCCGACACCTGGACCCTGGTTCACTTCAGGACGTGATCATGGTGCTGTACAGACTCTGGCTCTAATTGGACGCTCTGGTGTGAGACATTTGAGAAGATGGAGCTGATGTTGAGGATGGACAGTAACATCAGGTCTGACCGTCCACCTCACACCTGTGAGTTCACCTGCTCGTGGGGTCGGATCCAGTTCAGAACTCTTTCACACCAAAAACAAACTGCTCCAGAGTTAATTTGGGACCAGACCCAGACCACCTCCTCCAAAGGGTCTCAGTGGGACTGTTTTGGTCAACACCTGAGTGTGATCACTGTTTTCACACCTGCCCAGGGTTTGATTTAAATAGACTGAAGAGAGCAGGTGTGAAAGCAGCCTGAGAGCTCTGGGTCCTGTTTGAACCACGTCAGCAGGGAGCTGAAGATCCAGGTTTCTCATGTTGAATAAAGCAGGATAACCAGAATGGGACAGGAACGCTCAGGTTAACAGAGTCACATGATCTCAACCGTGGTTTTGAGTTTGGATCCTGATGTTTCCTGTCACCTGACTCACAACCAGCAGCTGGCTTTTGTTGATGTACCTGATTCAGAACGGGTTTACCTGCGGCTCGTTCAGGAAGCTATGACCTGAACTCACAGGTGTGAGCAGCCCTGAGATGTAAAATAAAAACCTGCTGTGATGAGAAACAAATACGTGAATCAACCAACACTAACTTCACTGATTGTCACTGAAATGTTCTCAGATCAGCCCTGTCCTGGCTCACACTGATGTACAGAAGGATTTAATTTACACCTGTGGTCAGTCTGATCTTTATTCACACACACACACACACACATTTTCTGTTTTTCTTTCTGCACTTGTTTCTCAGTTCTTCAGTATTTGTATCATGTGCTTCTGAGATCAAGAATAAAAGATGGAGTTTATGTGAATCTGTTATGGATGACTCTGTAAAGTGCCTTGAGATAAAGTCTGTTGTGATCTGGTGCCATAAATAAAAGTGAATTAAACTGAATCCTATCAACAAACAATCTCATGTTTGGAGTAGTTCAAGTGTAGTGATGAGGAGTTGAATACAAGACAGACAGAGACACATCCTGCAGCTCTCCTCAGGTCTTACATGATGTTTGTCCATCAAGTTCAAACCTCTGTAATTCATAGGCCTGCAGTGAGTTCTTCACCAGGTTGACTGCTCAGTGTGTTCTCCTGTGATCCTGCTTCCTCCATGAGAGAGTGGGGGTCAGAGCCTTTATCCTCCTCAGGTGAACCCAGGTACACTGTTGCTCCATTTCCTGTGTCTCTGTCTGTTCTTTTCAGGTGTTGGCTCAGCACCTTGCAGCTTGTTGATCAGATCATTGTTACAGAGATGTAGTTAATGTGACTGAACAGCATGATGTTGTGTTCTGTACCTGTCTATGAACATCACCTGTGGGCGGTGACACTGTGTTGACGTTCACAAATCCAGTTACTATGACACTACAGTGAAGAAGTAGTACAGGTCACACTCAGGTCATATGATGACAGCTGCCATACCTGGACAGCTGAAGGTTTCAGATCAACACAATGCACGTGTTTGTGTGTGTGTGTGAGAGAGAGTGTGAGAGAGAGATCATAGCACATTGTGGATGTCTCTGATTTTGTCAGTAACTAAAACAGGTCTGGTGTGTCAGCAGTTCAAGCATTGGTGGTCATGAGTGACTGAATCTTGCTCTCTCTCTCTCTCTCTCTCTCCCCCACTTCCTCCTTTGACCTGTAGGGGGCCTCTGACCAGCGGGGGGGGGCGGGGTATCGGATAGAGTAACGCTCTAGAGTAACGGGGTAGTAACTGTGTTACTAACCCTAACCCTAACCCACAGACTGATCGGGAGTCGAACCGGTGACCGCCTGTTAAGAGCGTCTTGTGCTCAAATGGTATGCGCCCTAACCACTCGACTACCGGGCCACCCCTCTGCCTTGCCTTTAACATAAGAAAGGGGAGAATAGAAATTGATATACTGGGTATAGAGCCTTGTCCTATGTGCACCCATCTTGTATCAATATTTAACTTAATCCATGAGACCAATAATCTAAGTTGTGCTGCCAATAATAACTTCTGAAATGAAGCAAGGCTAAGCAGCCCTTGTCTTTGGGTGAGCAGAAAACTTTGAGTCTCAAGCTGGGTCTTTTGTTTTGCCAAATGAATTTAGAGACGAGTCTATCCAGGAATTTGAATGTAGAAACTGGTACATTTATAGGGAGAGATCCAAAACAGAAAAAGCAGTCATGATAGTACATTCATCCTGCTAGTTTCCACCCATCTTTCCAAATCTTTTTTGACCTGGGCAATTAATTTATCATAGTTTGCTTTGTATAGCTGAGAGGAGTCCTTAGGCAGGGAGACACCCAAATATCTGAGACTGACCTTTGTCCATCTAAACTTCACTTTCCTGTCAAACGATTTAGGCCAACTTCCTGTGATCATCATTGCCTCAGATTTTCCTTCATTAATCTTATATTCTGAGGCTTTTCCATATTTATTTAAACAATGCATAAGAGCAGGTATAGAGGATGAGGGGTTCTTTATAAATAACACAATATCATCTGCAAACAACGCTATTTTGTGCATCATGCCTTGCCCATCCACTATCCCCTCAACATTTCCTCAAATCGCTTCAGCTAATGGTTCAATATATAAAGCAAACAAAGTTGGTGAAACTGGGCTTCCCTGTCGAACATATTTCTTAAGCTTGAAAAATTCAGAGCAATAGCCATTCACCCTCACTCTAGATAAAGGGTCTTTGTTTAAGGTACTTTATTTAAGGTACTGATCAATCTAACAAATGTTGAGTTAAATCCCATTTGTTCCATGGTGCAATTTAAGTACGACCAATTCACCCTGTCAAATGCTTTCTCAATGTCTAAACTCAGAACCAGCAAAGAGTGAATAGAGTGTCTTGCCACTATTTGTAAATTTAATGCTCTTCTAATATTATTTGCCCTTTGACACCCAGGTATGAAGCCAGTCTGGATCTGGTTCCCTAAATATTTCTGCATTCTCTTTGCTAGAATGGAACTAAGAATCTTAACATCACTTCTTAGCAGGCTGATAGGTCTACAGGAACCACACTCTAGTGGGTCCTCTATTTCCTTATGAATTACTGATATTATAGCCTCTGACCAGCTCTTGGGTGGATCGTTTTTGTCTAAAGCATAGTTAAACACTTTGCAGAGTTCAGGTGAAAGCTCTTTCACAAAAGATAATTTTATTGTTTCCTCTATTTCTTTTTCTGTAATTGGAGCCGTTGATCTGCTTCTTCCTGATTTAACTTTGGTAAATGGAGGTCTTTATGGAGCTCCTTAATCTTTGCTATGCTTTGAACCTCCTCTGGGGCACAATAAAGGTCTTTATAAAATGCTTGAAATGCCTCTGCCACCTCCCATGAATGAGAAACCCCAGTCTGAGGAGTGGGGTGTCTTATTTTAGGAACTATGTGGCTCGACTGCATTTTCCTCAATTGAAATGCAAGTAGACGACCTGCTGGATTCCCCATCTCATAATATCTTTGACTTATATATCTGAGAGCTCCCTCTGTTTTATGTGTAAGGAATTCATCTAGAGCATCCCTATGTTGCTTGAGTTGCATCAGTATGTTGTCATCCCTGGTCATTTTATGTACCTGCTCTAATCTTTTTATATCATTCTCCAATTTTTTCTCTTTTTCTAATTGTTGTCTTTTTGATGTAACCACTGTTTCGATACATTTACCCCATAACACTGCTTTAGTTCCATCCCAAAGAGTAGAAGGAGACACCAACCCATTATCATTTACTCAAAAATATTCCTCTATAGTTTGCTTTAGTTGTTGATGTGTAATTGGATCTGTCTGCACTGACACATTTTATCTCCAATACACTTCTGATTAAAATCTAAAAGACCAGTCAAAAAATTGCAAGAATTTGCATTTTGCACTATTGGATCTTAAGAAGGTTCTAAGGAGAGCTTCACAATGCTAAAAGAAGAAATGGGAGCAAGAGACAAGTTTGAGCAGGCAATTTATTGAAAACAACAATTTAACTGAAATAGGCTGTTCATCACCTGATCAAAAGTTTAAGACCAAAAAAACCCGAACACCCCTCAAAACAGAAATCAAAGTGTCAAAAAAGGACTCAGTAATGAGTAGCGCCACCATTCTTGTTGATCACTTCAAACATTCGTTTAGGCATGCTTGATGCAAGTGTTTCCAGGAGGCTAGTGGGAACATTGCTCCAAGTGTAGAAGATGGCTTCATGAAGGGCATCCGCTGTCTGGAACTGATGTCCATTTTTGTAAACTTCCCTTGCCATCCATCCCCAAATGTTCTCAATTGGATTTAGATCAGGGGAACACGAAGGATGGTCCAAAAGAGTGATGTTATTCTCCTGGAAGAAGTCCTTTGTCAGGTGGGCATTGTGAACTGCAGCATTGTCCTGTCGAAAAACCCAGTCATTACCACACAGACAAGGGCCCTCAGTCATGAGGGATGCCCGCTGCAACATCTCCACATAGCCAGCTGCTGTTTGACGCCCCTGCACAACCTGAAGCTCCATTGTTCCATTGAAAGAAAAAGCACCCCAAATCATGATGGCACCCCCCACCCCCACCCCCACTGTGCCACGTAGAAAAAAATCTCAGGTGGGATCTCCTTGTCATTGGAAGTAACGTTGGAAGCCATCAGGACCGTCAAGGTAAATTTTTTTCTTGTCAGAGAATAAAACTTTCTTCCACCTTTCAGACTTTTGCAAAGTCCAAACGGGCAATTTTGTGGCATTGAAGGAGATGTAGCCTTTGAAGACGTTTTTTGTTTTTGAAGCCCTTCCCTCGCAGATGCCATCTGATGGTTATTGGGCTGCAGCCAGCACCAGTAATGGCCTTAATTTGGGTCGAGGATCATCCCGTGTCTTGACGGATAGCCAATCAGATCCTGTGGCTCAGCGGCGGTGAAATTTTTTTGGGTCTACCACTAGACTTCTTTGTTCCATAACCCTCACGATCTTTTAAGAAATTCAAAATGACTGTCTTACTGTGTCCAACCTCAGCAGCGATGGCATGTTGTGAGAGGCCTTGCTTATTGCAGCTCAACAATCCCACGACATTCAAAGACAATGAGCTTTTTTGCCTTTGCCATCAGGAGGTCTTGACAGTGTGAATACTTGACAGAAAATGACATGGAATCCAAATTTTTGCGTAGATTTTGGCTTTTAAAGACTGTGGTCTTAAACTTTTGATCAGCTGACAAAAGCATGTTTGAGTTTAAATGCAGTTGTCAATAAATTGCCTGCTCAAAATTTTTTGTCTCTTGTCTCTTGCTCCCGTTTCTTCTTTTTGCACTTTGAAGCTCTACTTAGAACCTTCTTAAGATCCGACAGTCCAAACTGCAAATTCTTGCAATTTTTTAAACTGGTCTTAAGATTCAGATCAGGAGTGTATTTCAAATTTCTTTCAAAGCCTAAATTCAATTTCAGACTTATGGGGCCATGATCTGATAAAATAATGGGTTCTATAGTACATCTTCTACTTTGTATAAGTCTTGCCTAGATATACAAATCAGATCAATTCCAGAGTATGTCCCATGTAAATTCAACAGAAAAGTAAAGTCTTTTGTTCTCTCTCCAGCATTCAACAAAACCCAATTCCTCCAGCATATGTTTTGTTGTTTTGGATTTCTTGCTAAGTGGTCTGTATTCCAAGGACAACCTACCCAGTTTTGCATCTAAGATGCAATTAAAATCTCCCTCTAAAATTATAGTGCCTATAGCTTCCATTGCCAAAATAGATGCTATTTAGAGGGGATCATCCTCATTTGGAGCATAAATATTCATTATAGTCAAATCAACTCCTCCTATAGTTCCTATGACTGCTATATATCTGCATTGCTTGTTTTTTAACTCTTTCTGTACTGCAAAACTAGTGGATCGACTAATCAAAATTGCTACTCCTCTCTTTCTACTGTTTGAACAGAACGGCCAGAACACCTGTTCAACCCATTTTCGTCTTCGTTTTTTATGTTCTGCATCACTCAAATGGGTTTCCTGTAGTAATGCTATTGAGCAGTTTTATGGGATGATTAAGCCCATTAACATTATATCTAACAATACCTAGACTTGTCATATCTTATGGTTTTAATTACAACTTTAGTTCCAACCTTATGTTCTATGAGCTACTTTTTCCCCCTTCATTAACAACATTCAGGTGTGTAGGCCTAACGAACATGTCAAGGAAATAAAAACTATTAACACACAACTTTGACTTTAACTGAACATCATATACACCTTTGACTTCAAAAAACCCAGCTGGATGCAAAAAAATACAACCATAAATTAAATTCACTAACTTTTTATCCAGCCCCTGTTGTATTGTAGGCAGAGAGGCCTCTAAGTCTCTCTGGGGAGCATGCATTGCATAATGTCATCAAAACCACAAACCAAAGAGAAAAAAAACCCTCCCTTGTTGAGATTTTAGCCCGATCATAGGTCTCCTCATAGGAAGAAAAGAAAATCAGGTGTATTTCCCTCCCTTAGCTCAGCAGAGGATGTATTTCCCGAGGCAATTGAAGAAGTTCAACCTGCCAAGGACTATGATGGTGAACTTCTACACCTCCATCATTGAGTCCATCCTCACCTCCTCCATCACCATCTGGTACGCTGCTGCCACGGAGAGGGACAATAACAGACTGCAGCGTATCATCCACTCTGCTGAGAAGGTGATTGGCTGCAATCTTCCGTCCCTCCAGGACCTGTACGCCTCAAGGACTCTGAGGCGTGCAGGGAAGATTGTAGCTGACTCCTCCCACCCTGGACACAAACTCTTTGTGACACTCCCCTCTGGCAGGAGGCTGCGGTCCTTCAGGACCAAAACCTCTCGCCACAAAAATAGCTTCTTCCCATCTGCTATTAGCCTCATCAACAAGGCTAGAGAGCCCCACTGTTGCTGATCAATTGCACCAATCACCAGAAAAAATTCCTTGTATGTGAAAACATACTTGGCAATAAAACTGATTCTGATTCTGATTCTGATTCTTAGACTCTTAACATTTCTTACATATTACTACCATTCAGTACAATTAGCTGTACAGTACATATCCAGACAGATCAAAGTTATGTATATTGTCACTAACAAAAGTGGTCCTGCGTCCCCACCGTTACAGGCTTCATACATTAACTGTCCTCTCGCTCCTCCATGAAAGCTCGTAAGTCAGCATCTGTTAGAGATGTGCCTCCTCCTCTCCTTCCGTTCTGCTGCCTTGTCCATGACTCCCTGGAGAGCTTGTGTTCCAGCCTCTCCCGCTCGCTCACTTGTCGGCAGGGCCTTGATTATGGTCGGAAACATTTTCACTCTAGTCCCTAGACTGATTCTCAGCTGTGCTAGGAAGCGACATCTTTTGGAATCATGTGCCCATGCATGTTGTAGCACCGCTTCCTTCACTCTGTAGTCCATAAATCGTACAATGATTGTCTGTGGTGGTGCAAAATTAGCTGGCTTTATCCCCAAGGATCGGTGCGCGCTCTCTATTTGAATGTTTTCCTGTGGGAACCGTAGCGTGTTTTTTAACAGCTGTTTCACAAACCCTGTCACATCGTTTTTCTTACTTTCTTCGGGGTAAGTCCCCAGATTGTTGCGGCGCAGACGGTTCCTTCAGATTATCACACAAGTTGGTGGGGGCAGTTTCCTGTCTCATTAAACACTGTATGTAGCACCCTCTCATGCTGCTGGCCTGTCTTTGGCTGTGCTAATTCTTAATTCTGCTTCTCCTGTTCTCTGCTCAAGTTTTTCCATTTGCTTTTTTAGTTCTGTTACCGACAGTTCTAATCTAGATAGCGATGCTTTAGTTTCCCCGATGACTCTTGGTTTTCTTTTCTTAATTCTCTCAAAAGAATCTCAGCTGTGTTCATTATACCCACATTGGCCACGGCCTCAGACGGAGAAGATGGAGGCAGCTCTTTTTTCTCTTTGACATATTTCTGCGATTCCTGATGTCTACCCGCATTCTTCGCAGCCCTTGCATTGGTTATTTTTCTTTCAAGCACTTTACTTACTGTCCCTGCTGTACTTATACTATCTTATATTCTGGTAAATGCATACTGAATTCAGAGGGAGCTTACACCCAAAGCGTGTGTCTCAAAGCGTGGCGCCACTGGCAGTCTCCTCCAGTATTTCCATGACAGCCCATTAGGAGCCCACCTTGGACACCTGAAGACCTGGTTGAGAGTGTTGGAAGTGGTGTGGTGACCATCTGTGAGAAAAGATGTGTGAAAAAAATGTGTACCATCTGCCAGCAGCACAAAGCCAGTGAGATATCTTTAGTCAACTGAGGTGAAGGAAGCTGGAGAGATGATTAGTATAGATTTCATGGGGCCTTTTCCAAGAACTAGAAAAGGGCATGTGTACTTCAGGTGATAGTGGTATATGCCTGTGACAGGACAGGGTATATAAATGAGATAGTTTAATGTTAAAGAAACCCTTTCAAGGTTAAACTCTAGTTTTTAATCCGGTCCTGTCACCTGCTCTTTTACTGTGTAAGCCAAGGGTAACTTCCTGCTCCAGGGCAGCAGAGGAATCCAAACTCTCAGGTGTGGGGGTGTGGCCTAGAGAACAAAGGAACTGTCAGGTGTTTGGGTCAATGGGGCAATGGGGAAAAATGCTTCTGGAGGTAGTCTGGGGAGCTCTGAAGATGTTGGCTGTCAACAACAGAATTGGGGAAAAGGCTTTTATCCCTTTTGTGTGGAAAAGCCTCACACATACATAGGACATGGGTCTTCTGTGAGTGAAGGACTTTGACACCTGAAGCTAAGGACCAGCGATCAGCTCTAGGCTGGAGACTAAACCCAGGGTTGCATCTGGTAAGTTCAACTCCGTTTGGATGCTTATTTATTTATTTATTTATTTATTTATTTATTTATATTTATTCAAGCTGTGCATAGCTGTTTGTGATTCCACTTTTTCCATTTTGAAGGGTGGATTTAAATTCAATTTTTGTTTTTGGGTTTTTGAAATGGGAAATGGACTATGTACTACTTTGGACTATATGGGGCCATCAAAGGGGTTTGCTGAGTTGGTTTAATCTGGCACAGGCCAGGGGACTCTCACTTCCTGATGTGTGGATTTATTTTTGGTCATTTGTTTTGTTGTTCATGATAAATTGATGTGATGACTACATTAAGGTTTCCCTTCAGTACGCTCTGGGGTGAATAGGGTTTAGAGGCATTTCAAACCCCTAACTAACCAGGTTTTAGTAAAAAACAAGCATGGTAGCACTCAAATTAATTTTGTAACTAGGCTTAAAACTTAAGATGATTGTTATAAGAGCAGATGAGCTTCCCACCCAAACAGCCAATAGAAGGGGGTGTAGTTGTAGGGTGAATGTGACTATTATAAGTCATCATAGGTTGAGGTAGGTAAGACGGCATTGTTCAACCGAACTGCTCACACTGTGCATTTGCTTGTGAATGGTACAGCTTTGTATGGCATAAGAGCATAAGATTAGCTTCCTCAGATCTTGAGCTATGAACAGCCCCTTCAGTTCTCAGAGGATGTGCAGGCCAACAATCCCAAGGACCACCTCACCCTCTCTTCAGCACAAACGCACTCAGTCCTATTATTGGTGGCCTAGTATTGTCAGTGGTACCCACTTAGCAGATGATAGCACAGATTCTCTGCCCTTTTGAAAGGGCCTTAGTGACGGTCGTGACCTCACAGCCTGTGTCCATGAGGTGTCTGGTTGGTGCCCTGCTAGTCATTACATTAACTGTGAGACACCCCCTGAGGCCTGTTCTCCTGGTCAAACCCAGCAGCTTATCTACTTCTGTACTGCTGCTCACTGTTCATACATCATCAGTGTCGGGGCCACTTTCCTTGGACACCCTTTGGGTTGTAGCTTTTGATTCCCTTCTCTTCTGGATACACCACTGTCTGTCAGAGGTACAGGTGGTCATCTAGGTGTCCTGGATCCCTGGTTCTCTCTTTCCATCTGATGCAGAGCTTTGAAAAACTCTTCCTGACAACATTATGACTTTATCTTTATAATCTCTAAACTAACTAGATCCTCACTCATCAGGAATTTGACTGTCCCCCTTCAAGATGCTGTTAAAAACCTCCACTTGCTCCCCTTTGGAGCTTTGGTGATTTCATACACACATCTCACCTGGAGAAACACCCCCACTGAGACCAGGTAATTTAGCTGGTGCCCTGTGACTGATCAGTATCAGTTTGTGCCTTTCTCTAGTCCTCTCTGGCCTGAATCAGCAGGGATGACTGCAAATAATTTCCTCTGAATGAACCTGAATGATCCTATGAATTATTAATATTCTCCACAAACAACACAAACTTTAGGTCTGTTCACTGAGAAAACAAATATTATTCTTTAACATTAGCCCCATATTCCCTAATATTGTTTTAGATACAAGCAATAGTCAAACTGTTTATCCAGCCAGCAGTAATAGATTACTTGTCTAAATTACAGACAAACTATGTTTGAATTACAGGCTTTATGAGGGCCCTCCTCATATTGGGCCCCAGTAATGTAGTTCCACTTTCCCCTGACTACCATGTCCCTGTGTGCAGCAGCTGTATGTATGTGGATCCATGTCTCTGTTTGAAATGGCCAACAGGCCCATGTTTAGTAGATCTTTAAAATATTATCTGTTTTGTCATTTTCCTGTGTGACAGTAGAAACAGACAGCAGGTGAAACATCTGGTTCTGTCCCTCTCTGTGGACGACTCACTTTTAGAGGAACGTGGTTTAAATACCACTTGCAATGAACAACAATAGATTTCCTATGGAGGTCATCCAAGACGGTGAGCCCTCTGTTGTCCACACTACACACCCAATCAGGATGATATTTCAGCTGCTCCCTCCAGATCAGATGTATTGATCACTTTGTGTAGCCGTCAGTGCTTCTTGATTCTTCTTCTTCTTCTTCTTCTTTTTGTTTTCTGGGAACAAACAGTCTCTATTGCTTATGTTTTCCTTCTCTTCATTGATTCCTGTGGAACTGCCAGAGAGTGGTATTACACTATACTGGTAGATATCTGGTCATAGAGGTCTCTGTCTTTGTGTCGAACACTAATTTCAGAAAAATGTCCAGGAACATTGTTTCTAAACTAATCACAAATTCAGGGTGAAGGTTTTAGAAATGGGACATTGTAAAATGCCACATTAACTACAGGTGCTCTGGGCTTGATCGATCACAACAATCAATGGCTTCTGCTCTTTTTAATTCAAGATGGCTCAAACATACAAGTATACATATATATATTTTGTATGTTTGTCCAACAGATCTGATATCAGTCATGTGGTCAACAAACAAACTGGAGTCTGGCCAGACGTTGTAGTAACAGTAGCAGTTTAACATCCACCTCCCCAGGGGGTCAACATAACAATTCAGTGAGGATGGTGGTCCATATGGAGTTCATTGGGGATGGTGGTGCAGGTGGAGATCACTGAGGATGGTGGTTCAGGTGGAGTTCAGTGAAGATATGGGTCCAGGTGGAGCTCACTGAGGATGGTGGTCTAGGTGTAGATAGTGGTTTAGGTAGAGTTTGATGCAGGGATGGTGGTGCAGGTGGAGATGGTGGTCCAGTTAGAGTTTGACGCAAGATGGTGGTCCAGGTGCAGATGGTGGTCCAGGTGGAGTTTGATGCAGGATGGTGGTCCAAGTGAAGTTCACAGAGGATGGTGGTCCAGATGGAATTCACTGAGATTGGTGGTCCAGGTGGAGTTCACAGAGGATGGTGGTGCAGGTGGAGATGGTGGTCCAGGTGGAGTTTGATGCAGGATGGTGGTCCAGGTGGAGTTCACAGAGGATGGTGGTCCAGATGGAGTTCAGTGAAGATATGGGTCCAGGTGGAGCTCACTGAGGATGGTGGTCCAGGTGTAGATAGTGGTTTAGGTGGAGTTTGATGCAGGGATGGTGGTGCAGGTGGAGATGGTGGTCCAGTTAGAGTTTGACGCAAGATGGTGGTCCAGGTGCAGATGGTGGTCCAGGTGGAGTTTGATGCAGGATGTTGGTCCAGCTGGAGTTCACAGAGGATGGTGGTCCAGATGGAATTCACTGAGATTGGTGGTCCAGGTGGAGTTCACTGAGGATGGTGATTCAGGAGCAGTTCAGCGAGGATGTTGGTCCAGGTGGAGATAGTGGATGAGGTGGACTTTGATGATGATGATGGTGTTCCAGGTAGAGTTCAATGAGGATGGTGGTTCAGGTGGAGTTCACTGAGATTGGTGGTCCAGGTGAAGTTCACAGAGGATGGTGGTGCCGGTGGAGATGGTGGTCCAGGTGGAGTTTGATGCAGGATGGTGTTCCAGGTAGAGTTCACTGAGGATGGTGGTTCAGGTGGAGTTCACTGAGATTGGTGGTCCAGGTGGAGATAGTGGTCCAGGCAGAGTTTGATGCAGGATGATGGTGCAGGTGGAGATAGTGGTCCAGGTGGAACTCACTGAGGATGGTGGTCCAGGTGGAGTTTGATGAGGATGGTGGTCCAGGTGGAGTTGATGGTCCACATTACAGTTTCCTCTATTTCCTTTCTCTAGCTCTCTTCTTCAAACTGGGTTTGACTTTCTGACAGTCAACCTGTCTTAATATGCTAACTAGTGTAATCAGAATCAGAATCAGTTTTATTGCCAAGTATGTTTTCACATACAAGGAATTTTTTCTGGTGATTGGTGCAATTGAGGATCAGGGGGATCAGCAACAGTGGGGCTCTCTAGCCTTGTTGATGAGGCTAATAGCAGATGGGAAGAAGCTATTTTTGTGGCGAGAGGTTTTGGTCCTGAAGGACCGCAGCCTCCTGCCAGAGGGGAGTGTCTCAAAGAGTTTGTGTCCAGGGTGGGAGGAGTCAGCTACAATCTTCCCTGCACGCCTCAGAGTCCTTGAGGCGTACAGGTCCTGGAGGGATGGAAGATTGCAGCCAATCACCTTCTCCGCAGAGTGGATGATACGCTGCAGTCTGTTATTGTCCCTCTCCGTGGCAGCAGCATACCAGATGGTGATGGAGGAGGTGAGGATGGACTCAATGATGGAGGTGTAGAAGTTCACCATCATAGTCCTTGGCAGGTTGAACTTCTTCAACTGCCTCAGGAAATACATCCTCTGCTGAGCTTTTTTGATGAGGGAGCTGATGTTCAGCTCCCATTTGAGATCCTCTGTGATTGTGGTTCCCAAGAAGCGGAAATGCTCCACGGTAGCCACGGGGGAGTCGCACAGGGAGATGGGGGTGGGTGGGGCTGGGCTCTTCCTGAAGTCCACTATCATTTCCACTGTCTTCAGAGCGTTAAACTCTAGGTTGTTCTGCCTGCACCAGGTCACCAGACGGTCAGTCTCCCACCTGTAGGCAGACTCATTGCCATCAGAGATGAGTCCAATGAGAGTGGTGTCGTCTGCAAACTTCAGGAGCTTGACAGACTGATGGCTGGAGGTGCAGGCGTGGGTGTACAGGGAGAAGAGCAGAGGAGAAAGAACGCAGCCTTGTGGGGATCCAGTGCTGATGGTCTGGGAGTCAGACACGTGCTTTCCTAGCTTCACGTGCTGCCTCCTGTCAGACAGGAAGTCGGTGATCCACCTGCAGGTGGAGTCAGGCACGCTCAGCTGGGAGAGCTTGTCCTGCAGCAGAGCCGGGATGATGATGTTGAAGGCAGAGCTGAAGTCCACAAACAGGATCCTGGCATAGGTCCCTGAGGAGTCCAGGTGCTGGAGGATGAAGTGGAGAGCCATGTTGACGGCGTCATCTACAGACCTGTTGGCTCTGTAGGCGAACTGCAGGGGGTCCAGGAGTGGGTCAGTGATGGATTTGAGATGGGACAGGACAAGGCGCTCAAATGATTTCTTGACCACAGAGGTCAGGGCAATGGGTCTATAGTCATTTAGACCTGTGGGCCTTGGTTTTTTGGGGACAGGGATGATGGTGGAGGATTTGAAGCAGGCTGGCACGTGGCAGGTCTCCAGTGAAGTGTTGAAGATGTCCGTGAACACTGGAGACAGCTGATCAGCACAGTGCTTCAGGGATGATGGAGAGACAGAGTCAGGACCGGCTGCTTTGCGGGGGTTCTGCTTCTTAAAAAGCCTGTTGACATCTCTCTCCAGGATAGAGAGAGACGTTCCTTTGGTAGGGGAGGAGGGGGGTTCTGATGTGGCTCTGATGTGGAGGTTAGTGTCAGGCTTGTCCCACTGTCTTTCAAAGCGGCAGTAGAACTCATTCAGATCGTTGGCCAGACGGAAGTCGTTAATGGAGTGGGGGGGTTTAGGTTTGTAGTTTGTGATCTTTCTGAGCCCTTTCCAGACAGAAGCAGAGTCGTTGGCTGAGAACTGGAGCTGAAGTTTCTCAGAGTACAGTCGTTTAGTTTCTCTCACTGCTTTGCTAAACCTGTACTTGGACTCTTTAAACTTGTCCCTGTCCCCACTCCTGAAAGCTACCTCCTTTTGCCTCCTGAGCTGACTGAGCTTAGCTGTGAACCAGGGTTTGTCATTGTTATAACTCACCCTGGTGCGTGATGGGATACAGCAGTCCTCACAGAAGCTGATGTATGACGTCACAGCCTCTGTGAACTCATCCAGACTGTTGGAAGCAGTCCTGAACACTTCCCAGTTAGTGCAGTCCAAACATGCCCGCAGATCCTCTATGGCTTCACTGCTCCACTGCTTCGATGTCCTCACAACAGGTTTACACAGTTTTAGTTTCTGCCTGTATGTGGGAATCAGGTGGACCATGACATGGTCAGAGTGGCCCAGTGCAGCCCGGGGGACGGCGTGATAAGCACCACTGATTGTGGTGTAACAGTGGTCCAGAGTGTTCCCCTCTCTGGTCGGGCAATTAACAAACTGTCTGTATTTGGGCAGTTCGTGGCTGAGGTTACCTTTGTTAAAGTCACCAAGGACAATAACTACGGAGTCCGGGTTGGTCCGCTCCGCACACAGTATCTGATCGGCGAGCGCCCGCTGTGCCTCCTGCACGTTGGCCTGTGGTGGGATGTAAACACCGACCAGGATGAATGAGGTGAACTCACGGGGGGAGTAGAAGGGCCTGCAGTTTATGATGAAAGTTTCCAGGTCAGGAGAACAGTGCTGCAGGATCACTGTCACGTCTCTGCACCAGCCACTGTTAGCATAAAAGCAGATTCCTCCACCCACCATCTAATTATGAGATTTATGTATACATGCACGCACGCACACACACACACACACACACACACACACACACACACACACACAGTGAGGACTAAATGTAGAGGTGATACTGTGCAGAAATCAGTGATGGTTTCTGCACAGTATTTCATTGACAGAATTCATATAATATTCACTGCTGTGAAATCGCTCTTCATTTCCCATCAACAAGTGGAATCTCAGTGCTCGTGAATAATGAAGGTGTTAGTTCACATCTTGTTTCAGTGTCTTTGATCGGGTCTCTGACACTCTGCTCATTAACAAAGCTTCATCAGAACAGGTGATCAACAGGAACAACAGGCACAACAGTCTGGTCACTGATGGTTCACAGGTTATTATGGGAATGTCAGCTTCTTTATGACTCATTCTTTTAATGGGGTTTTAGTGATCTGTATGTAGTGATCTGTAACAGTTTTACAGAGATGTTGGTGTTGTAGTGTTCAGAAGTTTTACAATGTTTGTGTTTTAGTGTTCAGTGGTTTTACAGTGATGTTTGTGTTTTAGTGTACTGCAAAAAGTGAAATCTAAGTAAGAAGAAATATCTTAGATCAAGGGGATATATGCTTATTTTTTGTCCGATAAGATAGTTCTTCTTAGTAAGCAGTTTTTATGTTAGACTGTTACACTTGTTTTAAGTGTTTCTGGCCTTAATTATCTAAATAAGATATTACAGCTTGTTACTGAGATTTTATGACCTGTTTTGAGTAAGTACATGCTTGAAGCTAGAATATCAACAGTTACAAAGCTGTGTCATCAAAACTTACAAGCTTTTTCAAAGTAATAATTTCTTATTTCAAGCATAACTAAGAAATAATAACTTTGACATAATTTTATCTCTTTACATACTTAAAACAAGCAGCCAGATGGAATCAATTGTTTTATTGTCAATGAAACAATAGAAGTATGTACAGTATTGTTGTGTAGTATCTATAAACTGGTACATTGACACAGAAGTGTAAATTGACATTTGATATTTAGTAAACATTTAACATGTAACATTTAAAACAATTTCAAACAGAAATGCTTTATCATTGTACATTCAGATTCACTGTATTGTATGTTTTCATCTGCTACAGACTTTCCATAATTTGTTCTCCCAAGGTCAAATTACAAGGCTATTTTAAAATCTGGTCATACCATATCTGGGGAACACACAATGAGTTAGTTTTCACTGTTGCACAGTTCTATTACATCCCCAAGATAGTATTTTATCTGTACAAAAGTTTGACCTTTGCTGCTAGTTGTGTAATAAGGGGTAAAATCCACCAGGTTTTCAGCATCGACTATTTCAGTAGCCTGCGCAAGGTGTGGGACCTCAACTTGATATGCCATGACATTTCTATCAAAGTGTACAGTTTGAAATGGTTGGTATTCTAAACAATAAAGCTTAGAATCAACAAGATATATGTTTTTGACCAGTCCAAATTCTGGCATATTACCATGTACTACTTTGGCAAGGATCATTGATTTCTGTGTTATGTATTTATTGCCATTTATCATAAGCCACTTGACTGACACAGCATGGTTTACTTCATCATAACCTAGGAAGTCTCTCAGTTTTCCTTGTAAATACTGTAGGTCTTGAATCTCAGATACAGGTCCCATCTCTCTTTCATTTGAAAAGATTGGGTGTGATGAAGGGTCAACATTTTGGCAGCTTTCATACATTTGATTCTGACTGATCAAAGACTTGCAAATATTTTTAAAATTGACTTTCGAAGCCCATTGTTTAAAGAGGCAATGTTTAGATTCAAAACGCATACACATATGTCCAACCATTGGACCCAGTGATTTAATTTGTGATGGCAAATGTATCATATAATGCTGTTTAGGTGTAATATTGCATTCTGGGAAAAGCTCCTTCCAATGCTTCATATGAATTTCAATCAGTGACTTCAATCTACAAACAGTTGTAATGATAAGAACAGGAGCAAACACTATCTGCACAATCTCTATTAGCTCATTTATTAGATGCACATATGGATTGTCCTCCAAGCTCCCCAAAACAAATGGCAATATCCTTAGCAGGACAAGCATTTGCCCAGACGACTGTTTTAATTTACCATCACTTGACATTAATGTACTCTGTGAAATTGGGGATGGCCTATCTCTCACATCCAGAGGGGAATAAGGGAAACCCAAAATAGCAGAATTCACAGAGTCCAGATCCATCACTCCTGACTGAACAAGATGGTGCAACACACCCTTGATTTCCAAAGGAGCTGTACCCTCCAGAATAACATGCATAATGTCTTGAGGAGTTTGTTGTATCATGTCAAAGGCAGGGAATTCGACTAATTTGCTCCTTCGATTTATCCCATATGTTGTCCTCAAGTTGTTGCAAAGCAAGTCTGTATCTGCCTTTTCTATTTCATGGGTCTGTCTGATATGCGTCTTCAAGGTTCTTTTAGTAAATGCATCCTCGTTAAAGTGTGACTGCATGTCCTCAAAAGAACACTCACAGTGTCTACATTTACTGTAGGCAAAGCCAACACCCTCCTTAAACCCTGCCAGTTCATGCTGTGCCAGTGTGTCACCACAGACAGAGACCATGGCACCAAAAATAGTTTTCTGTCCATTAATTGTTTGCATTTTAACACCATTGTACAATGCATCCATGTCTTCTTTGATTCTGTTCAATATTACATCTACACCACATTGACGGAGGTCTACGGATCTAGCCATGGCAAGTAACCTAATAGCAGCAAGTTTAGACCTGAATTTTGGATTTATGTTTGCAAGGGTGTAATACACCATCAACAGTTTATTTTTTGATGTGAAGGATCCTAGTGGATTACAAATCTCTATTTCATCTGTGTACAGAATAATTTGCAATGCATTTGGTTTCTCTGAAAAGAAGGGATGTGATTTTAAAAGGAAGCCATCAACAATGTCCTGAAAAAAACCCTCTTTGCACCTTTGTGGTCCCTTCTCAATCATAGAGAATATCTTCGGGTGTGATAAGAATTGATCTAGACTTTTGACCAATGGTATGTAATGAAAGACTCTGTCTTTAATGAAAAAGTCTTTTGATGCTCCACGTTTCCTCTTGCATATAGTTTGAGAAATTGGAATTTCGTCTGCATCCAAAATACTTAACTGCTTCCTCATAACACTATTCTGTCGAAATGTTGTTGTAACACTTGTGAATGGGTCAACAAAACTGTCAAATACATCCATCACGTCTTTTTGAAGGGGTCCTGATGCGTTTTCCGAATGCTTCTTTAGCACCTGCTCTATCTGGCTCCTGAGGTTGCTCACCAGTGATGATTGGTACTGCTGCACTCCAGCAACAATGTCATTCATGCCTCTCTGAAAATGACAAGAGTAAAACAACTTCATTATACTTGTAATAAACAGTTTTGCTTAGGACATGAACATTATCATAGGCAAATGACTGTAGTTAACTGGAGAACATGACAGGCAGATTGACCACCAACCATAACAGGACCTTTTCAACAAGCTCTAGCCTACTTTACTAACTGTAAACGAGCAAATAGAAACTGTGGTCTGTTTTGATAAAAACATTTTACCTGTGAGAGACGATGCTTGGCCCGAGCATTTATCACAAAGGCAGTGGCCTGTGTGGTCAGATCCTAAAAAAGTTTAAATTAGATTAAGTATCCTGATGTAAGTTGATCTGTCACAGAATAAATAGTCATTAAAACTAGTCCCTTAAATGTTTAATTATCTTTTCTCATTTTAGCTGTCATTCAACATTTTGTCTTTTCATTCATACATGAGGGGTCAAATAATATGCTGATACAATACAGACAACAATGTGTGGGATTTCAACCTGATATGCAATGGCTGAGAATTTATTGGACTCAACATCCATTGTGATTCTTTGATGGTCAATTTCAGTAGACTGTCACCAGAAGAGTAACTTACTGGTTGTTCTATGGCAGCCCGGTCTTGGTTAATGTCCATCTGCCCTTCATCGGTGTCAGTTGTACAGAGCAGTTGAGAGTTGATGGTGCTGCAATCCTGTGAAAGTTAATCAGGTTAAATGTTGTGCCGTATCACACATAAAAGACACAAATGACATTTTACTTAATTTCATCTTATATTTAAATATTTTCACACAAACCAAGCATAACATTTTCATAGAAGTCAAGCATTATATTCAAATTTTCTTCGTTCATGATGTCCTGTTACCTGTAGGACCGTCTGACTGATTGACGATGTTAGTTTGTGCCAGCACGTTAAACTGATGATCTGTTTTTCTGTTGTGTTTTATTTTGAAAATGCTCTATGCATTTGACTCGTTTGACTTCTTGTGGACATGATCATTACAGGAAGTGAAGCGCACAGGGCATCCGGTAAATTTCAAAATAAAACGCAACAGCAAACTTCCTATCGCAAATCATCCCTTTGTCAGCGTTAGTTTCACCCACTGGAACAAGTAACAAGTTATCAGTCAGTCATCGGGCCCTAAAGCTAAAAGGACGTCATGGATGAAAAAAAATGGGGTAATGGTACCAGTTACTCACCTGTTCCTGCAGCGGTTCTTGGCTTCCCTCTTGTGGCTGTTCATTTGCGTGGTTGTCATCTCCTGGACTGGTGCTTTGAAGAAGATGTTTGGAGTGTCTTCTCTTTACATGATGATAGAATGAGTTATACACTCGATATTCCTCCGTACACCCGTCAATACCACACAGCAACCTGAAATCACGACTGCGGCTGTGCATTCGATTGATGTGGCTCAGTAAGAGCTTCAGCGAAAAAGTGATGAAAACAAGGCAGATAACGCACCGCCAAGTCATTTTAAACTAGCAAAGTTACATTCAAAACATATGCACAAGTAGAGTTTCTCCTGCAGTCTCTGAAAACAATGGGGAAAACCAGATTGTATGGGAAAAACTTCACCACATTATGTACAAAAACAGGGGAGTTCTATGAATTAAGAATTGTTTTATTAGTATTTATAATGGCCTCTATATAAGTGGCGGGTTGCAGTGATAAATATTTGTAAGTGCCGTATGAATTTCAAATTATGACTGTCAGTTAATCCCTTTTTTATACAGTCTATGGTTAATCCCCATTTTATGACATGGTACCTTCCAAATCGGAACGCGCCACAAGGGGTCAGTTGACGGTTAGCTCAGTTGCACCTGCCGCCTTTTTTCCGCTGACCTCCATCGTGCTGTCTGGCCTTTGCAAGTCTAAACTCGCGACGCCATGGATGAAGACGGAGGGACTTTTTCGGGCATGGATCCTACAACAGTCGCAGTATTGAAAGGTAATGTGAATTTACTTTTGTCTGTCTTTGTGAGTTCAGCTAATTGTGAAGGTGGCTAACAAGTGGTAGCATGCTAATTTGAACAAACTGGTGTAGTCTACTTGCTGAACAGTTAGGCCTATACGTTAAGTTACATGGGGGCTATGAACAACACGAACGGTCACGCCTTCAAAATACATTTATTATTATTATTTTAATATTTACCGTGTTAAGGTACAGCAGTTATGTAGTTATCTTAGTTTAGCTTTGGCTTAATTTGTTGGCTAATCTGTTAGCATGACCACTGTACAATTAGCTGTTTGGCAGCCTAGCATTTATTTACCGTATATTCCAACGCTCTCTGTGCATGCATGTGTGCGCACAAGAGAGAGAGTCCAGGGGGGCAACTGAAGGAAATGCCAGCAGCCAAATACTCCTTAATTAATAGGAATCACTGGTTGATATGATAAAGTAATTTCTGCCTTTAGTTGAAATGGCAGGAAGACTTGATCTTAATGTAGACACCTATTCTTCTATTATATGAGCTGCTGGACTATCTGTTAGATCCCTCCTAGGGATAATTAAAGTATTTTCTATTTTATTTTATTCTATTCCTGTTGGATGTGTGCTTCTATGCTGCCACCATTAGCACATTCTTACCCTTTGAATAAAGATTGTGACTTAACAGCCAATATATTACATTATACTGTATATTTACAGTGTGGCTGTGTGTGTGTTTTTCAGCTGCTAATATCAGCACCGACATGCTCCCAAGTCTTTCTAAGGAGGACTTGCGTGATCTCTTTACGGGGCCTGAGCACTTTTTAAGAAGGAGAGCCATTTGGAGGATGACACATGGAGAAAATCAGGTAATATTAAATTTTTAAAATAGGGAGATTTGATCATGCTGTGATTCATAATTTTTTGGTGTTGTTGTTCTTAGTGCACTGCTATCGACTTATGATAAATGCTTGTCTTTTTCAGAATGAGGAGGCAGACCAGCTCCAACCAGGCACCTCCTCTGGGGCTTGTGAGCTTGCCAGCTCCCGCTACCCAACTACCTAAACCCCTTTGTCCACCCCTTCTTCCTCCCCCACTTCTCTCCCCCCTTCAAACCTAGGAGACCAACATGTTACCAGCAGAACTGTACAGCTTGTAAGCCCGCAGTATGTTGTATACACAGACACAGAGCTGGAGCAGTCAAGAACCACCTTTTTTGAAAAACAACGTGCTGGACAAGAAGAAGACTATATACTTTCCAAAGAGCTTCGCTGTCGCTTAATAAGAAATACAGTAACAAGCATGACTGCCATCAAGAGAGCTGCAGGGGATGATTTCCAGTATCCATGCAACCGTGAGCTAACTGTGATGGCTAAGCGTCTCATTGAGTACTACCCAATGCTGCGGGACAGGTCTGCAGCCGGTGGAGCTGAGTGGGTAGGAGGATGTGCTTTATTTAGGATAAGTGCTTGTATCGTTAAATTTCATTTTGATTAATGTGATCTTTACACACTCTGTTTTGTTTTTTGTCAGGAATCTGTGAAGAAGCAGCTTTTAAAAAGGGTCCAGAATGTGACACCTGCCAAAAAGAAGCAGGGAGCAACTCCTTCGAGAAAGAGGCGACGGGACATTAGCTTTGAGAGTAGCAGCAGCCAGCCAGAGTCATCCGCTGATGACACTGAGTCCAGTTCTTCAACTATAATCTTGGAAAGATCACCACAGTCGACAAGTAGTTCCCCAGAGGGTGAACAAGTGGATGGTAAGAGCACATATTGAGATTGTGTTCTAGTGTTAAAACTACTACTAGTATCGACAAGGGGGAATGCTTTAGTTTAGATTTATATTAAAAAATATATCGAAATGATTGTGAATTATCATTAATTATTAATTCATTATACTTCTGTTGTTTGTTATATGGTAATCATAGTAAATTCATTTCAACAGGAGGGCCTAAAACCACTGACAGCCCACAGAACCAGGCAAGACACTACAAAGTTCTGCAGGAGCTCTACAAATCCAGGCCCAGACCCAACAAGAAGGATGTTGCCCAGCTCTTGGACCTTGAATACCAAGCAAGACGGGCTTACATTGACTCTGATGTGATGAAAGAGCAGGACAGACCTATCAAAATTCTTCAGGCATATCCCTGCTTCAGAGAAGTGGATCATGTAAGCAAATTAAATAATTTTAAGTTTATGTTTGATAAGATTGCAGTAGTAGTAAGACACATTGATATTTAATTTTTTAATATATTTTTCTGCCTGTCTTTCTGTGTCAGATAATGGATGAACTGCAGAGGATCCTCAATCAAGGAAACTCCCACTTCATACCTGAGCTGAAGAACCGCTGGGGGACCTTTTGTGAGAAGGCCCAGTTTTATGGAGTTTTCAAAAAAGTCATGAGGCCTCCGTTGTCAGATAAAGGTAATTACACACCTAATTGGTGATCATGTTTTTTTTGTTTTTTGTTTTTGCTTTTTTTTTCAATAACTGACTGCAGTAAATAAAAAGAGACTGTTTTGTTTTTCACAGTAAAGCAAACCATTGCCATGATGAAGGCTTTGCCGGACATGTTCCCATCACCTATTGCTCCACCCAAGAAGTTAGGACATGCAAGTGAGGGTATGCTTCACATCCTTGAGGTAAGAAATTCATGCATATATGACGGTTTTTCTTGTGTTCCACTACTTGACCATAGTCTCTCAACAGTGAATGTTTTGTGATTGTTTTTCTTTTTGTGTTTCAGTCAGCGGAAGACCCCAACACCTTCCTCCAGGCAAGACCACTCCTCAGCCCTGTCGTCATTGTGTGCGAGACCAACTGCATCCTGGCCATCGGCACCATGCCTGTGCTCATCTTTCCAAAAGAGGACATCGCTGACAGTGTGATGTACATAATGGCATGCTACTACACCTTTCACCTGACCTACCCGAAATGCATAGCCACACTCTTGTCTATCCTGCAGACAGAGGTGCTGATGGACGCCATACATGACAGAGATATGACATCCTCGTATAAAAAAGCTATCGCTGACTGGAAAAGATTCATCACTGAGTAGTGCATAAATATTAAAGTTGATGCCCAGTTCAATTAATGTTTGCCTTGGGTAATACAGTGTGTTGAGGTCTCACAAGAACATAGCACTGTATCAGATGTTTATGTTTATTGTTATGTATATTATTATACAGTTTACCTTTCAGTTTAGGCTCCACCCACACTCCCATCACCTCATATCATGCTACACTCTGTGCACTAGTTATAATTTCTGTTGGGTGATTTTAAGCAGGAAATAATTTGTTGCCTGTTACCTGTCCATCTGATATGTAGCTGCATGCACACTACTTTGTGTGTGTGTGTGTGTGTATTTATATACATATCTGTGTGAGTATATTCCAACAAGTCTCACTTTCGCCTTTTAACATTGAGGCTGCCATGTTTAGTTGTACTCATGTGCATGTTAAATATAATAAAGAAGCATTTCATTTAACCAAGTCTGTGTCACTTCCTCTTTTAGTACTGTCAGGATCACTGATTATTAAGCATTACTATGATTCCACAGCTTTTTACTTATTTCAAGAAATTTAAGAAAAATATTCTACATACAGAGGAAAATATTCTTAGCTATATCAAGAAAAGTAAACTAATTTTTAGTATGACTTTGCTGGTTTCAAGAAATATAAGGCCTAGTGCATACCACTATGTCAAGATAATGGCTCTAGCACTTACTTAATTCAAGAATATTTTTCAATATATTGAGAAAATAGGCCATGTGTATTTAATTAGAATCAAGAAAAATGTACTTGTTATTAGTAAAAATACACTAATTCTAAGGTATTTGTGGGTTAATTGAGATTAGATATTTTTACTTGTTTTGAAAAGTCTTGACAAGCCCCATTTTCTTGTTCCATTGGCAGATAATTTTGCTATTTTTAAGCAAAATACACCTAATTTTTCTACTTTTTTTTCTTGTTTTTGAAAGCTGGCTTTTTGCAGTGTGTTCATTAATTTTACAGTGTTTGTGTTTTAGTGTTCAGTAGTTTTACAGTGATGTTTGTGTTTTAGTGTTCATTAATGTTACAGGGATGTTTGTGTTTTAGTGTGTCTGGTTTTAGATTCTTTTTGTGTTTTTGTCTCCACTGATGCAGATCAGGTCTAAGTTCTGGTGGAAGATGAAAGCATATACATGAATTGATCCAGTCTCTTCTGATCAGAGGATATTCACTTTGATCAAAAGAAGGGGGGGGGGGGGGGGGGGCGGGCATTACTGATGTGACAACAAATACCAACTGAGAGAAAAGTTAAACAGACACACAGACCTGTAGCCTCTGTCCAATGGCCTGCAGGGGCTGTGTGTGTGTGTGTGTGTGTGTGTGTGTGGTGAACACAACCAGACTGAACTGGTTTGGGAGACAAAGCAGGGCTGGAGGAGACCTCTGCTGTGACTCTCCTCTGAGCAACGTCCTGGTGAACAAGTAAGTTTTGTTAACTTGTAGTTTGTTCTGCTGTGAGTTAACTGTCTGTCTGTCTACACTGTGTGTGTGTGTGTGTGTGTGTGTGAGTGGTAGCAGCAGGGTTGACAGAACTACATGTTGTTAGTTTATTAGTTTTAAGTTACAGCAGAGAAGAAGAAACAGTTCCTGGTCTCAGCTGACCTCTTCTACATCCAGGTCTTCATGTGATACGGATCTAGAGGTTTTATTCTGGATACACACACTCTCTGATCTGTTGTTACATCATCATCATCAGCATCAGCATCATTAGAGTGCTTCCTCTCTGTCTGCAGAGTGTCTGTTTCAATTTACTGTCCTCATTCACTCACTCTGTTTTCACTTACAGTCAGTGAGACTCAACATTGTTTCACATTAAAAACCTGTCATACTCCTTTCTCTTTGGTATGCTTTTAATGTGAAAACCTGCAGGAAGTGTTGACTCATGGCTTACTCATGGTAGTTCAGGGTGACCATGGAGGAAGATGACTCCCACATCAGGGCGAAGTGGCAGGTGACCCCATTGTTACTGGAAGTGTCATTTGACATGTGACATGAATCATGTGTCATGTGACGTGTGCAGTGTTTCTGCTGGTAACAGCCACGCCAAAACCTTTGCCAACAAAGAAAAATTAATTAATTAAGAAAAAAATAAAAAATCTAACCAAAACACCTTGGGGATGCGACAGTGCCCCCCATGCGGGTGTTACAGAATTCAGTGATATTTAGCAGATGTTCATATGGGCTCCAGCTCCAACAAAAATGAGCTAACTCATGTGTTTTGTGAGGAAGAGAAGAACAGACAAGGTAAGTTAGGTAAATGGAGCAGGCATCAGGCATTAGTGAGGAGCGATGATGCATCTCTCTCCTCGCTCTCTTAAAAAGCTGTGTTAGCTTCACTCCCTGTCCTTTCAGTAGCTAGCCTGCTATACTTAGTTAGCTACACTCTTCATGACTGACTGAAGTAACTTGACTTTTGACACAGGGGTAACACACTGGTAGACTACCTCTCTCACCCCCCAGAGACCAGCTGCCTGTTAGACCGAGTCACATGACACACACAGATGAGTTAGAATGTTATGTTGTTGAGTGAAGCACTTCATGTTTAATCTGAAAAGCTTTAATCTGTGAAAAGACCAATTTTTCTCCTCTGCACCAAATCTGAAAGTGTGTGTGTGTGTGTGTGTGTGTGTGTGTGTGTGTGTGTGTGTGTGTGTGCTCTCTTTTCCAACGTAATTGTCTCTACTCCTCCTCTGGTCTAGTTAGTGGGTCATACAAGGACCAATAAAAAGTCATTTCTGCTCGGCTGCTTTTCAAAATCCCTAATTACAGAGTCAGCAGCACATACACACACACACACAGGAGAAAAACTGGTCTTTTCACAGATTAAAGCTTTTCAGATTAAACATGAACATGACTCTAGGAGGTGTGTGTGTACTTGTACTTGCTACATAGTAAGGACCAAAAAAAGTATTTTACTAACAGAGTGAGGACATTTTGGGAAAGTGAGGACATTTTGGCCGGTCCTCACTTTTTGAGACACCTTCAAATCACATGTTGAGGGTTAAGACTTGGTTTTAGAGTTCTGGTTAGAATTAGGTTTAGGTTAAGGTTAGGGTCAGGGTGAGGGTTAGGCACTCAGGTGTGATGGTTCAGGTTAGGGTAAGGGGCTAGGGAATGCATTATGTCAATGAGTGTCCTCACAAAGACAGAAGTACAAGTGTGTGTGTGTGTGTGTGTGTGTGTGTGTGTGTGTGTGTGTGTGTGTGTGTGTGTGTGTGTGTCAGACTGTCAGATAAGTCAAGGGTAATTTAAAAGGTTATTAGTTGTAACCATAGTTCTACAAACAAAGCTGCTGCTGCTGCTGCTGCTAATGATGATGATGATGATAAAACTGTGGTCTTATGAATGCTGGAGCTGATCTCAGAGCTGTTGTACTGGAGACCCTAATAAACAGGCACAAGTGTTGTTCTTGTTCCTGCTGCACCATGAGTGTGTTTACCACAGCAGCCCTCTGTGTGTCTACAGTGTGTGTTTCTTCTCAGTGACAGTAGCGTCAGTAGGTCCGGGTGTTGTGTTGCCCTCTGATACAAATCTTTCAAGTATCTTGAGTTTAAGGTGTCCTCACCTGTCAGGTGACTGAGAGCAGGACAGTGACACAGCGATCAGATGGTGACGAAGTAAATAAAATGCTTCATTGTCCTCAAAAAATGAAGCTGACAACATGACATGAGTTCTACTTACTGTCATAGTTGTGTTGATGTTGTGTGTGCATGAACAAAAATCTACTAAGTTGTATGTATGACAGTAGCAGAAAGAAGAAATGACCTGATTGTTAACATAACAGGGACAGAAAGTTGTGTAACCATCAACCAAACTGCAGCAGTGAGACTCGACACAGGAAACAGGATTAGTATCCACAGGCTCAGTTTCTGAGTCTGCTACATGAAGGAATCTGTGGTTCCCAAGTACAATGTACAGGAAGTGTACAAACAGTGATATAAATATGAAATGACTGAATGAATGAGTAAAAAATCATCAACTTGGGGGGGTGTCCATGTAGGTCACAATAAAAGTGTACAGTCACTGAAGAAACATTTGTTCCCCTCCCTGACACACTTATTGTTCCAGTGGAAATAACTGCTCGTATTGTCCTGACCCTGAGGAGTCCTCTCTTTGTCTGCTCTCCTTTTGATGAGAGAGTCAGGAAGTGGTTTCAGGACTGATTCACTGTGTGTTTTTTGTTGTGTCTCATGACTGATGGACCTGGAGGCTCTGACACAAATATTTAGAGCAGAAAGAAGAAAGTCTCTCAAGGGAGTTTTTCTGTCTGATTTCCAGAGATGTTCTCTGTTAGCTCAAGCAACTGCAGCAGCTTCAGACAGACATGTCACATCTTTAAATCACTCCCACACTATTATATTTTATCCTTAGATTATATCAAATTATTTTATTTTATATTTAGATCATATCAAATATTACATTTTATACTTAGACTATATAAAGTTATTATGATTTTTACTTAGACTATATCATATTATAATGTTTATACTTAGACTGTACCATATTATTATATTTTAACCTTAAACTATATTTCAAGTGTTTGTTTATCAAGAAACAAGCAACAATGAGCCATTGTGAATTATTGTTTATTAAGAGTTCAGACAGTTGAGGCAGATGTCCACCCACACTGACAGGTGTATAGGACCAGGGTCAGCTGACTCTGTACCGCTGAATGGGGTTCCTGCAGAGACCAGTTAGATTTCTCTGCAATGTTGATGAGTTCAGTTCTACCCAGTGGGACACTCAGGATTCAAGGTGCTCCAGTACTGACACATCAGTGTGCAGCCTACATTATATATCAGTTATACAAACTGATCCTTGATGGGGGGGAGGTCCTCTGAGAACCCCCAAACAAGTCCAAACTGTCGGAGGACATTAGGGTCCACAAAGGTTTACTATACATAAATACATAAAATGTATTTGTCATAAACATGTTGATACTGAACATGTCAGTCAAATGTTCACAGACCCTCCACCTGTAGAGACTCTGGTGTAAGTTTCAGACTCCCACAGATCCTGGTTCAGTTTAAAGATCCTGGTCTGGTTTACAACCTGTTTATTTACATTTAACCTAAACCACCAGCTCCACTAACCTGACCCAAAGAGCTGTTGTTGATTGAACCACAGACAAAGACTTTGGTCTCTGGCTTTGAACCTGGTATCTGGATGAGAGCCTGGTCTTCTGGGGCAAAACACATCTTCAGCTGTTAAAATATAAACATGTTCCTGGTTCTGAGGCAGACCTGGACCAGGCTCCAGTGGTTCACTGATTGGTCCTCATTTAGTTTGTTATGTGAGGGCTCCTGAGTTGACTGTTGTTGACCTCTGACCTCACACAAACCTCTGGTCGTCCCTCAACACTGACTGGAATCATCAATGTTGACCTCTGACCTTCACTCCAAGACAAAATACAGAGATTTTTGTCATTTACACAAATGAGTAGTAGTAGTAGTAGTAGTAGTAGTAGTAGTAGTAATAATAATAACAGTAAAATCCTCTGCCTCATCATCTGTTGTTTTTATTGTACTTTAATCACATCAGCTCAGAGACCCTTCTCTTCCATCTGATTAAATATTAAAAGATAAATAATGCTCAGGTTGATCACAGGGCTGATGATGGTTTATTGCCATAAATCATTTTTATTCCTTGTGCTGCTGCTTCAGCTGATCCTGGAAAAGCCTGGAGTGTTTTCCTCATGGGAAGCTGCTGCGGAGATTTTCAGCTCCAGTCCCTGGACAGGCCATTAGAGCAGCAGTGCATAATTGCAGCCTGGTTGGTGAAACATCCTCTTCACCATGCTCCACCGGCTTCTCTGGCTCTGTGTATTACTGACTTAAAAAAGAGAAAGTGAGGAAAATGTACAGTATTTGTCTGAGCTGAGGACGTTGCACAGTCACTTAATCTTTTGTAATTATCTTCATCTATGTATAAATTTTTCCTGAATATGATCTGAACTTCATCTAAGTTACAACTCTGAACAAACACAATCTATTGTAACTAATAACACACAAATTATTGTGTTGTTTTCATTGTGCAGGAGTTATTAGACCTGGAGTCAGGGTTATCAGACCTCAGACCTGGAGTCAGAGTTATCAGACCTGGGTCCCGTTTCAGAAAGCAGGTTTAGTGAAAACTCAGAGTTAGTTGACTCAGAGTTGAAGGAAACTCTGGATTTTCAGTTTCACAAAGCCAGTTCAGCTTGACTCTGAGTCAGTTACCATGGTAACATACTCCATGAACCTAGCCTGCCCGCTGGCAGGTTTTCTTCAACTAACCCTGAATTTGTCCTCCTCGTTATCTGAAGCATGCAGACCGAAAGCAGTGGCAGACATGGTGTGTCCTTTTGTGGAAGAGCCAATTGATAGTAAAGTGCAAATATTCCGCAGAAATCTCAGTCGGGAGAGGATTAGAGTCCAAGTACAGGTTTAGCAAAGCGGTGAGAGAAGCTAAACGACTGTACTCTGAGAAACTTCAGCTCCAGTTCTCAGCCAATGACTCTGCTTCTGTCTGGAAAGGGCTCAGACAGATCACTAACTACAAACCTAAACCCCCCCACTCCATTAATGACTTCCGTCTGGCCAACGATCTGAATGAGTTCTACTGCCGCTTTGAAAGACAGTGGGACAAGCCTGACACTAACCTCCACATCAGAGCCACATCAGAACCCCCCTCCTCCTCCTCTACCAAAGGAACGTCTCTCTCTATCCTGGAGAGAGATGTCAACAGGCTTTTTAAGAAGCAGAACCCCCGCAAAGCAGCCGGTCCTGACTCTGTCTCTCCATCATCCCTGAAGCACTGTGCTGATCAGCTGTCTCCAGTGTTCACAGACATCTTCAACACCTCACTGGAGACCTGCCACGTGCCAGCCTGCTTCAAATCCTCCACCATCATCCCTGTCCCCAAAAAACCAAGGCCCACAGGACTAAATGACTATAGACCCATTGCCCTGACCTCTGTGGTCATGAAATCATTTGAGCGTCTTGTCCTGTCCCACCTCAAATCCATCACTGACCCACTCCTGGACCCCCTGCAGTTCGCCTACAGAGCCAACAGGTCTGTAGACGACGCCGTCAACATGGCTCTCCACTTCATCCTCCAGCACCTGGACTCCTCAGGGACCTATGCCAGGATCCTGTTTGTGGACTTCAGCTCTGCCTTCAACACCATCATCCCGGCTCTGCTGCAGGACAAGCTCTCCCAGCTGAGCGTGCCTGACTCCACCTGCAGGTGGATCACCGACTTCCTGTCTGACAGGAGGCAGCACGTGAAGCTAGGAAAGCACGTGTCTGACTCCCAGACCATCAGCACTGGATCCCCACAAGGCTGCGTTCTTTCTCCTCTGCTCTTCTCCCTGTACACCAACACCTGCACCTCCAGCCATCAGTCTGTCAAGCTCCTGAAGTTTGCAGACGACACCACTCTCATTGGACTCATCTCTGATGGCGATGAGTCTGCCTACAGGTGGGAGACTGAGCGTCTGGTGACCTGGTGCAGGCAGAACAACCTAGAGCTCAACGCTCTGAAGACAGTGGAAATGATAGTGGACTTCAGGAAGAGCCCAGCCCCACCCACCCCCATCACCCTGTGTGACTCCCCCGTGGCTACCGTGGAGCATTTTCGCTTCTTGGGAACCACCATCACACAGGATCTCAAATGGGAGCTAAACATCAGCTCCCTCATCAAAAAAGCTCAGCAGAGGATGTATTTCCTGAGGCAATTGAAGAAGTTCAACCTGCCAAGGACTATGATGGTGAACTTCTACACCTCCATCATCGAGTCCATCCTCACCTCCTCCATCACCATCTGGTACGCTGCTGCCACGGAGAGGGACAATAACAGACTGCAGCGTATCATCCACTCTGCTGAGAAGGTGATTGGCTGCAATCTTCCGTCCCTCCAGGACCTGTACGCCTCAAGGGCTCTGAGGCGTGCAGGGAAGATTGTAGCTGACTCCTCCCACCCTGGACACAAACTCTTTGAGACACTCCCCTCTGGCAGGAGGCTGCGGTCCTTCAGGACCAAAACCTCTCGCCACAAAAATAGCTTCTTCCCATCTGCTATTAGCCTCATCAACAAGGCTAGAGAGCCCCACTGTTGCTGATCAATTGCACCAATCACCAGAAAAAATTCCTTGTATGTGAAAACATACTTGGCAATAAAACTGATTCTGATTCTGATTCTGATTCTGATTCTGATTATTAGACCCCAATTGGAATTGTTTTATCATTCCCTGATGAGTATTCATTTGAGCTTTTCTGTTTTTCTGCACCATCCATAATTTATCTGAACAATATTCTCAGCCCTCACATCGCTCACATGATACATTGTGGACGTGCGCTCAGTTCAGAGCAAATTCTTTGTATTGCACTTCATTTTTTTGCCAGTGGCAGTTTTTTATATAACATTGGTGATGCGGAGCATGTGTCAAAGGCAACCGTCTGTCAGGTTGTGAGAAATGTCACTCTGGCATTGAAATGTTGAATATACGCATTCGTAGTGTTTCCAGGACATAGACCCACCAGACTACTCAAAGAGGAATTTCACAGAATTGCAGGTATCAGTCTAGCAATAATTAATGCAGTATGAAGCTTTTAAACTTGAAGCACTAATCAATCAATTTGATATATTTTAGGGTTTCCTGGTGTGATTGGATACATAGACTGCACACACATCCCCATCACAACTCCTTCAGTGAATGGGAAATTATGTGAATAGAAGATCTTTTCACAGCATTAATGTGTAGGTATGCCAAATACAGCCTTTAGCATTCGAAATGAAAGATACTTCACAATACAGGTACTGCAGCTAATTACTCTTCTCCACTGTGAAGATCATTTATGATGTGGTCCGCCTCATCACTAATGTGGAAGCGAAGTGGCCTGGGTCTGTGAATGACTCACAAATTTTTCATGAGTGTACACTCAGTGCTAAATTTGCCCGTGGTGAGTTTATATACTGTGTATAGCTCTTTACTTTTATGATCAATATTTTGTTTCCTCCTATTGCAACTCAAAATTTAAACTGTATCCTTGTATTATCATAGGAGAGTTCAATGGTTACCTGCTTGGTGACTGAGGGTACCCGTGCCAGCCCTATTTGATGACCCCTTACCCTGATCCTCAACCCAACCCTCAGCCCTAACCACAATACAACCTGGCTCACAGCAGGACATGGGCCAGGGTTGAGATGACCATTGGAATGCTGAAGGCCCAATTCCAGTGCCTTTGCAGGCTCAGGGTCACCGCAGAAAGGGTATGCGATATAATTGGCATGTGTGGTTCTCCACAACATAGCCACAATTAGAAATGAGCAGCGTCCTACTCTTCAACTAACTGATGCAATCAGACAATCCTGACCCCCCTGCTGATGGACAAGATGGTAGAGAAGTTAGAGACACCATCTACTACAATCACTTTTGACTCACTCCCCACCTCCCCCAACAAATAAAGACAATATGCCTTTATTTTTATGAGTTCTTCCTTATTTCCTGCAAGTGCAAAAGTAGTACAGTAGTTAATATTTTGTATGTTGTTCAAACAAGTAAAATCATCAACCTGTGGGCACCTCACCCACCTTCAACTGATGCTCCAGCAGTTGTATTTCCATTTTTGTCTTCTTAATTTGCAGCCTCATGTGCTCCATTTCTAAATCTGATTTGTTGATTTGTTTCTTAAGATACACTTTGTACAGTTGTTTGACAGGGAGCAGGAACACAGAAAATGATATTGACTTTCACAGTGCCACAATTTTTCAAATATATAACTCTGAGTCACCTTAAAATAGATTATGATGTCTGAAGGACAACTAAGATACTGGAGAAGCAACAGCAGTAAATTACAAAGAATTTCAGCCTACTGCTACAAGAACATCAGAGTGCCGAGTTGTGTCTAAGATGGATAGGTGGCCATTACTGAGCTAAAAATAGCAAAAGGATGAATGTACATATGCCATTCATTTGAATAACCTACCTCTTATGTAGGCACTTGTGTTCTGGGGGTGGCCGGGTCTGATGAACTTTCCCCAGAGATGCCCTCAGCAATAGGTAGGCCACTGTTTCTTCAGCCTCTGTGAGAGGTTGTGGTGGTGGACCGCCACCTGTTTTGTGGGCCTCAGCCTTTTTTCTGTTCATTGTAATGGAAGTCAAATTTTAACATATCCAGTAAGCACAACTTTGGAGACTTGTATGTACAAAGGCATTTAGGTGTTGCTTTTAAATAGACAATCTTAAATACTGGCAGTTGTGGGCAGCTGAAAATTTGACTTTATTTTTTTGCTTAGAAGATTTAACTACTTAAATATATCACATGTTGAATGTAGCCACTGAATGCTGTTTAATTAGGTATGGCAGGCTAAACAACATCACAACTGCTTGTGATGTAACTATACCATACCTGTTCGAACTATATTTTTATATTTCATCTTTAGTTGCCGCCAAGTTTGTTTTGTGCCTGTTGGGTTGCACCTACATGCATAAAACACACATATAATATATATATATATATATATATATATATATATATATATATATATATATATATAGAATAAGTGGAACACTCGAGATGCTTTTTTTTCCGATTAACACATTGATGTATTGACTCGGTCAGCAATTTTCTGCCATGCAAGCTCACGTTCTTTTGCAGCTGCTACTGTATTTTTTTATGAATATGCTCGTATTCTGCATAAGCATTCATTAATATATCTAACTCCACTCAGGAGAAGTAGGAGGATCAAGGCTTTTTTCTGCTTGTTGCCATGGTGAATCATGTTATCTGTGTTCCATTGATGAGGGCTTTTTATCTCCTGGTGCACAAGCTTAACGCAGGGTCAAATTAATTCCAAGTTGATGGAACTAATTGTTATCACCTGTTCTGAAACCGAAAACTCTGAGTTTGACAGCTCAGGGTTAGTCAACCTAGAGTTCAGGTTTTAACTCAGAATTTGTTAACCCTGCTTTCTGAAATTTATATATTTATCCCAGCTGATTACTGCTCCAACTGGACTGAATCTAAGAAACCTAATTAGGTCAACTCTCATTGACTGAATTTTATCTAACGGGCCAAATAAAATTGTTGCTTATGGTGTTCTTGATCTTGGAATCAGCGACCGTTGTCCCACAGCTGTATTAGAGATACCCATATAGACATATAAACACATATAATCAAAAGGAATTTTAGCGATTTTAATGACCATGCTTTTTAAAATGATTGACATCATCATGATCTTTATGATACATCCAAAATATTAGATGTAGAACTGGCTTTGGACCATTTAATAAATTCCTTTCTTTTATTGGTCAATAAACATGCTCTGTTCAAGAAATCTCAAGTAATAGATCCAGTACATGGTTTACATCTGAGCTATCAGCCATTTTTTAATTAAAGAACAAAGCCTGGACTCTTGCTAGATGTATGCATCTCATTGGCTAAATTATAAGCAACTGAGAAGCAAATGTTCTTCTGTGAGGAAAGCTAAGTCTGATTATTATCTAGCTCATATACCTACTACTCATATCCTGACCCATCTAAAAAAATTGGAAAGCAGTGAATATTGCTACAAATAAAAATAGAAGTTTCCAACCTGGGTAAATCAAATCAGACAACCAGGTGTTAACTGAAACAGGGATCTGCTCAGGTTTTAGTAATCGCTTTACCTCAGTTGGCCATTCCCTTAAAATAAGGCATTCAGGACCCTCCAATTTAAATGATCCTCATTTTACCATACTCCTCGTCTCATGTTGGTTTTGATGCACTTCAAACAATTCAATTCAATTCAATTCAATTTTATTTGTATAGCGCCAAATCATAATATACATTATCTCTACAATTGATTCCAGGAAATCTACGGGAGAGGACAATCTACATCCCGTCTGTCTTCGACTGTCCTCTCTGTTAACTACAGAGCGGATAACACAAATTTTTCATCTCTCTCTTCTCACATCTTGTTCCAGGTGTTTGAAATCTGTTCATGTTGTTTGATTGCATTAGAGAGACGATAAAGGTAATTATCAATTATCTCAAAACTGTGTCATCTGGCCAGAATCCCAGACTCTCTGGTAAACAAACAGTTGGTACTCAGTACTCAACCTGGACCAATCAGGGCTGAGCATAGCACCATCACAGCTACTACTGTGGTTGTAGCTGACATTGTAAGTGGTATAGACAGGAGGAAACATTGTGCTACTCTCTTCGATGATCTGTTGAAAGCATTTGATACAGCAGATCACTCACTATTATTACTATCATTACATTATTACCTGCAGCTGGTTTCAAAATTACTAGCATTGTGTAGAACTGGAAAATGTCAAATCTGAGTTCTAGTGTGCCACCAAGCTCCATAGTGGGTCCAATCATGTCCAATTACATTTATAACATAACCTCGTCCCTAATAGGCGTCATATCCAGCTATATGCAGATGACACTGTTGTATACTGTTTGGCATATGTTTTATGCACAATGTGCATAAAATAAAGTTTGTTATTTTCTAGAGCCAGTAACATGTCAACAGTAAACTCCATATCTCCACGGTAGATGGATCTAAAGTTGAGGTTACAAATATCTTGACATCTGGTTAGATGAGAGGCTACATTTAATTACATAGAGAAGCTTGTGACTGAACTGCAGCAGAAGTGGTGTCTTGTACAGAAATGGAGCCAGTTTCCCTCTGCCCTGCAGAAAAAGGATCGTTGAAAGAGTTTTCTGTCAGATTTAGATTAGAACGACGATGATTGACTCACACTCACAGAGTAAACTCTGAATGTGGGAAGACAGCATTTGGATGTAATGCTGCAGAAACATGGCGTAAGCTACAGATCATTTTATAGATATACAGATGTTTTTTTAAGTTTTCCACATTTTAGAAACATGATTTGAAACTTTCCTAGTACAGATTGTTTAAACTGATGATACTTTACTCACTGGATAAATAACTGTGTCTTATAATCTTGGTATTTTCTTTTTGTGTGTCATTTTTATTAAAGTTTTATTTCATTTTCTGTTAATTAAATCACACTGTACGTTTTTTTTTTTTTACTGTTCATGAATCATTTTATGTTTTTTTAAATGTACATTCAAGTCTGTCTTGAAAATAAGATTCATATCTCAGGCGGATTCACCTGAATAAATACAGTTGAATAATTATTTCACTGTCATCATTCACAACAACACCTAACTTTGAGGTTTTAAGGCCGTTGGATTTACCAGTTGTACCATTACTGTGTATTATCTGGGATAGAGGGCCCGGCATTGGAAGGAGCCTTTGAAATGGGACAGTATAGTCGCTGTGACACAGTCTGTCTTCGGTGGAGCCTCCGATGGATGTGGTCCTGAAGTGAGACAACACTGATATGTTTCTGTTGTGTTTCCAATGGGTCCAGTGGGTCCTGTCAGGTCATCAGTAGTGACAGTAGCGAGTGGTAGATGATGAGTTCACGTGGTCTGACCTTGGGTTGAGGTCGACACGTGTTGATGTTGATTTTCCCTGTGGTGTGTTTGTGCAGGATGAGGTCTGTGCTGCTGCTGGTGGTGGTGGTCTCTGTCTTCACCATTCAGACTGTGGCTGGAGGGCGAAACAGAAAAGGTAAGACTCCCTCTGTCAACCTGCCTGTCCTCTTCTGATCACTACTGATCAGTTCCTACAATCAAAGTATTGAGTGTTTAACAACAAGAAGATATAGCAGGTGACAATAAGTTTTTTTTTTTAGGATTTATTTATTGAATGTGAAGCCTCTGTTGAAAGCAGCTAACAGTAATACTAATAATGCTAGCTATGGATGCGAAGTGCTACAGGAAGTACATTCAGTGTGTGTAACAGAGTGGGTGGGGTAATGATGATGATTCAACATTTTAGAAAATATGGTTGATATTGAATTGAGATGAGTCAGGAGTCAGGATACAGTTAGCATAGCTTAAAGTGCTAGCCTGTCCACAGTTTATCTCATGACAGTCACCTACCATACTGGCGTGATCAAATCATGTGGCGCCATAAAAACAGTCACGTAGAGTGTTGCTGTCGACTATGTCACATGAAACAAGCAGCTAGTTTTTATCTGATACTGATAGAACAAGTGTAGGGATAGGGATCAATAAAGTTGCTCTACAGGCTGAACGTTACCAGGAGGTGGGGGATGGGAGAACTAACGAGAGAGAAAGAGACAGAGACTTTGTTTGACTCCTTTTCTCCCAAATGAACACCTCAAATCACCAAAAAGTTTGTTTTTGTCTCGAATTGACCTTTTTTGTATAACTCTGCAGTTTTTGAGAATCTGACATTGTGAGGTCTTTAAGCTATAAACATACATACATCCTCTTCACCTCTGTAACCTGTTCTCAGAATTCAAACCTTCAGAATGCTTCACTGAGCATGTTTCTGTTTTTTACTGTAAAAATTACAGAATTTTCCAAATCTGATTTTATGTGTTTTCTGTGTTTTTGGGTGCAACATGTTGATATAGTTTGTCAAAGCGAAAAAATAACTGTCAGGCCAGATATAACGGGACAGATGTGACGGTGACAGGTGTAACAGATATAACAGATGTGACAGATGTGACAGGGACAGATGTGACAGGGACAGATGTGAAGGTTGTTGTCATCACACTGTGACATCACCAGGTGTAGTGACCAGTGGACACTAGAACCTGGTCTCAGTGCTGCACAGGTTCATGGCACAAAACTGTTTAATTGAGCTGTGTTTATACACAATTCCCAGGGACCAGCAGCCGCTGGCAGACTGGTTGAACTGGGCAGCTTGTGCTGGCCACCAGTAATGATGCCACAGAATCTGTGGTTATTAAAGTATGTCTGCAACAACTAGTGAATACTCTTTGTTTTGTCCTCAGGGAAACACAAACCCCCCCAGATGGGGTCAGAATGCACCGACTGGCGCTATGGCAACTGTGTGCCTAGCAATGGGGACTGTGGAGCAGGGTTTAGAGAGGGGTCATGTGAACAGCAGACCAAGAAGATGAAATGTAAAGTACCTTGCAACTGGAAAAAAGACTTTGGAGGTAACACACACACACACACACACACACACACACACACACACACACACACACACACACAGAAAGGTAGACCTACTGGTCTAAAGTTGTAGATCTGATCAACACAGTGGATCTGAACTGATTCAGTGGGACCTGCAGTTGAGTTCTCACACTGGATGTAAACTTTCTGCTTTTTCATCATCATTGAAGAATGATGCAACCGAGTGCAGCTCCTCATTAAGATCTGAGGAGCTGTCCTGACACAGTCCTGATGGTGACTGGTTTAACTGTTACCAGTGTGGATCAGTGGTGGATTAAACTGTGAAGAGAGGAGAGGAGTTATTACAATGACAATAGGCTGTGGCAGGTTTCACGTTGTAGGACAGAGTACAGGTGAACTTTGACCCTGGTTTTTATGGGTCATAGAGAGTCAGAGGGACCAGGACAGGAACGTTACCTTCTGTTATCACCAGAACACAGGAAGCTTCCAGGTACAACAGCATAACCATGATGGTGCAGGAGCTGCACAGCACCAGGGCCCAGTAGCTGTCAGGGGTCAGGGGCACATCACACAGATGATTCAGCAGCAAAATGTTTAACGGGCCCGGAGAAACAAACAATGTCAGGAGAGGAAGGAGAGAACTGGAGGAGTTTACTGCTGAACTCACCACATCAAGTTTTACTCACTGTGCTTCAAGTTCAGAGAATGTTAGCACTGAGGCTAACATTAGCTGATTGGCTACACTCTCATGTTTACAGTGGGGTCAGTCACTATTATGGTGCACTACTGACCAGGTACACCACTGACCAGATACACCACTGACCAGATACACTACTGACCAGGTACAGGTGTTAAAGTGAGACTCAGAGGTCAGAATTAGAACTGATCTGATGATGATGATGATGATGGTAGACTGTCAAACATCAAAACAAAAAACATGAATCGTCAGCATTGTCATCATCATCATCTAGTGGTAAACATGAGAGGACCTTAGGTAGAACCTTGAGGAACACCAGACAGGTTATTTTATAAAGTACATGATAAGACAGTTTAGAATGAGAACCACTGACACTAAACCACATGCCCAGAATGCCCCCTACAGGAACCAGGCCCCCTACAGGTCTCAGGTCTTCTACAAGTATAAGGTCTCCCACAGGAAACAGGCCTCCTACAGGCCCCAGGTCCCCTATAGGTGCCACGTCACCTACAGGAACCAGGTCCCCTACAGATACCACATCCCCTACAGGTACCATATACCCTACAGGTCCCAGGTCCCCCACAGGTATCAGGTTTCCTACAGGTAGCATATCCCCTACAGGTACCACATCCCCTACAGGTTCCAGGTCCCCTACAGAAACCAGGTCTCCAACAGGTCCCAGGTTTCCTACAGGTTCCAGGTCCACTACAGGTTCCTGGCCCTCTATAGGTCCCAGGTCTCCTACAGGTCCCAGGTCCCCTGCAGGTCTCAGGCCCCCTGCAGGTCCCAGGCCCCCTACAGGTACCAGGTCCCACTGGACCGTCCACAAACAGAGGATGAGGATTGAAGCTGTTTCTCTCCGTCTCTCTCTTCTAGCTGACTGTAAGTATCGCTTTGGTAGTTGGGGAGAATGTGATCCAAGCACTGGCTCACGGACCAGGACAGGGACATTGAAAAGGGCACTGTACAATGCAGAATGTCAACAGACCATCTCTGTCTCCAAACCCTGTCCAGGAAAACCACGACAGAAACCCCAGGTCAGACTGTTGTTTACTGTTGTGTATTGTTGTTTACTGTTGTGTCCTGTTGTTTACTAATGTGTATTATTGTTTACTGTTGTGTAGTGTTGTGTATTGTGTTGTAGTATTGTATGGTGTTGTGTGGTATTGTGTTTTGTTGTGTGGTATTGTGTATTGTTGTTTGTTGTTGTGTATTGTTGTTTACTGTTGTCTCCTGTTGTTTGCTGTTGTGTAGTATTGTATATTGTTGTGTATTGTTGTTTACTGTTGTGTAGTATTGTGTGTTGTTGTGTAACAGTGACATGTAGACTCTTCCGTTCCTTCAGGTTTGGGGTTTAATTACCAGCTGAGCTCACAATTTGTTTTCTGACATTCGCTCTTTTGAATGTTGTACTCTTGTTCACTTAAAGACACACACACATCCACACAGGAGTAGTGAACTATTGTTGTAACATTTGTGCCTATTTTTGTGTTCCAGGAGAGAAGAGAAAAGACAAGACCCACTAGAAACTGGGTGTAGAGAGGACAGACCCAACCTTCAAGTCCAACTGTCATCACAGCTGGACACTCTTGATTTATAACCTGATCCACACACACACACACACACACACACACAGTTACTCTAACCACCACAATCACCTGTAGAAACTCTTTCTCCTGATACATTTATTTTCCTTTTGTTTATTAAAATTTAAAAACTCTCACTGAGTCTCTTTGTCTTATTTCAGACTTGTTGACTCTGGTTTGGTTTGCAGAACTGGACACTCCATGTATCTATGCTCTCTTCAGAATAAAATAGTGTCTCTCTGTAACAGCCAAATCCGTCTGAAACCTGATCTGAAGACAGTGGTCAGTGGTCATGTGACTTTAGTCAGAATGTTTCAGTGATGATGTTTCAGTCGTGATGTTTCAGTGATGATTTTATTCATGATGTTTCAGTGACTATGTTTCAGTGATGATGTTTCAGTTGTGATATTGTTTCAGTCAGGACAAAGACTGTTTGAGCTGCAATTGGAGTCTGGCTCTGCTGAATTATATGAAGCTGTGATAATAGTTCAATATTTGGGCCCAGAACTGGACCCAGGCTGTGGTCAGCAGGAGGACAGGTTAGCAGGACCTGTGAACCTGAGGCAGAACACAGGATCAATTTCAGGGAAGAAGAAGAAGTTCAGGGAAGAAGTTCTCTTGTGTGGCACTCTGGAGACCTGAGTCTGGGTGGATGTACCTGGATAGACACTACGTCTGACCAGGTACATCCACCCAGGGGATCAGGCTTGAGGCACTGATTAGCTGATTGGCTGCAAGTGCTCTCTCTGTTTCACCTGATTGGCTGATTGGCTGCAGGTTCCCTCTCTGTCACAAACAGAGAGGGAGACTGAGGACAAACATGAAACACTACGAGGGAGAAAAACTGGGAAAGGAATAGCAGAGTCCTCCTGTGACTTTACGAACACATGTGACCAGATCTGAACACAAACCAGCATTGCCAGGTAAACCAGCACAGTTACAGGTGAACCAGCAGGTTTACAGGTGAACCTGTACTTGGACAATTTAGGTAAGGTGGGATCATTCATTTAAACTGTACTAATGGTTACCTCTTAGCATACAGGTTCAGCCAGTAGTGCATTCTACGTGATACACAGGTATAAGGCTTACACCCACTGAGAAAACTCCAGAATTCCCGTATAACCACTTAAAACTGCCCAAGATCATGTAACAACATAGTTTTGAGACAGAACTTGAACTTCAACAATGTGTTCATCAAAGAAAACAGCTGTAAATTATGTGATGTCAAGTGAAAAGTTTATCAGTTAGCAGTAGACTGATGAGCTCTGTGTGCTGTCAGAAAATATGTCAGTGGTTTCCCTCTACACTTAGGTTTTACAGTGGGACATTGCCTAGCAACAATTTTTATAAAAGGGTCTACAACTTTTGTTTATTGTAGCCGTCAACAAAAGAGAGCAGCGTGGTTCACTTCATGTTTCATAACCTGTAAAAAAGTCTGATGGGCTGGACTGAAGCAACCCTAAGGTTCTGTGCTGTTCCTTCGTCATCCACAGTAGTGTAGAGTGGTGTGGTGTTTAAAATGGTAATATTTGTATGCACCTATAAATGATTGAATTTAGGAGGAAAATAAACACCTTAAACAGTTCTATGAGAGGCTGATCTTTATCCTATGCATTGTCATAGTAATCAGATGTCACCTGAACCCCAAGAGCCAGATGTATAAATGATGTGTACACACAAAAACCATATGTACGCCAAACTGGTATTTATGAACAGGATGTGCAGTGAGATTGGGATGACCTCATCATGACCTCATCATTCTCCTGCCAATGTGATCACATGGTTTTAGAGCCGGCACGTTAGAGACAGAGAAACTAAAGAGACTTGTTCTTTATTATTAAGTTTGTCTGTTTACACAGTAAAAACAATTTGACAGTTGTTCATGAACTGAAATAACTGAGTGTGAGGTCAGTGTTCAACATTGTTTAATATTTCTGTCATGTAATATTTGTGACTGTTGTATGACGATGAGCAGAATCTGTCCTTTAAGGTTGACTAGAACCTCCATGTTCCTCATATGTTAGACCTGATCCTCTTCAGTGTTAAAATGAATTGTGTGTTTGTTATAAAAACCTGAAACAGTTCTCCCCAGTTGTGTAAAAGTTGTTTGACACAAATGATTGTTTTGATCATGATGAATTGTCACTTAGATCTAATTTGATGTCATGACCTGATTTTGTGTCTCGGTAAAAAAAACAACAAAAACAAAAAAAAAAAACATCATTTGAATGTTCAGTCAGCCTCTTTCTCACACACACACACACACACACTCACTCACACCGACCCAGTGTGTCACTATGCCTTTGATGTAGGGTAGAGAAGAAGCTTTCATCAATAAATCAATGGCTCTTGCAGCCGTGAGTTTTCAGACACTGATTCACGTGTTGAGGCTCCACACATGAGGATGTTTGTGAAGTTCACTGAAGTTGTCACTTCACTGTCAGTGGTTTCCCACTGTTTCAGTTGCTGTCTGAATATGCTCTCTGTGTTTTCTTATAAGAGTCAGGTTCATTCTGTTAATGCTCTTGGCTCTTTTTTTAAATATATTTATTCATATATAAACATTAGCATATGTATGTGTTACTGAAGGTACTGAGGTCATGTTACCTGAGGATCCAGATCACTGACCTAGTCAACCACAGCTTCTTCCTGTTCCTGTCTCCTTTTGATGGTCTGGTCTTTAAACTGGGACAAACAGCCACACTGGAACCAGTCAAGTGGCAGCTTCACCAGGTGATGCAACATGATGCACTCAGTATGAAACAATGTGTGTTGTGTATGTATATAACAACATGTTAAAACATAAAGGGTGACACTGAAACAATCACCCAGTTACACATGTGATGGTCAATGAGTCAACAAAGTTAAGTTTATTATAAGTATTCACGGAAAATCTGCTATCATTAATGATATCATTAATGATATTGTTAATGATATAATTATGTCCCTGTAGACGTCCAGCTTTTTGAGCTGTTCAACCCAAACAATGAGCTGTGTCAAACTTAAAGAACCGGTAAATGAGAACCTCATGAGGGAATGAACAGAGGAATCTGAAAAGCTACAGAGACACAGAGGACGCCTGGCAGGACTCAGACTAACACAGAAACCCAGAGGACATTTTATCTCATTTGTTAATGAACAGGGCCTTGTTAATGATTTAATGAGCTGCTGTTGTACATTCAACACCAATTTTAGATCAGAGCAAACAGAGGTAACTAAAAGTAAAAAGGACACTGACATCCTCCCGGTACCTGGTGCTTTAGTCACTGCCTCTGAATATGGTCTGGGTCCTCCAGCTTCCTGTCTCCCCCGGACATGTGGACTTGTGTAGAGTGATGTCTAGAGTGACATGACCAGTTTTATGACACACAGACTGAAGAACTGTCCGAGCTGTGGACAGTGGAAGACAAACATCAGAGGCTTGGAGCTGGAGGAGGAACGCTCAGTTCATGAACTGCCTCGTGGACCCTGGTGAGTTCAACACCCCTGAGACACATGGTTCGGGTTGGACCGTCTAATCCTTCTGCTCTGTGTTGATTTACGACCCTCCTTTCTGTCTAGATTTGACTTTGTCTTCTGTGGTTGTTCAACTTGTTGGGTTCAGTTTCATGTTGATGATGTATAAGATACGTTTGCTTGATTTTTACTTTGGCTCTGAACCTTAATGCTCAGCGTTTTGATGACTTATTTGTGTATTATTGTATATTAGTTTTGATACTGTCTTTAATGCTGCTCACACTCTGCTGACAACCTTTAATCTACTCAGGATGTGATTTTCAGACCAACGTCTTTTCCTTGAACAACCTGTGTTTGTCAGATTCAGTTGCTCTTTTTCAGAAGGAATACACTCATGCTGTAAACTCCTCCCCTGGATAAACGATAACATATGTTGTGTAAAAAGAGTCAACAAAGGTTCATTTTATTTACATGAAGGAACTATTTTCATCTTTGATCAGAAAGTGACAGAGGCAGAGCACTGCCCCTCCCCCATTCTGGTCTGTTTCAAAGTTTCTATCACTGTTTTGTGGATCTGGTCACTGATATATGGTTGAAGTCTTTCCTTCCTGTACCACGTTTCTCTATTGAACGATTTGAGCCTAGTTTCTTTGGTAGAACTGAGCCCCGGCCTCCCTCCTCTTGTCCTCTTGACATCGTCCCAAGCTCTTTTTAACTTCAGCTACTTTGGCTTATAGATACCCCCCATTGTGAATTGTTCACTGGCTACATGCCTGATATTTTAAACATGCTATTACTCAGCCACCCTTACAAAGTCTCATCACTTCCCAATAACTGGATCTTTATCCAAACTTCCTGTCTTCCAAAGTCTTGGAGAAAGTAGTTTGTAACCTTTTTAACCTTCAGGTCCTGGACAACAATATTTAATATTACTTAATGTTCGTGGTTATCAGAGACACAGCACTGGAAATGCTCTGCTCAGGGTGTTGATGATGTCCAAATGTGTGCTGATGCTGGAGAATGTTCAGTTCTGTTGATACTTTATCACAGCCTGGGTTTTGGGTTAGGGTTAGGTTGAACCCAGACCGGGACTGGCCTTGACTGTGTCTGTGGCTACTGATGATTATGTCTCCTTATCAGCTCAGTTGACTTGTGGTGTACCCCAGGGTTCAATCTTGGGTCCTGTTCTTTTCTCTCTGTACATGTTTCACGTGGTAATTAGCTGTTTATTCTTTTTAATGCTCTTCTAAACGTTTCTATTTCTATTGTTTCCTTCTGTTTTATTGTATCTTACAACTCTTGTCTGAAAGGTGCTTTATAAATGTAGTTAGCTTAGCTTAGCTTAGCTCACCTTTCTTTGCTAGCTTAGCTCTCTTTAGCTTACCATACCTCAGCTTAGCTTACCTTACCTTACCTTACCTTAGCTTAGCTTAGCTTACCTTAGCATACCTTACCGTAGCTTTGTTTACCTTACCTTACCCTAGCTTAGTTTAGTTTAGCTTAGCTTAGCTTATCTTAGCTTACCTTACCTTACCTTAGCTTAGACCTAATTTGATCAGTTGCCTTGCACAGTTTTAGGGTCAGCTGTTTGTTACTGTTAGAATAGTCATATACATATATACACCCCTTGACTGGGAACATGGTCTCAGGCCTTTGGACCCCACTGTATATTAAATAGGCTTATTCATCTTGATACATCAGATTCCACTACAACAAAATTCAGGTATCACTGGGGTCTAAGTCTCCAAGCGACCTGCACCATGTGACCCATCGAGACGAGTCGAACCTGCAGGTCTAAGGGTGTGATGCTCCTCATCAGTGTCAGTCTGTCACTGGTACAGACTCAGACTGTTTCAGGACTGTTGTGGTCCACGACTCCTAAGAGAACGTTTTGTTGACTGAGAGAAACCTCACTAATCTATTTTTGAGCAGCTGACAACCTTCCCGTATAGACAGGCCTTTCATTTACTCTTTGTATTGTCATAGTTACATGTTTGTCTTTGTTCTGTCGACTTCAGAGAGGACTTTGTTCTGTTTTGTACAGATGATCCAAGTCAGACTCATCAAACTCTATTAACTGTTCAAACTTGTCATAAATGGCTCCTCTCAGACTGAGGTGCGAGTTCAGCAGAGGCAGATCTAGAAGTTGACAAGATCCAGGGCTAGGCCCTGAGCACTCAGAGCCTGCTCTCCTTTACTCTTCTGCTCTTCACTCCTTTCTGCTTTCTCTTTTTTCTCTCCTCTCTCCTTCTTATTTCTTTCTTACTTTCCTCATCCTCCCCTCTGTCCTCCTCTTTTCCTGCTTCACAGTCCACAGGTTTCCTCCAGTCCTTTCCTCTTCACTCTCTGAAACATTTCCCTCTTGGCTAATTTTCATACTTTTCTCATTTCCTTCTCTCATATATGTACAGTATGTCTTCTCTGCATCCTTCCATCATTAGAAACTTTCAAACTTTGAATTTCACAAATAACTATATACATATAAAAGCTAAATAACATTAATCATCCTCATTCTGTTCAGTCTTTTTTGCCATTCCCTCTCTCTCACTGCCTCCCAATCTTTGCCCTCCTATTATTGTCTAGGTCAAGGAGTTTTGCTTTTCTATTTGTTTGGCGGCAACAAAAGCTTGTGCCGACATGATTTTCAATTGAGCAAACCTTTTGCATGAAAGCATGCAACTGATTGAGACAAAGACATAAAAAGGGTATGTCAGGGCGCCTCGGTGGCTCTCCTGGTAGAGTGCGTACCATTAAGGCTTAGTCCTAACCGCAGCGGCCCGGGATCCAAGTCCGACCTGCTGCCCTTTGCTGCATGTCATCCCCTCTCTCTCCCTAACTTCTCTGTCATTCTCTCACTGTACCTATCTAATAAAGGCATTAAAAGGCCAAAAAATTACTTAAAAAAAAAAAGGGTAAGTCATTAGTTGCTATTAGTAACCAGTGTTTCCCCTACTATTGTCTTGGAAGACCCCACCCCCCACCCAACATGATCCCTCCCTAGAAACCCAAGAAATATTAATGAAATTCTTTTTTAATTTATGTTATTTACCTAAGTTAGGTGCACTCATTTCATTTCAGCTCGATGTTAATGTCTATCTCATTTTGTTGTCATTTACAGTCACGATTCTCTCCTTTCCTCTTGTTTGATGTGTGTGCATGTGTAGCCCCTTCGTGCATACATATATACACACACACACACACACACACACACACACACACACACACACACACACACACACACACACACACACACACTCTCACAGACCCGAGGATCAAAGGAGACAGGTTGGCAACCCTTTACGTTAAGTGCAAGATAGGCTCCTACAAACTTCAGACATCTCTGTAGAATCATTGATGGACAGACCTCAACCCCGAACGTCTGAAAGTCAGGACAAAATATTTGGTTTTTTTTATTTAAAGGCATGCAGTCTGGCCACAGCGGTTCTGTTGCTGCTGCCAACAGAGTGTGCCGGTGCTTGTGGGAGTTGTAGTATCATAGTGTCACGGGTGCAATGGGTTTATTAGTTCAGTTGTCTTTTGAGAGTATATACATACACAGAACATGCCACCCACCAAAGTGGCTACTAAGTGCGTAAGAGTGACTGTGCTACCCGCCACTTCCGAATTCCGCCCTCATTAGGCAGGTGGGCGGGTGCTAATATCAAGCCCTGCAATAAAGATAAGATAAATAACAATAAAGAATCATGAATAACTTAAGCTATAGTTAGCTTGCTGTCTGAGTACAGCTGCAGATTCACAGACCTGTAACACCTGCCTGCAGTTAACTCTTTATGAAAAATGTCCTTATGTCCATCTTGTTATTAACCACGCCAGGTTGCTCACGGACTGAATAAAACAAACATTCCACTTCCTTTTACTTTTTGGTAGGACCGGCAGGTTTGATGCCTGCTGGCGTAGTGCTGCCCCTCACTGTCAGGAGTAGTACTGAATAACAATGCACAGAAATGGCTCCAAAGTCTGCACAGACAAGACACTGTCCAGTCTTATTTTTAAAAGCAGATAACTGCGTGTGCCCTGTAAGTACTGTGGCCTATATGATTTTGTCTTTGATGAAGTGTTAAACAGAGTGTAATATTTATTCATTTTATTTATTTATTTATTTATTTTTAATAGATCTGGGGTGTTTGAGAAAACATTCGGGGCTACAGCCCAAGAAGCTGCCCCCTAGCGCCGCCTCTGGTGTTCAGCAGAGTTGATCACAGTATGATCAATACTATATATATATATATATATATATATATATATATATATGGAATAATCAATACTAAAACTGCCTGATTAGTTTAGTGTCCTGCTTCATTTGTGGAGAAGAAGACTTTCACACTGCAGAGTTGTGACAACTTGAAACCGTCAGAAATGTTACTATCAGACGACATCATGACGAGGTGGTCAGGGGACGACATCACTGAGATTTTAGACTGGACAATATTACAGCAGAATATTACAGGAAGTGATGTCACAGCGTCAGGAGGAGGGTATAGGACAGAGACCTGCACAAAGACCCTGAGGCAGTGAAGCCAGGAGACAGGTCTTAGACAGGTCTGGACCAGTCCTACATATGAAAACTTGTTCCACATCAGAACATCTGTTCTCAGGATTGGTTCCTGCGTGAGGTCCACTGTAACAGAACTTCCCTCCATATACAGTTACATACAGAGGGTTTTAAAATCAAAAAGAAGCTCTCTTCCTGTGAACATCAGCCCTGATGTGCAGCACAGTGATACTGTGTGTTACTAGTGTTACTGACACCAGAACAGACCTGACATCTATAGAACCTGCTGCTGCTCATTATGTATGTGTGTGTGTGTGTGTGTGTGTGTGTGTGTGTGTGTGTGTGTGTGTGTGTGTGTGTGTGTGTGTGTGTGTGTGTGTGTGTGTGTGTGCATATATAAATTTTAAAATCTGAAGAAGTGAAATGATGGTATTTTAATGGACCTCTGGTTTGTGGTCTGCATACTGACATATGGTTATAATGACAGTGTGAGAGATGCCTCAACTGACTGTGATGATGAGGATCACACCTTCACCATGGCAACACACCGCCTCTCTACTTCTCTTTTGTGTGAGGGATAAAACCAGTTCATTTGTGTGGTTAGTGTGAGATGCATGGATTTATCTTAACATCATCATTATGTTTATTATTATTATTGTTTTCTGCTCCTCAGTGTGACTCAGGTCAGACTGTAACAGCGCGTTGTGGTGTCCCAGCTGTAGTAAACACAACATCCTGATGAGCTTCTGTCTGTTTGACTCAGTTTCTGACTCTGAGCGACTTCCCTCCTCTAATCTAGGTCAGCTCTCATGTTCCATTTCACTGCAATCCAATAATGATATGTGGAGTTTCTATCTATGTTGCCATGGTTACAGTGTGACGTGGCTTTACAGTGCATTGGGAGGGGCTATCTCTGATATCCAACACTGATGTTTGCTTAAACAGATTAAAGGTTAAAACCTAGTTAAGGTTTCAGCTGCTGAGACAATACTGAACCAAAGTTTAACTACTGGACCTACCTGCAAGATCTGTGACATCACAAATGGACCCTATGAAGCTTACACAGGTGTGCACAGTGCACCTACACTGAGAACATTTACATGTTGAGGATGTGGGTTTTCAGTGAAGGAGAAGTAAATGTAAACAGATGATTTTGTTTCTTTAGAATGATCTGAATAATTCCCCTGAATAATGTTCATGTACTGAGTGAAGCCTGAGATGACACATCTGACAACCAACAACAGGTGTTTATTAGCATCACAGTTTGGTATCAACACAAGTTTCTCTGATATATCTTTAGTACATTGTGTTTAAATAGTAAAAGTAGCTGTGCACTGTACCAGGCCATGTTCTATGTGCTCTGAAAATGATGCGTTTTACATTAAACAGTATAGGAGAAAGTACAAACAGCCATTAAGCATTTTTCAGACAGAAAAACCAAGAGGAGTTTTCCCAGCAGCCGCCACAGGAAACAGAAGAGATGCTTTCTGTTTTAAAGAGTAAATCAACTGATTTCTTTCTACTGTCATGGCTACATGAAGAGTTTCAGATAAGGATGAAGATAGATTCAAAACTCAAAGTGTGACCAGTTGAGGAAGAGCAACAACACAAAGCCTTTTCTTGGACCTTTGGTTCTGTCCAGTCAACTGCAGGAGACATGTCAAACTGTTTGACATGAGTCCTGCAGGACCAGGATGTTTCAACTCCACCAGGATGTGAGCATGCTCACTGAATATGTACGATTGTGCTGGGTGTAATGTGGTGTCCTCAGCTCAACCTGAGAAAACTGGAGGCTCTGTTCCAGGTTCTGCCTTGTTCTCCTGACGGTTTGAACCTACAGTAAAAGTTTGGGCACATGTTCTCTTTCACTGGTTTTTCTTTGTTCCTATGAAGACATCAAGGCTGTGAAAGAACATACAGAATTATGTAACAACCAAAACTGTGTAAACAAAGCTTTAGATTTGATGACAGCACTCTGACTCTTCATCCTCTCCACCAGCTTCATCAGGTGTTACCTGGATGATCTCATGTTGAACACCTGTTGGTGCTCCAACTCCTCCCAAACCATCTCAGTAGGGTTTAGGGCAGGTTCATCTTCTTCATGTCTTTATGAAGCCGTAATTTTTCTTGATCAGCTGAGCAGTTCTCTCCTTAATGACTTACTACAGTAGTTGAATTTGCTGAAGACCAACAACTGATGGTCTCACATTAAGAAGACAAGGAATTCCACCAGTTAACTGTTGCCAGGGCAACACACCAGTTAACCTGTTAACTGAAAATACTTCAGGTGACCACCTCATTAACTGGTTAATGGTGTGAAAGCTGTCATCAAGGTAAAGAATCTGAAATTGGAAATATAAGTTGGTTTGTTTACATTCGTGTTTATCACATAACTGTTTTTTAATGGCTCTGACGTCTTTAGTTGTTCTACAAACATACAAATAAAGAGATACTGTTCAAACCTAAACAGGCACTGACACAGCTGCTTGGGTGGTGGGTTCTGGTGGGTTCTCTAGAAGACCGACTGAGTCTCTCTGCTCCACACAGCCAAAAGAGTGTGGCTGAGAATCGACTGTTAGATAAAGCACAATCATTTCAGAACCAAAATCTTCACCTGACATGTTTCCATGGAAACACATGCCAAATGTCAGTGGGAAATGGAATTAAACTGGTAATGAGGTACCACCTCCTGAGCAGTGCCCAAATGTGGGTTCAGGAAGGTGGAGGGAGTACCGTGGAAACAAAGCAGAACCTGTGACAGTAGCTACACCTTGACATTGTTCGGTTTCTGCAGTGGAAAAGGTCTAGCCCTGTCCTCAGAGTCCTGTCCTCAGAGAGTCCTCACAGTTCTGTGCTCAGAGAGTCCTTACAGTCGTGTCCTCAGAAAGTCCTCACAGTCTGTCCTCAGAGAGAGTCCTCACAGCCCTGTCCTCACACTGAATCCTCACAGTCCTCATGGCCCTGTCCTCAGAGAGAACCTTCACCATTCTGTCCTCACACTGAGTCCTCACAGTCATGTCCTCAGAGAGAGTTCTTACAGTCATATCCTCAGAGAGTCCTCACAGTCATGTCCTCACACTGAGTCCTCACAGTCCTGTGCTCAGAGAGTCCTTGCAGTCATGTCCTCACAGTCCTGTCCTCAGAAAGAGTCCTTAAGTCCTGTCCTCACACTGAGTCCTCACAGTCATGTTCTTTGAGAGAGTCCTCACAGTCCTGTCCTCAGAGGGTTCTTACAGGTATGTCCTCAGAGTCCTCACAGTCCTCACAGTCCTATCCTCAGAGTCCTTACAGTCCTATCCTCAGAGAGAGTCCTTACAGCCCAGTCCTCACAGTCCTGTCCTCACAGAGTCCTTACAGCCCAGTCCTCATAGTCCTGTCCTCAGAGAGAGTCCTTACTGTCCTGTCCTCTGAGAGAGTTCTTGTCAAGGTCTTACATGTCTGTGTGTCCCCATTCCCAGAATCCAGTTCCAAATCCAGAACACCTTAAACATTCATTGTTGATTTACCCTTTAAAGAGTCCTGCTGTTAGCTTCCTGTTAGCGGGTGGGAACCAAGTTCTGGTATAGTAGCAGTTTGAAGCATATACAGAACACATACAGATGGTCATCAATGTGGAGGAAACAGGAGACGTAACGTCAGTTTCCTTTAGTTTGATTTTATATTTACAGGTTTCCAGTGTAAAACATACATCATCTTACTGGAGGAATGTTCTCCTCATGAAGAACAAATTAATTCTTTGTCAATATGGTGGACACATTTTAAATTCACTGAGTCGAATGTCTGATCAATATCTGACAAAATAAGACAATTCACAATATAAAGAACATGCTCTGTACAGAGAAAATACAGTCTGAGGATGCTGCTGTGTCTCAGGTCAGGGACTGCACACACTACTCTCATCTAGTACTCAGTACTCTCACATGTAGTACTCAGTACTCTCACATGTAGTACAATGTGTACTCACAGGAAATGTTGACAGCACCATGTAACTGATTGTCGTCTGTTTTGCTCGCTTGTTTTATAATGTGTTGTTTAACATGTTGTTTGATAACATGTTTGATGACATGTAGTTTGATAATGTGTTGTTTGATAACATGTTGATGGCTCCTCCCCCTCTGCTACAGAGCCAAAATAGTGAGTGTTGGGTGACGGGTCCTTTGTTTTGAGTATCAGGTTCTCGTCCGGTCAGAGTTCAGTCGCACGTGAAGTGAGACACAGCTGGTGTCGTCATTTTGAGTCACTGTGTGAAACGTATGGTTGTGTATTTACAGTGATGCTCTTTAAACAGGTGAACAGTGAACTTTAACCTGTCACTACCTTTGTTTTCTACATCAGTCAGTTTATTTCTAAATGATTAAAATGCTTTGACAGTGTTTCACAGTAAAATATCAAATGACACGTCACATTGAGCCTGATGAAGGTTTCTTCCTTCAGTCCAACTGTCAGAACCTTGTTCATTCAATCTGATCAGAGAAAACAGTCTGTGCAGTATCTTGTGACGGGAAAGTAAAACCCTCCATCATCATCAGATACAACTTATCAGTCAGTTGATCATCATCACCATCATCATCATTGTCATCTGAGACTGTGTGTACGACACTGAGCCATGTATCAGCTCTTGATTGGTCACATTACAGTGGAAACCTTTAGTTATAATAATGTTTGCACTGATGTGATTGGTTACTTTACTTCTCTCAGTGAAGCTGCAGGTTGTCTCCTCCAGTCCAGGGAACAACATCACCCACCAGACGTGACAGTGACATTCACTCACTGACCACTTTATTAGGAACACCTGTACATCTGCTTATTAATGCAGTCATCCAATCAGCCAATCATGTGGCAGCAGATCCAGGTGAGGAGCTTTAGGTAAAGTTCAAACATCAGAATCTCAGAGACTTCTCAGAGGTCAGAGGAGAATGGACATACTGGTTGGAGCTGACAGAAAGGCTCTGGTCACTCAGATAACCACTCTTTACAACACGTCAACCTGGAGGTGGATGGACTACAACAGCAGAGACCACACAGATGGTAGGGTCAGAGTCTGGATCAATGGACCCAACATGTCCAGGTGGTGATGGTGTGGGGGTGTTTTCTGGACCCACTTTGGGCCTTAATACCAGTCAGTCCTGGTCTGAAGGTCTCAGTCTGTCTGAGTATTGTTGCTGACCATGTTCAACCTTCATGGCCAAAGTTCACTTCATTTCTGCAGGTTAATGCTCCATGGCACAAACTGGTTTCATCAACATGACAGTGAGTCCAGTTCAGTCTCAGACCTGGATCCAGTAGACCCCCTTTGGGATGCCGTAGAACAGGAGACCTGCAGCATGAATGTGATGCAGTCATGTCAACATGGAGCAGAGTCTCAGAGGAAAGTTCAACATCTGGATCCAGGACCTGAAAAACTGAGGAGCTACAGTGTCAGTGTGGTTTTCCTAATACAGTGATCACAGTGTGTATTGTTACTTTGTAACTTGGATTCCTGTATGTTTTGACATAGTAGAGTGGGTTATGATTTCAGAGATCTTCAAACACCACAGTGAAAGATCTGAAGTGGTGTTAGAAGATAATTCTCTTTTCAAGACTAGCTTTCATGAATAAACATTTTTCTGACATTATCACTGAGCCAAACTTAACACTCAGCTTTATGTCGTCTTAACGCAAACATAATGAATCTATGAAAATAAATGTTAATTAATCAAAGAATATCTATATCTATAGAATACCTATATGTTTGGTTTGGTGGATGAATCCTCAGTTCACCTTCTGTAGCAGCTGTAGCCACGACCAAGAACTTCTGGTGCTGGTATACAATGACAAATCAATCCATGTAGAATTGGACAGAGCTGGTTGGAAGTGATTCATTTGTTCCACTGTGATAGGATAGGGAGGAAACCTTAGTCATACTTATTAGACCTATTTTACAACCACAGATTAAAGCTTCAAGTTCTCTCTTAGTCAGACTCTTATGGATCTTTCTTTACTGCTCCATTGCTGTCTCTCCGGGGGCTCAGAGGGATCAGTGCTGTCATGGAGCTGAAGACACCTCCACTGAGAAGAATCATGGTTACACCAATGTTACAGAAATGTTACAGTGTTCATCTTCCTCTGAACTTTGACTGCCTCAGAGAAGAAAGAGAGCTGGCAGGAAACGGAGAGGAGATGTAGCAGGGTCCCTTCTCAAACCTGGACTGGGGGTGTTGTGATTAGATGGTCTGTGTCTTACACCCTTACACCTTTAGACCACCAGGATATCCTGTCTTTGTTTTTAACCATCACCATGATAATTCCACAACCATAAACCAGCAGGTCTTCATTTAACCCTGACGATTAATGTTTCCATCCTCTCTCTCTGACCCTGTCCACACTGCATCAGAAACAGGTCATATTCATTTTTGAAAGGAGATTTGTAATGGCAGTGGTGAGCTTGGACTTTGAGGGGCTAAACTGTGCTTGATCAAATGTCATAATGATTTATTAGAGATTCATAAATAACACCACCAACACACACATGTTTGAGTATTTCAACAACGAAGAATATGCAACAAGTAAATATGTGACCAAGAGACACACAGCAGCAGCAGTGAACCGTCTACTGTGAACTGTCTGTCGTAAACTGTATAGAGCATTTATGGAGGTTTAAAGTGTTTAGAGTTGTCATTGTGCAATGTTCTGGTATGAGGAGCCTTCAGGCCCCACACATTTACCTGATTCACCTCTCCTGATGGAGCACCCTTGTGTAATTAGTAGACTAGATCACAAAAGGATGTTACAGCCCGTCTTTGTAAAGTCAGTGATATATTTTGTATCATTTCTGAAATGACCTAAATATAAGATTGAAAATGTCCCTGCAGTTTTTCCGAGTTACAAAGATTTCATTTGGACAACTTGGCTAAATGTTTGGCGCTCTTCTCTGTTTGACCCCAGTTTTGTAATTTAGGTTAATAAGATGGACATTCTCATGAATACTGTGCTTAGTGAAGGTTTCAGTCTTTCAGTCAGTAAAGCAGTCAGTCCAGTTTCCTTAAACTCTGCTGTCATCTATTTATTCTGCATATCTTGTCAATAAAGTATGTCAGCTGACCAATCAGTGACCCTCTCTGTCACTTCCTGTTTGTGATGTATGACAGTTTCTGGTTCATGACTTCACTTGTCTTTGACTTTCTTTGTTCCTCCCTCTTCCTCTATCAAGGGCTGACCCCTGACAGTAGTCAGAGAGAAAAGTCAACCAAGCTCTGATTGGCTGGTTGGTAACAGAGGAAAAAATAAATTACACTCCACAGGAAGAAGAAAAAGTCACTGCTACTCAGTCATGGAGAGATGTTGTTTACACAGTGCTTGGCTGAAGTCTCTGTTGGGGACATAGAGTCTGAGTGGCTTGTGTTCAAAGCCTCCATTGTGAATGCAGCTGTCAGAAGTTGTGGTTGGTGCCTGTCATGGTGGACATCTGAGGACCCGTTGGTGGTGGGGAAGCCTTTAAGCTGAAGAGGGCCTTTCCAGCCTGACTGGCTGAAGCAGCAGAGAGGTTCCAGCATGAGCAGCAGGGGAGAACTGCTCACTGGGAACACTGCGAGGAAATCCTGAACCTGACCAACATATCTTCTGAGTAGGAGGAGGCAGAGTCTGAAGACTGGAGAGGGGTCTCACTCACATCTCTGATTGAAGTCTCTGAGGTAGTTAAGAAGCTAGTGGCAAGGTACCTGGAGTGGATTCTATCTGCCCTGAGATGCTGGAGGTTGGGGACAGGGTGTGCTTGAATTATCACACTGCTCAGCCTTCAGAAGAAGGCTTATTTCAAGGTACTGGAGAGGAGACTCTGACCTGGTGATCCTTGAATTCAGGAGGAGCAATGCAGATTCTGTCTCTATAGATTGTGACTCTGTAGACATGGAGAGGCTTCAGACTGCATCCATTGAGGGATCTTGAGGGCGTGCTGCAGGGTGAGACTCAGCACTTTTAAGTCTGTGCCAAAAAACAGTGGATTACTCCCTTCGGGTTGGGGATGAGCTGCTGCCCCAAGTGAAGAAGTTTGAGTGTCTTGGAGTCTTGTTCATGAGTGGAATGGAGCGTGAGATTGACAGGTGGATTGGTGCAGTGACAGGAGTAAAGCCGTGTTGTACTGGATAACAGTGATGACGAGGGAGGTGAACTGGTAGGGAAAGCTTTCGATTTATCAGTGGATCTACATTCTGACCCTCACCTGACTGAAAGCCTGAGATTGCAGACACAAGCAACAAAAACAAGTTTCTGCCACAGGAGGGTGGGGCTTGGTCGTAGACACAGTGTGAGGTGCTCAGACATCTGGAGGCAGCTTGGAGTAGAGCTGCTGTTCCTTCATGTTGAAAGAAGCCAGTTTGAGATGATTTAAGCTTTGACATGGAACGTTATCCTGGTGGAAGCAGCCATCAGAAGATGGGTACACTGTGGTCATATAGGGATGGACATGGTCAGCAACAATACTCAGGTGGGTTATGGCGTTTAAATGATGCGCAGTTGGCCCAAAGTGTGCCAAGAAAATATCCCCCACACCATTACACCACCACCACCAGCCTGAACTGAAAATGATGCCTCAGTGAGTTAGTGGCCAATAAGTAGATCTGCTCAGCATCATTATGACCCTGAAGTTATTGTAATAAGGACATTAGATGATATCTGACTCTTTAAAGTAATCTCCAACAGTTCAGAGGTCAGGGCCTGACAATAAGACAGAGACAGCAGAGTCTTTGATTTTGGAGCTACCTCCTCTGAGGATTTTTATGATCTGCAAATGTCCTGACTTTACTCTGCCATCCTCTTTATATGATACACATTTCAGCAAAATTACTGGTTGTACTCTGCTCTAAAATATTGTTTAATAAGTTTCCATAATCTACAAAGCAAAGACAGAGTGAAACTGAAAATGAAGGAGGTGGGAGAGAGCAGGAAGAATAAAGACTAAATGAAGAGATACTGTAGGGAGAAAACAGAGTGAGTCTCCAGTGGAGGGAAACATTTTCACTCTGTGATGCTTGTCTGCTGCTGTTTCTGAGTGTTGTGACTATGTTAGAGGTCACAGTCATCCTCTGAAGGATCAGTGTCTGTAAAAACTGCTGATGGAGGAGTGTTGGTGCTAAACTTGAGATTTTAGTCACAATGAGGGAAACTAGCTTGAAATGACCCAAATGCTCTGACTCAACATCAAACCATACTACATTCTGGGTGTTTCTCGGCCTAACAGACAGGTGACAGGAAGTGAGATGAGACAGTAATGGTATGCAGCAAAGATCGCAACCTCAGTTCAAACCAGAGATTATGTAATCAGTGTGGGACGTGGCCACCAGGCAAACCTTCAACTTAAAAATGTTACTACACATAAACTCATCCAACCAAATGCTGCCTTCACTCTACAAAACCACGAGAACCATAACCCAACTGAACCATGAGAACCATGAGAACCCAAATGAACCATGAGAATCATGAGAACCCAACTGAATTTTAAGGATTTGGTTTAAACCAGGATCCAGGTTCTGTTTGACTCAGTACTGAACTGGACATCAACGAATTTCTACAAATTCTAACATGAATCTTTGATCTCTTTCATCAGTTTAGTGTGAAACTGAGTTAACAATAAATGAGGCAAACATTCAGTCAACCCTCCGAACAGTTGAAACAGCTGGGTGGTGGTGTGTTTAAAGTCAGAGTAATTCATTCTTCAGAATCATTTTCTTTGTCTTTCAGAGCGGGAACATCCACACTGCTTCCTGTACAATCTGAACAGACTCCGAAGTAAAACTCATCTCAGATAGTCTTCAGCTTCTATGTGTCACTGAACTTTAAGCTGTGATTAGGTGTTTCTACCTGAAGTGTAAGGGAGTTGTAGTTTTAATGGTTTGTACCTTTAACAGTTTGTAACTTGAAAATCTTTTGTTGTCCACTGGTTCAACCAGGTCAACAGCTGGTCACCTGTGAGTCAGCTACAAACAGACCTTCACTTAGAGAACCTGGGCACTACAACAACATAAACAAAACATTTATCATTTCCATACATTTATCTGTAGCACTGAACAGTCTGATCTCTGATCAGTCAACAATCTGGTGCATCATTGGTTTCTCACACAAACAGGTTGGAATTGTGAGTGAACTACACTCAGTGATCACTTTATTAGGAACACTGCTCTAACACTGGTAACTACTTGGTTCTTCAGGTCCTGGATCCAGATGTTAAACTTTCCTCTGAGACTGGATCCAGATGTTGAACTCTGTTCCATGTTGACATGACTGCATCACATTCATGCTGCAGGTCTCTTGTTCTACCACAACCCAAAGGGGGTCTACTGGATCCAGGTCTGAAACTGAACTGGACTCACTGCCATGTTGATGAAACCAGTTTGTGTCATAAAGAAGTAACCATTAGAAGATGGTGAACTGTGGTCATGAAGGATGAACATAGTCAGTAACAATACTCAGACAGACTGAGACCCTCAGACCAGGACTGACTGGTATTAAGGCCCAAAGTGAGTCCAGAAAACACCCCCACACCATCACACCACCACCACCACCACCTGGAAAGGTTGGGTCCATGACTCTGACCCTACCATCTGCGTGGTCTCCGCTGTTGTAGTCCATCTACCTCCAGGTTGACGTGTTGTAAAAAGAGGTTATCTGAGTGACCAGAGCCTTTCTGTCAGCTCCAACCAGTCTGTCCATTCTCCTCTGACCTCTCTCATCCACGCAGAGCTGCTGCTCATTCAGACCAACAGTCACGTCAAAGTCAGAGTTTCTGAGATTCTGATGTTTGAACTTTACCTGAAGCACCTCACCTGGATCTACTGCCACATGATTGGCTGATTGGATGACTGCATGAATAAGCAGGTGTACAGGTGTTCCTAATAAAGTGGTCAGTGAGTGTTTGCCCCATGTTTTAGTCTCTGTGGATGAACAGAGCTCCTGATCCACACTAAGCTGACACAGTCTCATTATAAGCAGAAATTCCTGCTGAGTCAGAGAAGATTTGTTCGCTCTGGCTGATGAAGTTTTCATTTCTCAAACAGGATGAAATAAGTCTGGGACAAATTCATGTTGAGGATGAATAATGTGTGTCCTTAAAAACCTGATACTTGTACAGAGCTGACACAATCTCGTGATGAGCTGTCTCTTCTTCACCATCCTTCAACTTCATCTAACACTCCATCCTCACACTGTCTGAACCTGCTGTTCATTCTCAGCCCTTTAACCAGGTCTTAGTTCTGTTGAGATGGATCAGCTGGTTTTAAATGATCCAAATACTAATGTGGTTTTCACAATAAAAGAAAGGAACAGATTCTGTCACTGTGACTCTGTAAAGTTGTAGAGCAGGTCAGAAAATTAACTGAGAGAAAACAAAGACCAAATTGGACCAGACCAAGTCCACATAATAGAATACCTGAGCAGACCCGAGCAGAGCGAGACCATCAGCAGTGATGCTTCTCCAGTTAATACATACCCATAGATGGTGTATTTATCAGTACTGATGAGTATCTGAGTCTCAAAAAAAAAAAAAAAAAAAAAAAACTCAAATGAAAATGACCAAGCTGATGATTTTTACATGAATATTTCTCTGAACTACTTTTGTCCAATGAGTCTTTAGTGTGATCAGAGGGAGGCCAAGCTGCCACTGCAGCCTACAGCTACGTTATGATGTCACAGTGTGTGTTTACAGTGTGTCGTTTATTGTGTATAGTGTTTAGTGTGTTTACATTGTGTTTACAGTATGTAGTGTTTACAGTGTGTTTACAGTGTATCGTGTTTACAGTGTGTACACCTTGTGGTCCAGTTTGTACCACTGCAGCTAAAGATAACTGGTGGAACTGCCTTCTGACCTGCTGCTGTGACTGTAGCTGTGACTTTAGCTGTGACTGTGTCTGTAGGTGTGACTTTAACTGTGACTGTGACTGTAAGTGTGGCTGTAGCTGTGATTATGACTGCAGCTGTGACTGTGACTGTAGCTGTGACTGTGACTGTAGGTGTGGCTGTAGCTGTTATTATGACTGCAGCTTTGACTGTGACTGTAGCTGTGATTGTGATTGTGACTGTGACTGTAGCTGTGACTGTGACTGGAGGTGTGATTGTGACTGTAACTGTGATTGTGACTGGAGGTGTGACGGTGGTTGTAGCTGTGACTGTGACTGGAGGTATGATTGTGACTGTAGCTGTGATTGTGACTTTAGCTGTGACTGTAGTTGTGATTGTGACTGTAAAATGGTTGCTATGATGACCGGTGTAGAGCCACATTGTAATTGATGCTGTGTTGGAAACAGCTGTGGGAGCCAGGTCACGGGTTATATCTTGGTGAAGGTCTCTGTACCAACAGGGACAACAACACAAACACCGCTGCTCATCCTCTGCACACTTCTACTAAACTCATATAGTTCTCCTCTGGCCCTCTTTTCATCTGAGGATCCCACGTGGAAACTTCACCAGTTAATGTATGGACCCTTTACACTCCATTCATCCATACACCATCCATAGATTCATCCATCTGCCCATCATCCATCCACCTATCATCCATCCACCTGTTTTCCCTCCCTCTGCTCAGAATAAGCTCCTCCACTGCAGTTATCCTCTGTGTTTCCAACTAGTGTGATTAGTTGTGTCTCACCTGTGCAGGTGAGTGGTTCCCTGGTTCAAAGGTGTCTCTCTGGATAAACAGTGGTTACTCATGTCTCTCTTCTTTCTGCATCTTCTCCTCTCAGCTCTCTTTCACTCAACTTTAACAATATTTCCTCTCCTTTCCTCTGCACCCGTTCTTGCCATGGTCCCCCAACCCACCCACCCCCACATCCCTCCACCTCATCTAGTGCCGATGTTTTTGTACTGGCACAGCAGCAGGTTCTTGAACGTCTTCTTGAACGTGGCGTTGCACAGAGCGTAACAGGCTGGGTTGATGGTAGAGTTGACGTAACACAGCCAGTAGCCAATGGCCCACACAGTGTCGGGAACACAGGACTGGCAGAAGGTTGAGATCAACACCATGACGTTGTACGGTGTCCATGTGATGATGAAGGCCAGCAGGATGGCAAAGATGGTCTTGGTCACCTGTAGAGAAGAGAGGAACAGTGAACTGAGGAAGAGGTCTATTACCACAGAATCATGGTAATAGATTTGAACTATGACAAACAGTGTAACTGTTCCAGGTCATCAGAGGACAATGATGATGATGATGATCCTCTTCACTTATCACTGTGTTCTCTGATGATGAAGAACTCAGAATCAAAGTGAGTTCATCCATCAGAACAGCAGAAACAAACAGCCAGAAGAGGATGAGGGGACAGATGAGGAGAGGGGAAGGGTGAGGGGAGGGGACAGGTGAGGGGGCAATTGTGACAGTAGTGGTGATGAACAGTTCTCAGATCTGCCTCTGCTCTTCATTTGTGGTGTCTACTTTACAGTCCGTCTATCGTTCGTTCACACACCTTCTTCTCTCTGGCAGCCATCTGTCGTTTTCTCTTCACCTGGCTTCGAGCAATGCTTGCAAATTTTCTCGCCACGGTCCTTGGGCGGCTGATCGGGATTGAATGCCTCTCTGCACCCTCCACAGGCGGGACAATCTCTATGGCTGTGATGCATTCGTCCCCGGTCTGCTTTGTTACAATCTTTATCTTGGACCACCTCGAAGACGGGTTGATCTTTGGCATGGCAGGATTGTCTGTTGTCGTGGCAACTGGGCTGGGATTTGCTGCAGCCTGTAAGAAAACCAAGAATGTTTTGTTAGAGCCGGTGAGACCTGTTGAGGGTGGACAGGTGAGGAGAGGATGGATGAGAGAGGGGGAGCAGACAGCTGAGGAGAGGGAGGACAGGTGAGGAGAGCGGGGACAGGTGAGGAGAGGGGGGAAAGGTGAGCAGAGGGGGACAGGTGAAGAGAGTGGGACAGGTGAAGGGAGGGGGACAGGTGAGGCTGATGTGGTGTTACCCTATCCTCTCCTAGTCACAGACTGGTTTCCAGTACCTCCCAGCAGGTGTTTCTTTCCCTGCACCTTCTTGTTGTTCCAGGTAAATAAAGGTGTGATAAAACTGAACACAACTTTTCTGGGAGGGGTCAGGGTTTATAATGAAGGTAACTGTACTCTGTGCTGATTGGTTGATTGGTTTGTTTGTTTGTTGGTAGGTACAGCAGGTTGACCATTAACATTAGGAACTCTATGTTCTTCCAGATGAGGATGATGTTGATGTATCTTCATAACCTCAGGTGTGTGCACAGGTGGAGGTAAAGCACCATTCAGAGTTTGCCCTGTTCTGTTGAAACATGTTATTAAAGTTTTACTGGATTATCAATTGTATGTTATGAGTTATAAGTTTTGAGTTGTGATTTTTCAAACGTCATGTTTCAAACATGAGTCACATTTTTCATAATTTGAGTCACATGATGTTTCAAATGTTACGACAATAAATCAACTTTGTACAGAGATTTACATGTTTCAGAAGAAAATGATTGGTTATCCCAAAAAACAAAATCAATGACTGATAATCTTTGAAGAATATCAGCAGCTCTCGACTTCTTATCACAAATAAGTCGAAAGGTTTTCAACTTTGTGGTCCAAGTGGTCCAGTGTGTATCTGTGTAGTATTTATATCACTGTGAATTATTTCAAACCTTCTAAGACTGACTTGGATCTAAAGACAAAACAGAAGCTGTGAAGACCAACCTCAGATGTCCCTTTGTTGCTGCTGTTGTCCTTTGGTTCTATCGGGGGAATAAAGGCTGTGGACGAATCGTTGGAGCTCTCCTTCTCCTCCTAGACAGATAGACAGGCAGATAGATAGATGATGGTGGATGAGTGATGTCTGCTGGTGTGATGCTTTACAAGGTGGTTCAGTACCTGTGTGAGTCCTGGACTGGGCTGTGTCAGGGCCTGAGGCTGACCAGGTTTTGGTTCCTCCACTTTGCCGTTCTTCATGGCCTCCAGTGCAGTGGTGGTTGAGTCCAGACTAAGTTTGGGAGTGGAGCGGGGACTTGCCTGAGGACTGGTCTCATTGTTATTGTTCTGCTTTAACAGATGACTCTTCAACAAGCTGGGAGTTCTGGAAAACACATCAGAGTGAATATTCGTCATAACATGAAAATATTTTCTCTACAAACTATAATTTATGTGGCTACAAAAACATTCTTGTGTCTCAAATGTCCCATTAGGTTTTTGTAACAAGTATATGTTTGCTCTTACTTTATTCCCTTCTTCTCTTTCTTCTCGGGTTTGTGTTTGGAGACTCTGCTCCTGGAGGCCAAGGAGATGTGGATGTACAGGACAGTCATGATAATGACGGGCAGATAGAAAGCTGCTATAGCTGTTCCAAAGGTCACCGCAGGGTTAGACAAGAACTGTGGGAAGACAGACACACAGAAACCCTTTCATTATTTACAGAGAATGTTTACACATTCACCCACTGAGCACTTTATAAGTAAAACTGCTATGGCCACTCAGATAACCACTCTGTACAACTGAGCTGAGCAGAAAAGACCAAGACCAGAAACCTGAGGCTGCAGTGGACAAAAGCTCACCAACACTGGACAGGTGAAGACCTGGTTTGATGGATCTGGATTTCTGCTGAGACAGCAGATGGTCTGGGTCTGAGTCTGGGTCCATGGATCCAACCTGTCCAGGTGGTGGTGGTGGTGGTGGTGGTGGTGTGATGGTGTGGGGATGTTTTCTGGTCTCACTTGTAACCTTAACAATCAGTGCTGGTCTGAATTTCTCAGTGTGTCTGAGCATTGTTGCTGACCGATCTGAGTTGGGTTAAGTTAAACTTAACTTTATTGTCCCCATGGGGAAATTTGGCTTGGGCACAGTGCATGGTTGCTACATGTTCATCCTTCATGGCCACAGTTCACTATCTTCTAATGGCTACTTCCTGCAGGTTTTTTTTTTTAAACAATATTTTTAAACAATATTTTTATTGAAATTTCAAGTGCATATCAAACATTATGTCAAATGTACAAACATTTTCATTTATATCCCCTCGACCAGTCGCTCATTCACACAGACAATGAAAGGAAATGAATAAAATGGACAATGATAACAGACATCAAACAAATGGAAAATAAATACTAGAATAAATAATACTAAGATGGAGCAAAAAAATAAATGAATAAATAAATAAAATAAAATAAGTAAAATTAAAAATATAATAAAAGGCAGGATCATTTCATAACCTGTTGTTCAGTCAGTGTTATCCATTTCATTGGTCAAGAATGACATAAATGATTCCCAAATCCAAGCAAACTCCTCCTGTTTACCTTTAACAATGTATGTCTCCTTCTTCCATATTGCCATTGATGGTGGTTCTACATTTTTCCAATATAGTGCAATCACTCTCCTTGCATGGAGAAGTCCAAACTCAATCATTTTTGATTGCTTCTTTGTTCTGATGGAATTCTTGGGGTATATTCCAAGTATACAAACTGTTGACGTCAAAGGAATGTTACACTTAACCATCCGTGATAAACATTTAACTACATTTTCCCAAAATACCAAAATCTTAGAGCATTCCCATAGGCAGTGTATCAGAGTTCCCTTTTCAGTCAGACATTTAACGCAAACATCAGGGATGTTTGGGGAGATATGGTGAAGTTTTGCAGAGGTTATATAAACTCTCATTAACCACTTATACTGAATCAATTTTAAGCTTGTGTTAATTGAATTCTTTTGTGTTTTTAAACATGCTTTTCTCCAATCTTCTTCACTAATATCTTCTTGTGTGTCTGCTCTCCAAGCATTTAATTTATCTGATGCTGATTCTGTTGAGTACTCCCCTAAAAAGTTATAGAATCTAGACATATGTTTTTTACCATTCAAATTATTAATCACTGTTTCCTCAATAATCGATAGCGGGGGTGTGGCCATGAATGTCTTATGTTTTGATGCTATAAAACCTCTTAATTGCAAATATTTGAAAAAATGTTTTTGAGGAACTCCATACTTATGACAAAGTTAATCAAATCTGAGAAGGGTACCTTCAAAATAAAGGTCAGAAACCGTCCCAATTCCTTTCTCTGACCATAATTTGAATCCCCCATCCAATCTACCAGGTTTGAGTAGTCTGTTGCCCCAGATAGGAGTAAATTGTGACAAAGTTATTGTTTCATCAACAAAGTTATGTGCTGCATACCATACTGATATTGTATATTTAACAAAAGGGTTTCTTGTCTGTTTTTTCAGTGTCTTGATATCTGAGGAATATAAATACTGCTTTATGGGTAGATCTGACACTGATTTTTGTTCACTATTTACCCAAGTGGGTGGTGTGGATGAAGAAAAATAGTACATTGCAGAACTTAATTGGGTAACCCAATAGTACCATTTCAGGTTTGGGACCCGAAGTCCTCCCCTTTCATAGGGTAAAAATAATAACTTGAGTCGGAGTCCACCCTTTCTATTGTTCCAAATGAACTGGCTAAATATATTATCATTTTTTTTATGGAAGTTACTTGGTAATGGGAGTGGGAGTGTTTGGAAAAGATATATAAATTTGGGTATAATAGACATTTTAATAAGGTTTATAAGACCAATCATTGATATCGGCAATTTAGACCACCGGTCCAACTTTTCTGTCACTTCGTCTACCAGAGGGTTATAGTTTATAGGGACAATGTCGCCAAGTTTCGGGGCAATCTTAATACCCAGATATTTAAATCCATCTTGTGTGGCCGTAAATGGTGTATTTATTTTGGGATTGCGTCTTTCTTCCTCATTTAGAAATAACAGTACCAATTTAGATTTGTTTATTCTGTATCCAGAAAACTCGCCAAAGTTTTCAAGTAAAGCAATCAAATTTGGAATACTGCTCCTCAGGTTCGTTAAGAAAGAAATTATATCACCAGCATATAATGCTATATGATGCTCTATGTCCCAAATCCTGATGCCAGCTATATTCCTATGTGTCCTTACTGTGATCGCAAGAGGTTCTATTGCTAAAGTGAAAAGCAGAGGGGACAGAGGGCAGCCTTGCCTGGTTGAGCATTGTAAACTGAAAGGTTTAGAAATTGTATTATTAGTCAATATTTCTGCTGTTGGGTTTGTGTACAGTAATTGAATCCATTTGAGAAATGTTTCTCCTAAACCATATCTAGGCAGCAGATCAAAAAGGTATTTCTATTCTATTCTATCGAATGCTTGACTAGCATCGACTGATAACATTGCAGTGTCTTTGGCATTATTTTTCTCAAACAGTACATTCAAAACTCTCCTGATGTTATGGAAGCCTTGTCGTTGTAATACAAAACCATTCTGATCATTACTGACCAATTGAGGAAGATATTGTTCTAACCCTTTAGAGAGAGCTTTGCATAATATTTTTGTATCACATCCCATTAAACTAATGGGCCTGAAAGATGAACAACTGGTTGGTGATTTGTCGGGTTTTAATATCACAGTTATAATAGCTAATCTTAACGATGGTGGAAGAGTTCCTGTTTTATTTTATATCGTTAAACATATCCAATAAAGGTTGCGCAAGTTTCTGTTTAAACTTCTTATAAAATTCTATAGGTATCCTGTCCAGGTGCTTTCCCGCTGTTCATACTGCTCATGGCATCATAAAGATCCTCAACTGCCAATGCCCCATCCAGTGCTTCCTTTTCATCTTCAGATAAGCTCTGGAACTGTAGCTGATCGAGAAATGCTTGTTGTTGTGTAGCTCCTGCATATTCTGATTTGGATAATAGTTCATAGAAGTTTCTGAAGGTAGCATTAATTTCAGCTGGGTCTGTTGTTAAATCACCTGACATTGTCTTTATACTGTTAATTGTTCTTTCGGCTTGCATTTTCTTAATCCGCCAAGCCAGTAATTTGCTTGGCTTTTCACCCTGATCATAGTATGCTTGCTTGGTCCATAAGAGGTTTTTAGCAACTTTATCAGTTGTCAGTTTATTGTACTGAGCTCTCATAACTGTTAATTGTTGCTGTTTGTCCTCATCATTATTCTCATAAAGATCTAATTCTAGTGTTTTAATCTGTCTTTCCAATGTTTGTATTTCCTTTTTGTGCTGTTTAGTCTTTGAGCTTGTATATTTAATAATTTCTCCCCTTATATATGCTTTGAATGCTTCCCATCTTATACTGGCGGTTGTTTCATCCGTGTTTAGTAGGAAATAGTTATCTATGCAGGTTCCTATGAATTTAAGAAAGGATGGCTCTTGTAACTAATATACCTGGAACCTCCATCTCTGATGTTGAGCAAATATGCCTAAGCATATTTCCATTGAGGCAGCTGCATGATCACTAATCACTATGCTGTCATACCGGCAGTTTGTGACATTAGTAAGCAGTTCAACAGATATTAGGAAATAATCAATACGTGAATACATTTTATGAGTAGAAGAGTGACAGGAAAATTATTTTTTGTTTGGATTTTTTTCCCTCCATACATCGACTAGTCTTAGATCTTTTATGAATTCATTCAGCTTTCTCCTTGTCTGTACGTGCGAGGTATCAGTTCCCGTAAGTCGATCCACTACTGGGTCTAATGTGCAATTAAAGTCACCCCCAAAAATATAGAGACCTTCTAAGGTGGACACAGTCAACAGTAATTTTTCAAAAAAAGAAGGCATGTCCTCATTAGGACATAAATATTCATTAGGTTAACTTTACATGACATAATGTTTCCTTGTGCAAACACATATCTACCCGTTGGATCTTGAATAGTTTGAGTAATTTGGAATGGAACTGACTTGTGTACAAGGATAGCAACACCTCGAGCATAATTATTACAAGAAGAATAAATCACTTGGCCTGGCCATCTTTTTTCCAAACAAGGTATGTCTGAGGCCATCAAATGGGTTTCTTGTAAGAAAACGATTTTAGACCTGAGATGTTTCAACCTATTTATAACTTGCTTCAATTTAGTCAATTTTCTAAGCCCCCTAATGTTCCAACTGGTGATCTTAATTTCGGAATTATTCACAGACATAGTTTTTTGCCATTGGTAGTATCTTCTGATATCCTGATAAGGTTATAGTTGCTGATTCTGCCAAAACCATACACAAAGATATAACACACACTGGAAGGGAAAAGAAAAACCACAAGAACAACTAGAACAATGATAACCAAAACGAGAAAAAATCCACTCCCACCCTCTGGCATTTCCACTGAAATGCTCTCCCACACCCCCTTTAATAAACCAACTCTGGGGGATGCTGATCCACTATTGCTGAGGAGCAGCTAGTCCGCGTGCCCTTGACCCTGGACAGAACATCCATAAGTCCAAACAACCATAATGTCTCCTCTTAACATTAACCCCTTTCTCTGTTCTCAGTTAAAGCCAAAAAAAGATTGCATTAAACAATGCTGTATTAGAAATAACGTTGGCTTATATGTTGCACCACAGAAAATAATACAATAAAATAATTTAGAAAAATGACCCTGATTTTTATCATGTTCCCTTATATGAAATTCTGATCCCGTCTAAAGGTTTGAACCACTCCTTATCTTTTCAGCATAACATTTAGCAACACTATCACAAAGAAACAGTGTTTATTAGTCTCAGTACATCATTTATGATACCTGACTCAGCTGTTGTTATTCTTCTTGGTGTGTTCAATGTCCGTCGTAACTTCAGGAACTATGTATCATGTCCTGTACAGTCTTTATACAGATCGTGTTATGCCTTGGTGGAACCTCTCGGCTTCTTGTGGCGTTGAAAAGAGATGAATTCTTCCATTGTGAAACACTCTCAATTTACAAGGATTATGTTGAAATCCTTGGAAATTTCCCATGTTCACAAACTGCTTCACAACTGGGGCAAATTCTTGCCGAATACGGACCGTTTCTGCAGACAGATCCTGAGAGAAAGACAGCTTGCTGTCGCCGTGCATGATTTCTCGCTTCCTTGCTTCGCAATACACAAATTCCCTCTCCTGAAACTTCAAAAAGCGGAACTGCTCGGTTCTGGTTAGGTTTGGCCGGTGCCAGTGTGCGATGAACTTGCTCCAGAGTGAAAGTTTTATCAGGACAGCCGAGCCATCGCGGTAGCATGTCATTAACAAAGTCGAAGAGTGACTTACTTCCTTCAGCTTGTTCACGTAGACCAAAAAGCCGCAGGTTCTTTCTTCTGCCTCGATTTTCCAGATCTTCTGTTTTTGATTCAAGATAGGCAATTCGTTTAGTGGCTGAGGCTAGTGCCCCTTGAGTGTGCTGCAGCTTGTCTTCTGTTGTTGCTATACGTGTTTCTGCCTCTCCAATACATGTTGTATTTGCAACCACGTCTTGTTCCACGTTTGAAAGTTTGCTTTCAATCACCACAATTGAGTTTGCCACATCCAACAGACGGTTATCAATATTGTCCAGTTTTGCTCCAAAGTCCGAGCGAAGGGACTTCAACTCCGCTAGCACATCAGCTACATTTGCCATGCTGCTAACTTCATTAGCCACCGTCGTTGCCGGAGAAGTTGTCTCAGCGATGTTTGCCTTGCGTGCTCTGGTGAAAATGACATAGGGTTTCGATTCGGGTGGTTCTGACATATCCAGAGCTGCACTGTTTGCTCGAAATTGTCAGTGCGTTTGTGGGGTTTTTCTAAAGTTTGTGTTCGGCTGTGTGGAGCTTTCAGGCTACACCACCATCTTGATCCCTGTCCCTCGTAATCCTCTACTTCCTGCAGGTTAATGCTCCATGTCACAAACTGGTTTCACCAACATGACAATGAGTCCAGTTCAGTCTCAGACCTGGATCCAGTAGACCCCCCTTTTGGTGGTAGAACAGGAGACCTGCAGCATGACGTGATGCAGTGACGTCAACATGGAGCAGAGTCTCAGAGGAAAGTTTAACATCTACCTCTGTATTTTATTCTATTGTATATTTTGTATTATAATACACCGGACAGCTGTAACAAACTAATTTCCCTTCGGGGATGAATAAAGTCATCTATCTATCTATCTATCTATCTATCTATCTATCTGGATCCAGAGTCCAAGAGGAAAGTTTCAACATTTGAATCCAGAGTCTCAAAGGAATGTTTCAACATCTGGATCCAGAGTCTCAGAGGAAAGCTTAACATCTGGATCCAGGACAACAGACTATAAATAAAGACATTAATAAAATAAAGATGGACATAGCCTCTGTGACGTCACCACAGGTTTCTGAAGTTCAGAGTGAGCTGCTCCACTGTCGCCATCTTGGCAGTGCCTGACTCTGCCCCTAACTTGCCTGATTCAAAAATGGTAAAAGAGGTGGGGCATGGGTGGAACCAAGACTTTTGAGCAAGACAGTTTTGGGCAAGCATACGCTCACCCACCTGTCACTCAAAGAGGCCACACCCTTAATTCTCCATAACTTCCAGTCCTTATAATAAAATGTAAACAGGCGAGTTATATAAAATTCACCCCATACAGTTGTCATGAAGGAGGAAATTAGCTCTAGAGACCAAAACTGTTTTCGGACCAGGCTGTAAACATGTTTATTTCAGCTGTAAAGCAGGACATTTTAACATGAGAGTCTAAGGGAACTGACTCACTGTTGGTGCCAGACTCTAGTGGTCATTAGAGGAACTGCAGCTTTTAGCTCTTCACTGTTGATGACCTGGAGGTTGATGCTTGGCCATGAAGAAATGAGGCCCACAACACTTGTACAGATTTACCTAAGATAAATTCTGCAGTTTATTTTTTGTTATGTCTGATCATCTTTTTGTTGGTTTGTTAGTGGCCATGTTATTAAATGTCTCATATTTGACATTTCTCCATCAAATACATTCAGGGGACAAAGTATTAAAATTACATGCAAAGACCAACACTAGAGGCTAAATTTAAACATCACAATAACACAGGAGGTCATTCGTCTCGGCCTCAATGGGGGTTAATTAATTGGAATGGAATTGGAATCAGGATCAGTGTGTGTGAGAAAACAAAAGTGGTGTCTGTTGTGACATCACATGTGAGATGTGGGCAACAGTGAGGACACTGGAAAAGAGACTGAATGAAAATCAGCATCAGACCAAAACTGCTCACAGCATCCAGAAGAGTCTTCATAGTCTACTAGAACTTGTCTGGCTGCATGGCTGCTAGTAAGCTAATCAGCTAGCATTTTTACTACTTGCTAACAACATTTGGCTGGGCACACTGTCATTAAAGGTGTTAGTAACAGTATAGAAAAAAGGTCTATGGGCTGTACCTGAATATAACACTCTCCGGGTGGCACTGTTCGCTGTCCAACAATAAACTGCCAGAACAAGATGGCAGGAGCCCACAGAATGAAGGACAGGATCCACGCTGCTGCGATCATTAACCCCGCCATCTTGGTTGTCCTTCTCGTCGGATATGTCAGGGGTTTGGTCACACAGAAATAGCGATCAAAGCTGATGATCAATAAGTTCATCACCGAGGCGTTTGAGACAACATAATCTAAAGCTAGCCACAAGTCACAGACCACGGGCCCCAGTGGCCAGTAGCCAACAATGATGTAGACTGTGTATAAGTTCATGCTGAAAACACCAATGATCAAGTCAGCACATGCTAATGAAAATAAGAAGTAGTTGTTGACAGTTTGTAGGTGGCGGTTAACTTTGATGGAGAGCATGACTAAAATATTTCCTGTGACAGTCACAAAACTCAGAGATCCTGTAACCAAGGCGATAAAAAACATCTCCAAAGCCTTATATGGACTTCCTGTCTCTATGCTATCGTCCACAGGTGAACAGGATGTTGAGTCATTGGTGGACATGTTGCATGTGGTGTTGGAGAAGAGGTCAACTGATTGGTTGACTGATGAGCCTGGAAGAAGAAAGAGATGAGAAGATAAGTGGAAAACAATGACATTATCATTATTGTCAAATTGTCCTGTCATTACAGTCAAACCGAAACAGAAAATTTACTTTAAAAATGTTTCTTGACTCCTTGAAGGATCGGAGCCAAGTTACATTGGCCCATTACACTGGCTGGGTTAGTGACAACATGAGGAACGTGTCTAATCCTGTGAGTCGATGCGGTGATAATAACCTTAAGCTTTACTGGGAAACCTGGAGAAATGTTGATTGACTGTGGGAGAAGATCTGTGTGTTAAATGACCAATAAACCAGTTGTAGGAGCCTAAATGCAATGTACTGATGTTGGACTTATTACTTTAAGTTTATATGTAAGATAACTAATATACAGTGGTTGTTGAAGGAAATCAAGGCGTCGTTTACAGTATTTGCAGGTTGTTTACACTTCATATTTACAGTGATGTAGCATGATGTGTCAGAGGTTAGTTGTTATTCTGTCACTAAAATGGGGTGTAAATAATGTAACATATACAGTTTCATCAGTGACATTGGTGAAAAATTGGAAATAGGGGACTACAGTCATTGCCTTTCAGTGCTGTGCACCTGGATTGCTTTTGATGTTACCTCAAGGGTAGGGGTGCGGAGTGATTTTGAATTAGTTAGTTATATGGAGACTGGAGCCACACAGTTTTTTGATCTCTCTCTGTCTTTCTCTCGCAGTCTTTCACTGTAAATGAGTTTAGTCACCTTGGAAATGGACAAATTTTGTATTTTCATTTTGTGAGTATGTTGAAGCAAACAGCTCAAATTTACTGAGTGGTCCTGTGGATTTTTTTACGTGGATTTCTATTTTTATGAAGTGGATTAAGACACGAAGACTGATTGGTGACAAGCTAAGGCTTCATTCTTGTGGAAACCTACACCAGTGATAATGTGAACAAGTATGAACTTTAACCTTTCCGGATGTTAAAGGTTAAAACCTGTTAACAAAGGTTTGAAAATAAGCAACAGTGTAGAAACGTATCCATTGTGGCTACGCAGCCTCATACCCACTGTGTGCATCATACCCATCATACCCATCGTATGCATCATACCCATAACCATCATTATTATTGTTATTATTATTATTATTATTGTCATTATCATCATCATCCACAGTAATCCTCCTGGTTCAGACCCAAGACCAGGTAGTCTTCAGTGACCTCACACATTAATGATACACTGATTTTATGATTTATCCCTCTTCATACCTCTGTCCCTCCTCAGACCTACTGTCCCTCTTCAGACCTCTTTCCCTGTTCAGACCCTACCAGTCTTGCTGTTTCAGAGATGATCTGACCCAGTCTTCTGCCCATAATAATCAGATCCTGTCAAAGTGGTTGAGGTCTTTACACCTGCACATCTCAGACTAATAGGTTGATTATATTACATTATATTTTGAGTTATCTCAGCTCCTGACCTGCTCTGTTGATATAAGATGATCAAAGATGAGCTTCAGTGGTCCTGATGATCTGCATCACTGGTGTATATCCAGCTCACGTTTAGACGGTCAGTATTCTGCTCTGCTCCTGCTCTTCATATGACATTTCAAATGCCCCATGCTAACACCTGTGCTCCTCTATGTCTCCTGATTCCTCTGCTGTCATCTGGGGTTTAATCATTCAGTATGATACACTGATAACCAGTACAAAAATTCATTATGATTAAGTGTTACAGATAATTAATAGAGTACTTTAGTGAACACACATAAGGACTTTTGTGCTTTAAAAGTTGTGTAATCCTTATATGTCATAACAAAATTATTTATCCGCTTATCTGATCGAAATGTTCACCACCTGTGTTTGAAGACTATATCTGGTTGGGCTGATTATCTGGAAGGACTGAGCTCAATATCCCGGTGGACAATATGGATTATTGATTGGACACAATGAGTTAATATTATTATCATGATGTCATTATGACTTTTATCTAACTACACAAGTTTTCTAGAGCTTTTTCTGTCATTTGTCGAACTTTGTGTCTTTTGCGCTTGACTCTGTGTTGCTGTCGATTTTAGTTTTGTTGCTTGTTTATTCACAGTCCTGCTGTTTGCCTGATAATAAAACAGGATTTCCAGTCAGGTGGAGTTAGAGTCAGAGTTAGTTTTTGTTTTGTAGGTGCAACAACTTTCTTGGAACTTGGTGTCCACCAGTGGGTTCTTACATTGCTACCTTTACAGGCACAGACAACCTTGAGGCCACGGCTCCCAACCCCCACTTCTGCAATGGAGGCTTTGAACATGGCCCACTGGGACTCCGTGTCCCCAGCCTCCCCCAGGATGCATGAGAAATTCTTCCGGAGGTGCAAGCACCCGAGTATCCGGGTGGCCATATGGCCACAGATCTGATGATACGACCACAAAGTTGATCATTGATCTTTGGCCTGAGGTGCTCTGGACCAAAGCACGTTTATGAGCTACCTTATGTTTGTTATGGCCAGACTATAACTAGCACAGAAGTCAAATAGCAAAACACCACTCTGGTTCAGATCCGGGAGCCCATTCCTCCCAATCATGCCCCTCCAGGTTTCTCCATCGTTGCCCACATGGGCGTTTAAGTCCCCCAGCAGAACTATAGAGTCCCCAGGGGGAACCCTTTCCAGGACACCACCCTCACTCTCCAAGAAGGCCTGATACTCTGAGCTGCTGCTTGGTGCATAGGCACACACAACAGTCAGAATCTTGTCCTCAGCAACCCTCAGTTGCAAAGAAGTGACTCTCTTGTTTGCTGGGGAAAAAAACACCCGCCCAGTATCTGTCACCCTGGGAAACTCCGGAAAAGGAGAGTCCAGCCCCTCTCCAGGAGCTCCTGTTCTGCATAGAGTTGAACCCAGCTATATCCAGTTCAGGTTCCTTCCATGCCAGAGAGGTGACATTCCATGTCCCTAGGACCAGTCTATGATGCTGGGAGCAGTTTGAGTTACTTGTTTGAGCTGAGCCTGACTGGGCCCTATGGGTCAAGGGCCGGCCACCAGATGCTCCCCAGCGAGCTCCCCTCGCAGGTCTGGCTCCAGGAGGGAGCCCCAGTTTGCCTCTCCCAGGTGAGGTGCTGCAGATCTCACATGGCCTCATCATTTAGGGTTTTATGAATTGCCCCAACCAGTGTATCCTATAAATGAAACTTGTTAAACTTATAAGAGAAAGGGAGGGGGGGGGGAGGGAGGGGGGGGGGGGGGGGGGGGGGCGACGGTACCTTAAGAAAAGCCTAATGTTGGGAAAATCACTCTGTGGTCATGAAGATGCATTCGGATGTTATCTATTAATCATAAGTCATATTGGTCTAATGATACTCCTCTTCAGTCATGGCTTCCATAGAGCTACAACAGTAGAAAGTGTTGATATCGTATCGATGTGTTTCTGGACCTGGTATCATTTGGTACTGGATGATGCCCAGTGATCACCTGAGTTGAGGGAACTTGTTTACACCTAAACTAGGTTGAAGATAATTACTTCAAGAATGATTCATGGTAGAATATTATAAACAGTCAATGACTGAAATTCAATGCTCAGATCTTTCTAATACATCATTACACAGTGGTAATCAAATATATTCATGAGTTTATTGCTGGCTCTGCCTCAAAGCACTGTGCAGATTGGACATTAATGTATACCTTCCAACCACTTCCGTGCTGTGAATTCAATTTAGGCCATGGTATAAATATACAGTAAATTGTTCTTTTAACAAGGTGCTAAGTCAACACCATCATGTTGAAATTCTAATTCATTTAACAGAGACTGGCTGGCTCTGATAACATTTGGTCAGTCAACAGATGTATTTAGTGAAGGAGGAAACAAGAAATTAAGTGATGTAGAGGAGAGAGGAAAGCTAAATTTATTAAACCTTACATCCGATGATATAAAATATAATGATGATCTACAATATAATGATGATATAAAATAAACTGATCATATGCAACAAATTGATTATATAAATGTACTGATGATATACAATATAATGTTGATATAAAACATACTGATGACATACAATATAATGATATAAAATATACTGACGATATACAATAAACTGATGATATGCAATATAATGATGACACACAATATAATTTTGATATAAAATGTACTGATATACAATATACTGATGATATAAAATAAACTGATGATATACAATATAATGACACAATATAATTTTGATATAAAATATAATGATAACAGACAATAAACTGATGATATGAAATATACTGATGATATAAAATATGATGATGATAGAAATTATAATGATATAAAATATACCAATGATAGACAATATAACGATATAAAATATACTGATGATATACAATAAACTGATGACAAACAATACACTTATGATATAAAATATAATGATGATAGACAATATAATGATGATATAAAATATGACATACAATATAATGATGATATAAAATATGACATACAATATACTGATTATATAAAATATGACATACAATAAATTGATGATATAAAATATAATATAAAATATACTGATGATATACAATAAACTCTCGATATGTTGGGTGAAAAAAAGAAAAGGTAGAGTTCCTCTTTAAAACTGCAGAGTGGAACTTTTGTCTCCACCCTCTGGCAGTAAGAGTAACAACCCAAACACTGTTGAGTACAGAGAAATTTCCACAGTATTCATCATAGAGTGAATCTAACAGCTACAGAGCTTACTCCAAATATTTTGTAGATGCCAACATGAAGAAAAGTCTCATGAAGAAAAACCACACTAATGTCAATCCATGTTTGTCCTTGCCATCACTCGTCTTCTTCTTCAGACTCTAATCCTTCCTCTGATCAGTTTCTTTATCTGGAGCATCACAAACTTTTCTTGGACTCTTCCTATGTTTTCCTGCCACAGGCTCCTCCATACTCCTGCTGCTGTAGCTGCTTCGTCTCTGTTGCTATGGTTACTCCTTCTGATACCATGTTCTGTTGTCTACATGTACATTGTAAACACATCTGGAGGCTCAACACTAGCACCTGAACAGTCAGCTGCAGCTTGTGTCTGACATGTAACGTGTCCCCCTCACAACACAGTACAACACGTGAAGGGTCCTACTCACGTATGCCATCTAGGAACCTTCAGCACATTGTACTGTGTTGCAGGGTGGACACATGATAGAGAAACAATGCAGCTGTGTATACTTAACTGAGCCTCCAGATGTGTTTATATATAGACAGAACATCTTCCTCAGCTTGTTGTGTGAACTCGTTTTTACAAATGCTTGAACAGAACAGATGTTCATTTGTATTTTAGAGTCCCATAGGCCAGCTATACTGATGAACTCTGACCCTGCTCAGGATGGTACAGATGGTAAAGGCTTTGTGTGGTTTCTGGATAATGACATTAAATCCATGTGTCTAGCCCCGACCTTGAATCAAAATTTGATCTTGTTATGGGGCTGGTGGATGCAACAAATATTTCTCATCCCAGGATAAAGGAAGCATGACCAGTGTTTGTGAAGGATGAATTGCAAACTACAGCTACTGTGAGCTTGATGAGTTGGCAGGGTTAGGGTGGTCCACCCTCCTATAGTCCAGACATTTGGCCTCTGGCTGCACTAGATGTTATAGAACAGTCACTTTACATATAGCTATTAGGACATTGTTTTGAATGGGCTCTGTTTTTTAGAGAGGACCGTCTATTAAGAAACTATTTCTGTTGTTGAGACTTTGCTTTTTAAGTCAAACGCGTAATATTGGTTGGCAAGGGTTTAGAACTGCCATTAAATGTTCAAATGCTGCTGCTCTGAGTGGAGATAGAGGCTGAATACAAAAACTGCTCAAAAGGATCTTGTAATTAGGCAGGAAAGAATGAAATAAAAAAAGGGAAACAGAGACTAAAAAGGAGCAGACTGACTACAAAGGCCAGACTTAGGGACAACTGTCTCAGTACTGGAGGTCTGAAAATTGGATGAAGTGTAGCTTATGAAATCACAGTGCTGTGTCTCCAGCTGTGCACAAAACAATAAACCAATAATGGTCCAGTTCACCTCTTTGAAGTTTGCTCCCAGTAGCTTGCTGGATTCACTACACTGAGTTTGCAGCTCACTTTACAAATACCTACAGTGGGGCAAGCAGCAGGATCCTCACCTCAGCCATACCCAGTCTTAGGTTTATGATGGTCCTGCAGGAGATTTAAATCTTCCATTAATGCAGTCAGTATCTAGATCCACGATTCCAGGGTCACAGGAGGGCTCCTCACACCAGTGTATCACACTGTCAGAGGATACCCACACAGATATGTATCATGAAAACTCTAGACAGAGTGAACCCAGTCAACTGGTTCTGTATTCAAACCCAGGACTGTCTTCCTTTCAGACGACAGTGATAACCACAACACAACTGTTCCACATACTGGAGATCATTTTAGATCATTTCATTTCTTTCTCTTTATACTATAAATGTTTTCCTGTCCTTTGCTCTCATTTCCATGCACACAACCTCAGAATGTTCGATTCTCAGCGCTCTCAGCATCATTTCTGCAACAAACTAAGATAGTATCTGTGATTAATACTGACATGTCTTTAACTCAACTTCTTTAGCAGGGTTAGGGTTAGACAGGATTGTCTGCCTGTTGATCTGCTACCAGACCAGATCTCTTCAGCCTGACTCTAGAATATCCACATGAAACCAATCCTCCTCAATCTCCACAATCAAGACCAAATCGACCTCTGTTCTTAGGAGACACACTCAGTGAAAGTGGCCACTCATAAAGGAGAATTATTTCCTTGTAAAATTCAGGTAAGTTTGAAAGACACAATGCAGGTAAGAGCTCAGCTACATTCGACAGAGCCATCAACCCTGTTCCTGTCCACCTAAACTATGAGTTTGCATCAAAATCTCTAAACAGGTGTTGGTCAGCCTCCAGATTGCCTTGAAAAGGAGGAGAAAAGGCGGCAAAGGTCTGACCTGGTGCCACATTCGTTTCAGATCGCTGATCAACGGCTATCATCATATTCTTAAATTAGGCCTAAGCAACTGTGTGCCGTAATATTCTTGTCTCACATTGTTGTCAGAGTTTACATTTTAGTCATTTAGCAGTCATTTAGCAGTTCATATCTACATCAAATTAATCCATCTCACCAGTCCTGTACTTTAGACCTTTACCATATTTCAGAAATATTCCTTGTTTTCTTGCAAAATAAGTAAGTCAACCAGCTGAAGTAACAAATGTTTGGCATATTGTGTTCAATCCAAACCTTGAAAGTACCATCTGATTCACTGATCAATTCTATTCATGTGGACTCCAGCAGGTTCTCACCTCTGTTCTCTCTCTTTTCTATTAACTAAAGGGTCCTCTGGGGTCCAAGCACACAAACTATGGTAGATTCAACCGAAACCTTCCCAACACCACAAACTGTGCTTTGTGCTATTGCATATATTTTTACAAATGTAACTGTGACTTGGGAAGAGGGAGAAAAGTCAAACACATTCACTCTAAACAAAGTTAAAAATCAGGTCACAGGTCACCGCCTTCCAAAACAAGTGTTGTTTGAGCTGCCGCCACTTTAATCATGAAGGTGGCTTTTGGGTAAAATTAGACAACCACTAGATCAAGGTTGAAAGAAACCAACATTGACTGTTAGAAGGAGAAAGGATGTGAACAGCAGTATGAGCTGTCAGGCTCCTCCCTACCTGGTTTATAATGTTTATAACATCACATCACTTCCTTTACTTTGTCTCATGGTTTGTTAAAAGTGTTTGAATAAATGACCATTGGTGGTATTTTCTGATGAGGGCAGAGCAAAGTTTTTCAGATTAAAATCACATGACCTACCTGAAGTAAATCCCGCCCACTGGAGACACACCCTCTTTGAATGACACTTCCCAGCTATACTACACCTAACCTGTGGTATAAACAGGTGCTGTTAATCCAAACCAGCATTGAATCCAGGTAGGGTTAATAAGAGCCAGATGCTGCAGAAAGGTAGAACACATTGAAGAGCTGCATGTTTTTACATAACAAACACCAACATGTCCTCATGCAGCCAGATATTTGGCTTCTCATTTCAGATAAGGAATGTGAAGTTTACATGGCAATATGAGGATTTATCTTCCTCAGTCTGTATTTTTTTTATGCATGTATGCATTACCAAATGCAGACGTATTCAGATTAATGCAAATTCAGTTTCATACAGTGGCCTCAGACCTATTCAAAACGCCTTCACTTGATACACAATTTATTGTGCTGTAGCTTTAATGTTAAATGGATAAAATAAAATCAGTCGATGCACAATGGACTCGTCCAAGAACCAGTCACACTAACAGATTCACCCTGGCATGTATGAGCAATTTAAAACAATTATTCCTGTTTTTACACAACCGCCTTTCTTAACACAGAAAAACACTCGTTTGAATCAAAGTGACTCCATCTGAATGAATTTGAAATTTAAATATGACACTAAAATTGATTTAATTAGAAAATATCTGTAACAAATGTAATGCAAGAGTCTCTGCATATTATCCTCAGGGCAGCAGAGAGTCTTTGAAATTTTATTCTTTTTACTTAAGTCGTGTTCTGTCACAGCAGTTTGAACAGGGTCAGCATTATCATCCTCTCATCATCATCATCATCATCATCATCATCATCATCATCATCACAAAAGCTCCACATTGCAGTTTTAAAGAGGAACTCTACCTTTTTTTTTTTTTCCACCCTACGTATCATGAGTTTATTGTACAGTGCTGTGAAAAACTGTTTTTGCTTTTTTGTCACACTTACATGTTTCAGATCATCAAACATCATCCACTCTCTTCATCCTCTCATCATCCTCTCTCTTCATCCTCTCATCATCCTCTTCATTCTCTTATCATCCTCTCTTCATCCTCTCATCATTCTCTCATCATCCATTCTCATCATCCTCTCATCATCCTCTCATCATCCACTCTCTTCCTCCTCTCATTATCCTCTCTCATCCTCTCATCATCCTCTCTTCATTCTCTCATCATCCTCTCTTCATGCTCTCTTCATTCTCTCACTTCATCCTCTCTCATTATCCTCTCTCTTTGTCCTCTCATCATCCTGTCTTCATCCTCTCATCATCCTTTCACTTCATCCTACTTCTTCGTCCTCTCATCCTTTCTCTTCATCCTCTCATTTGTCTTCATCCTCTCATCATACTCTCTTCATCCTCTCTCTTCATGCTCTCATCATTTCTTGTCATCCTCTTTATCCTCTCACTTCATCCTCTCATCGTCTCTTCTCATCATCCTTTCATCCTGTCTTCATCCTCTCATCATCTTGTCTTCATTCTCTCATCATCCTCTGTTGTCATTCTCTAATCATCCTCTCATCATCCTCTCTCTTCATGCTCACATAATCCTCTCTCATCATCCTCTCTTCATCCTCTCTCCTCCTTCTTTTTCTCCTTCTCCTCTCTCTTCCTTTCTTTTTTTAAATATATTTTTATTAGAATTTTGTATAAGTTAGAGAAAAAAGACAGCAAGCAAAACAGAACACCAAAAAAAACAAAACAAAACAAACAAACAAACAACAACAACAAAAAGCAAACAAAAACAAAACACAGGGCATATTTAAAAACAATAATTAAGTACACTGCTGCATCACTGACATTAGAATCGTAACAAAAATACAAAACAAAGATGGTAAAGGTGGATGGCACCCTATGAACTCCCTTGCTGGTCAAGATCAGTGTTATATTTATCAAGGTGAGTCAAAAATGGCTGCCACATTTCTGAAAATTTATGAAGACTGTCCATCATAGTATATCGAACCTTCTCCATATGCAATATACCAGTGAGCTCACCTAACCAGAGCTTAAACTGAGGCACAGTATCTGACTTCCAGAGTTTTAAAATCATTTTCTTTGCAATCACCATTCCATACATAATTGTGCTTTGCACTGAAACTCTATGTTTAAGTAGAGAAGGAGAAACCCCAAACAATGCAATCATTGGGTCAGGTTCGAACACACAGCTGTACATGTCAGAAAACCACTTAAATATGTTACGCCAAAAATTATACAGTTTCGGACATGACCAAACGAGGTGAGTCAGAGAGCCCTCTGCAGATTTACATCGGTCACATAGTGGAGAAATGGTGGGAAAGATTCTGTGCAGTTTAGTTTTTGAGTAATGAAGCCTGTGCATCACCTTAAATTGGATTAACTGGTGCCTGGTGTTAATAGAGCAAGATCGGGTCCTACCAAGACCCTCCTTCCAAACATCATCTCCTATCTGCATTCCCAGCTCCTCCTCCCAGGAGTTCTTCAAAGAGTATGAGGCACAAACCATTTGTTCAAAGAATATATTTACAAAGGCAGAGACCAATTTTCTAGATTCAGGTGGGCCCAATAGAAGCTTATAAATAATTTTATCTTCTGGAAGAGACTCGAAGTTAGGCACACATTGACGGACATAATTCCTAATCTGCAAATATCGGAAAAAATGTGTTGTGGGAAGAGAAAACTTGTTTTGTAGCTGAGCAAATGTGGCAAAATGTTTATTAATATACAGATCTTTCAGAGTAACCAAACCCTTTATCCTCCAACTGTTAAAAGACCCGTCCGAGAGGGATGGAGAGAATGCATGGTTGCGATATACTGGGGCATGGATAGAAGTGTCCGGTAGTCTGCAGCCCTTCCTAATTTGCTGCCATATTTTTAAGCAATTGGAAATGATCATATTATCTATCTTACCAGTTGCAGGAGGTCTGGGTGTTGAGAATAGAAGTGCTGGAAGAGAACTGTTTTTGATATCACTCATTTCAATGGCAACCCAGGGGGGAGTCTCAGCAGATACCTCCATATTATAGCCTTCCTGCCAATAGACAAGGGCTCTAGCATTCGCTGCCCAATAGTAATGCAGAAAATACGGCAGTCCTAGCCCACCCATGTCCCCCGGTTTATGTAAGTGAGTTTTTGAAATTCTGTGAGCTTTAAAGCCCCAGATAAAAGGGAGAACTATTGAATCCAAAGATTTGAAAAAAGATCGTGCCAAGAAAATAGGTAAATTTTGAAAAAGATCCAAGAACCTCGGCAGGGAAACCATCTGGATGGCATTTATTCGACCCACCATAGAAAGAGGAAGAGTCCTCCATTTTTCAATGTCCCTCTTCAGTTTCTCCACTTTCTCAAGAAAGTTCAGCTTAAAAATTAGTTTAGGGTCTTTTGGCAAAACTACCCCAAGATACTTCAGCCTGTCTGTAATTTTAAACAGGAGATTATGCAAAAAGTCAATGTTAAGATCCGCGCCCAATGACATGAATTCACTCTTCTGCCAGTTAATTGAGTATCCCGAAACGTCTCCAAATGTTCTAATAAGATCCAGCAAAACGGGAACTGATTTCTCTGGTTGTGATATGAAAAGAACAACATCGTCCGCATATAGGGAAATATGGTGGTCCACAATACACAACCGGACGGGTTCAATAGAAGGGTGATTCCTGATACTGAAGGCAAGAGGCTCAATAGCAATGGCAAAAAGCAGTGGGCTGAGGGGGCAGCCCTGGCGTGTCCCGTGGTGTAATTGGAATGGCACTGATCTTTCTTGGTTTGTGAGAATGGAGGAAGATGGATGAGCATATAACATTGTGATCCATGATACAAATTTGACTGCCAAATCCAAACTTCTCCAAAGCCTTTATCATATATGCCCATTCCACTTGACCTTGCCTTTTCCGCATCTAGGCAGAGGGCAGCCACCCTCGAGCCCTTACTATACTTATGATACATAATATTCATCAATCTTCTGACATTAAAAAAGGAAAATCTATTAGGGACAAAGCCAGTTTGATCAGTGTGAATGATGGATGATATGTGTTTGTTTAACCTATTTGCTAATAATTTGGTAAAAATTTTCATGTCTGAGTTCAGTAGTGCGATAGGACGAAAAGACGAAGGCTCAGTTTCATCCCTACCTTCTTTTAATAATAATGAGATATTGGCTTTGTATAATGTGGGCGGAAACTTCTGAGTTTCAAATGAATGATTGAACATCCTCAAAAGAAGGGGAGCAATCTTCAGAGAATATTTTTTATACAGTTCAATCCCGAAACCATCTGGGCCCACGGCCTTGCCATTGGGAAATTATTTTATCGCATCCAGAACCTCTTGAGTGGTAATGTCAGAATTCAAAGCATCACAAGCAGCTTCACTTAATTTAGGGAGTCTTAGACGCCCCAGCCAATCAGAAACATTCCCTTTCGCTTTTGACATGTACAACTCAGCATAAAATTCCCTAAAATGATCGTTTATACATTTAGGATCAATAACTAGTTCTCCAGTCTTTGATTTAATCTTGTGGATAGCTCTACTGGCTCGCAAACCTCTTAACTGTTGGGCCAGTAATTTATGGGGCTTATCCCCCAACTCAAAGTGTTTCTGCCTGATCTTAAACAATTGATCGCATACCTGACTAGATAGGATAGTTTTATATTCATATTTAAGTTTAAGAATATTTTGTAAGGTCGAAGGGCTGGAAGAAGTCCTATAGGCAAGTTCCAACTGCGATAATTCAATTTCAATTTCTGACAGTCGCTTCCGCCTTTCCTTTTTCAGAGAAGATTCAAAAGAGATTATGTGACCCCGAATGACAGCTTTAAAAGTTTCCCATAGAGTGGAGTCTGTGACTTCCGAATTGTCATTACTCTCCAGAAAATCTGAGATCTTAGCAGAAATATATTGACAGAATTTTACATCGGAAAACAATGATGGGTGGAGACACCAGGTAAACTGCTGTTTTTTATGATTAAGATCAAGGACCAATGAGGTTGGGGAGTGGTCAGAAATTAAAATATTATGATATCTTGAAGCAGTCACATTTGACATCAATTTGGAGTCAATTAAAAAATAATCTATTCTTGAAAAGGACTTGTGCATTTGTGAGAAAAAAGAATAATCTCTATCTGTAGGATGCCCAAGCCTCCAGATATCAACTAGATTCATAGAAAACATTAAGTCATTCAAAACCAAGGAGGAGGTAGACGAATGTTTTGACTGGGCCGACCTATCCAAACGACTATCAAGCACACAGTTAAAGTCACCACCTATAATTAAATGTGTATCTGAGAGGTCAGGCAGCGAGCCAAATATCTTATGGAAAAAAGCCGGATCATCAAAGTTTGGACCATATACATTAAGGAGCGTGACATGAAATGAGTAAATGTAGCCAGTTACCAAAATAAACCGGCCATTTGGATCCCTCACAGTAGAAACATGCCTGAAAGGAACAGTCTTACGGATCAAAATTGCCACTCCCCGGGCTTTACTGGAAAACGTGGACTGAAAAATCTGATTGGCCCAGCTACATCTAAGTAACTTTTCCTTTGTGGGTCTAATATGCATTTCTTGCAAATACACTATATCAGCAGAGAGAGATTTTAAGTGAGAAAACACCTTAGCTCGCTTGAGCACATGACCCAGCCCACGCACATTCCAACTAGTAAAGGTGATGCCACCACCTGGAGAGTAGGTATACTAGGATACAAAAGGATTTTGCATTGTAGCAGTGTACAAACATAATGCCCTGGTTGAATAATAACAAAGACAGGAAGAACACATGAAATCGAACAAGAACATCACCCTCCTCCCCCCCTCCCACTTTCCCAAACAAAGTGAGATTGTGAACCCTACATACTCTGTTCGGGGCTCCCGGGCCATACAGGAACAACTAACGGGCCACTAAGTTAACACAGGGACCCTGCGCCCTCCCCACTAATGAGAACATGTGCTTGTGAAAATTAACAGCGATAAATACATATGTCAAGATACATATGCACATACCTTACAAGCAGTCATATAAATGTCCCGGTTGATGTACAAACAATATAAAAGTCACATACCGAAGTGCGCCATGTCGGCAGATGGTATTCAAGACAGAGTCTCTGCAAAAGCCTCAGCATCTTGCGGGGACGAAAAAACTCTGTCCATAGTGCCACTGGAGACCTGCAGCCGTGCCGGGTAGATGAAACTGCTCCTCACACCTGCATCTCGGAGACGCTTACGGACGGGACCGAATGCCTGCCGTTGCTTCATCACCTCCGCTGGGTAATCAAGAAAGAAGTGAACCGCTTGACCATTGTAGCGCAGAGGAAACTGCTGGCGGGCCAGTTGTAGTATCTTCTCCTTCAGTTGGAAATGATGAATCCGTGCTATCATTACGCGCGGGCGCGCGTCGTCCTCAGAGTGCCGTCTTCCCAGCCGATGAGCCCGATCCACTTCCAGCGGTTTGGGAAAGTTATCAGCGCCCAGCAGCTCGGGGATGATTTTTGCCAAAAACTCCGTTGGATGTCCGTTTTCGATTTTCTCAGGCAAGCCAACGATTTTAATATTCTGCCGCCGGGAGCGAGCCTCCAGATCGGTTAATTTCAGCTTAAGTGCTTCATTCTCCGACTGCAGTTTCGTACATGTCTGCTCAACGAGCGAGAGACGGCGATCATACTCCGAGCTGGCATTTTCCACCTCCTGTATTCGGTTACCGAGACTCGCCAGCGTTGCCTGGGTGGATGCCAAAGATGCCTCCAAGTCATTAAAACGGTCATTCATCGTCTTGCTCATACATCGTATCGCTGCGAGGATGCTCGATTCAGACTCCAGATCAGACTCATTGGCTAACTCCGGGGCTGCAGCAGCTAGCCCCGCTAGCTCCGGACTTGGCTGGTCATCGGACTCATTAGAGGCTTTCTCTTGCCACTTCCCTCTATCCGTTTTTGGTTTTGTCATCCTCAGGCGCTTAGATGAAAGTATTTATGAGGCGAAACCGGGAAATTGGGTGAAATATTAAGTAAATGACCGAATTATTGGAAATGTGGAGAGGAGCCCCGGATAAAAACGACTACTCCATGCGGTGCTCATTAGCGCCCCCCCCTCTCTTCCTTTCTCTCCTCCTCCTCCTCTCCCTCCTCCTCCTTTCAGACAAACGAAGTAGAACAGGTCCAGGTTCAGGTTCAGGTTCAGGCCAATAATGGAGAAGTGACATGTCATTTCCTCAGACTCTTCACTGTGTCTGAGCTCACCTGCTTCCTGTTTACTTTTTCACACTGAGTCCAGACACACACCTGTGTATCAGGGAGGGGGGCTGACTAACTGACTGATACCACATAGACCATCTGTGGGGAGGCACTTCCTGTCCAGTCTGAATCTGAGAGGGTCTGAGAGGAATTGACCAGATCCAGTTTCTGCTCAAGGGGGACCTTCAAAGACCTGGATTAAAAATGTTTTAAAATTAAAAATGTGACAAACACAACAAAATAAATCACACTTTTTATTTTCAGTCTGACGCCTTAAAGTTCATCATAACCCATCACCATGTTTCTCTAAGTGTATATAAGACTGAACAGGATGAACAGGACAGTGCTGCTGCTTTCATCAGAGAGCTGCCTGTTATATTTTATTAGATTATGATTATATTTGTCATCAGTATAATATATTACATAGAACCATTCAACCAGTCTGACACACTGCTACCAAGCCTTCTTCCTTTTCTGTTCTTTTTTAATCCTCGTCATCAGCACATTTACTTAAAGAAATGTCTTCTGTCCAAACGACTGCGTTTTCATTTTAAAATGAAAGGATCTCCATCCAGATGAGCACTTTAGCTCTGTATCAGAAACCAACTATGTCCACACTGACACACCTGAAAACACAGATCACATGACTGTTCATGTACACTGAGCATGTGCGAGCCGGGGTAAACAGAAAACAGATTGTCTATTCTCAGTTGATTAGCAAAGACAACAAGGTCAGTAACACTTTTTTTTAATCCATGTTGTTTCGCCACTGATAGTTGAGTCTGATAAGAACAAAGCAGGAGCCCCCTTAGGTGTCTACATCATCGTTTCCAAAGGTCTCTGTTTCTGTCTGTCCAGACTACAACACAACACTTTTCATAATAAAACAGGTCCAGCACATTTCTGAAAGTTCAGCCTAGTGTCAGCTGGACTGGTCCCTGAACACAGATGCCATCTACAGGAAGGGGCGGAGCCAGCTCTGTTTCCTCAGGAAGCTCAGGTGCTTTGACATCTGCAGTGTTTTTATCAGTTAGTGATGGAGAGTGTCCTTGTCTCTGCTGTGGTCTGCTGGAGCAGCAGCAGGTAGACCAGAACACAAGGAGACTGGACCAGCTGGTTCAAAAGGCTGGGTCTGTGACTGGAGGAGTCTGGACTCACTCAGGACTGTTGTGGAGAAACACATGCTCAACACCAACCACCCTCTCCACAGCATCCTTCAGTGCAGAGAAGCAGCTACAGCAGCAGCCAACGACTCATCTCTCTGCTGCAGGACTGAGAGGTTCAGGAAATCCTCTTTTCATCAGACTGTTCAACACCTCAGACAGAGACAGTGGATCATCACACAGACTCTAAACTGAATACATTAATGAGCTGCTGGACAATCTGAATTTACCCAAGGGATCACTATAGCATTTTCATTATCTTTATGTTGCTTCCCTGAACCCTCAGAGACTCTCTGGCCTCCGGGGTCTGAATGAGCAGGTGGTTCCAGCCTGCCTCAGTATGCAGGGTTTGTAGGAAGGCTGAAGAAGAAGTAGAAGAAGAAGCTCCTCCCTCATGTTCACTGTTTTCTCCATCATTGACAAAACAACAACAATGTAAAATAAAGACGCCGACCAACAAAAACACACTAATACACTGCACAAAACTATAACTATAAGACACCTGTACTCTGTGGTCAGTACTACAGTACTCTGTGGTTAGCACTACAATGTTACACCTGTACTATGGGGGTCAGTACTTCAGTACTCTGTGGTCAGCACTACAGTATTACACCTGTACTATGTGGTCAGTACTACAGGACTCTGTGGTCAGTACTAGAGCATTAAACCTGTACTCTATGGTCAGTACTACAGTACTCTGTGGTCAGTACTACAGTGCCACATTACTGTGTGGTTAGTACTGCAATACTACAGTATTCTGTGGTCAGAAGTGACTGCTGACTCTGCTGAGTGTTTCTTTATAAATGTTGGGAATCAACACAATCACCAAACTCTTCAGTTACAGACAAAGACTGAACTGATTTCAATGTGTCTACTGTAAAATGATCAGAGAACCTCGGTCTGGTATCAAACCTCTGACTCTCACTGGACAGTCTCATTTTACCGGAGACTCTGATATAGAGCCAGGGTCTGTCCACAAACTCTTTGGATTTGTCTCTTGATACTTGTTTGAAAAAAGTCTTTCAACACTGCAGAGTGTAAAAAATTAGAAACTGTTCGAGCCAATTCATTTTGGAAGAGCAACAACTAATGAGGAAACTCCAACTCAGTCGCATGGTCTTGGGTTGACTAGTGGTGGAACTATGATCAGTCATTCAGTGTTCACGGCTGTTAAACTGCAGGTTAATGTTTAAATAATGTATGAACCACAGATATAATCAGATGTTCATTAGTGATGGATAAAAGAATCTTCAACTCCTCCTACATTTATTTACATTTTTGTTTTGTCTGTAATAAATAAAAGTATAATATTGTGCTGAACCTCTTTCACATTTTAGAAGAAGAAAATATTAATAAATGAACTACTGACCCAGAGCTTTGGATCTTTTTGATGCATCCTTCATGTGGGCTGAGTGGAGCTAATTCTGGCCACAGACTCTGTTGTTTATGTAAGACTGTCGTCACTAAACTCACAGTTTGAGTTTGCTCAGGTGTCATGTTACCTAGTGTATGGACTGTGATTACATGATAACAGGTGAGCAGTTTTTGCTCAGAGTTGACCTGTGAAGGACCCGTTGGATTTGGTTTGTCTTGGTTTGTTTTGGTTTGTCTTGGTCTGTCTTGGTTTGTCTTGGGGGAGCCTTGGCAGGAGACTCTGGTCTTATGTGGACTGTATCCAGCTGCATCATTGTCAAACAAAATGTTAGAGAGAACATCTGCTCTTCAGCATCAACATTTCTAATGCAGTTGAGGACCAACAGTTTTGTGTTGTTCAAGTATAAATATCTAATTTACTTGTTGATGTACTAACAGAAGCTGGAGGACCTTCTGCGATGTCATTAACCAGTACTCATGATTATTCTGTCAGATCAAATAATGACTCCCTGATTAACACTTACATTTATTAGCCCACATGTAAATGAACTAAGTTGCAGCAGCTGCAGCTGATGATGGAGAGCAGGACGGAGGTTACTGGGCTGAGACTCAGAAGAGTACCCAGGCTGTCCCACTACCTGTGATGCAGCGAAAAGACTGACTCCACCTTCCCCTTACTCCATCTTCCTTTTTCTCTTCGATAACCAGTAAACTCCACCTGCTGATGAAGATACTGAGATGTGGTACAAAAAGAATTATTTTTGTACTGCATTTTAAGACTTGTTCATAATCCCTAAACTACAACTGTCCTGCAACATGAGAAAACACTTCAGCTCCTCTGAAACACAGAAGTACGATCTTGATTCTTTTACTCAAACACAGATGAACCTGATCAGGAAGCAGCTGTAATTTCTAGGTGACAGTATCTTGTATTATTTACATATCATTTACATCTATCGTATTACATATTAATAAGTAATTTAACACATAAGAGTTGTTTAGCTTCCCTAACATTATTATTAGCTAACCTTTATTGAGCTAACCTTTTCCTGTGATGTACATGTCTTTGTCACATGAAACAGGTTGGAGCGTACATTTCATTTACTCCATGCTCACAGTCTTTAAATCCAGTATCCTTATCCATAATAGACTGAAATATGTCCAACATTTTCTTCTGTATGAAAAAGAAGAAAACATTTTAATTCTGTCTCCAGGACACAGAAGAATTGGCTCAGATCTTCTATGAAATATACAACAGTGGCAGATGAAAGGCACATTACCACTGATTTCATCAGCACCATCTCTCACACTCATATATACATGAACAGCATCTGAGCAACAAGCTTAGCACAGCACACTACTGCAACATTTATATTGCTCTAACATCAACGCACAGTCAACAGACAACCAGCAGCCAGCACTCTGCTGAAATATTCATCTGAAATCCACATTACATTAAATTATACAACTGTAGATGTTCTTGTTTCATTTTACCTACTGAAAAATCTAAATTTATTCCAAATAACAGAGCTTCACATGCTCTCTCACTGAACATGTAAAAATAGAAACCATCAATACTGTGATGTATTCAAAGAATCCTGTAATAACAACGATTTAATTTCTGAAGATTAACAGTTTGAGGCTGTAGTTTCTCTCAGTGGGTCGTGGTCTGTCTTGGTTCGTCTTGGTCTGTCTTAGTCTGTCTTGAGACTCTTATCCACTGGTCAAAAAGAAAGACCCAGTAACATCAGGCTTTTGGTAGCGATGAAAAGGGGTACAATAGGCATTCACACCTGGGTCACATGACACCTGGGTATTTATTGGATCTGGCTCCGATTGGCAATGATGTCAACACAACACCTGGGTGATCTTGCCCCTTTTCCTGCTGTGACATCTTTCAGATGCAGACACTGTAAACACACCTGTCACCCCTCCCACAAAGAGCTGTTCATCCAGGAACACTGCAGTGATGCTGCACTCAGTGAACTGCAGCCCCAAAATAAGTTTCAAAAATGCAAATTCACCAACTCCAACACTTAGGAACAGGAGCACCTACCTGGGGATGAGATGTGACAGATCCATTTTACCAGTTTCTACAGCATCTATCAGCTCAATCTTTCTCTCCTACATCTGTGTGTGCGCTCTCTAAGTGCATGTGATGGCATTGCTCCTTGCAGTTGTGTGTGTATTCTCACTCTGAACAGAAAGGCAAACTCGCAGTGGGTTAATCGGCTTTCTTCTAGGTTTACCCATGTTTAAAAAAAAACAGCTTATACATGCAAATTTTGATGTAAAAGGGTATTGGTTTGTCCTGGTCTGCCTCAGTTTGTCTCTGTCTATCTCAGTCTGTCTGGGTTTGTCTTGGTCTGAATGTGTTTGGAATATTTATGATCTATTATCTCTCCTTGTCTCTCTTTCCTGTCTTTTTCCTGATCTCCGCCCCAAGGACTGCCCCAAAGAAGAAAGAAGTGAGCAATAACGTTCTTTTTATACCTTAATGCTGAAAGCACAATATACAGGTTAAATCTTGAAAAGACGGCTCAAAAAGAAGAAGAAATACAAAATGATCCTTAGGGAAGAAAGCTGGTCCTGCAGTTCTGTAGCAAACAAGCCCCTATGGGGCCACTATTGGTTTTTTGTCTTAAGTAAGGACTAGAGCAAATCCACACTCTACCCACAAGGTCCCATTCCACAGCCCACAGTATCATCCTCATTATTGAACTATTGGGTTTTTGTGTGCAACCCTTACTAAAATACAGAAAGCCTAAAAGACCACGGGAGGGAACAAAGCTTTTTACATAAAAATCACAAACACATTATTAAAAAATATTGAACAGACCGGCGGAGATCAGAGGACCTGGCTGCAGACAACAGACAGAACAGTTTGGTTTTCTTGGCCTGATTTTCATGGTTGTAAATAGAACCCTCTCCCCACACACACATACCCCCACCTCTCAATCAACAGACAGAAAGGAAACAACAGCACTTCAAACCATTAACTGCTGTTTCTTCTTGCTGATTTTCAGGGATGATTGTGAATGCTCTGATTATAATAATGTTTATGATGACAGGTTACTTCTGTTCAGTTTTCACAGCGAGCACCTCGCTGTTCTCCCATGTTCAGGAATTTCTTCTCCAGAGTCTCCAGAGACCACCAGAGATGCACTCTCTCTCCAGGACATGGAGTTCCAGAACCTACTTATTTACAAATCAGGCTGTTGCAGCCATTGTCAACAATGGAGTCTGAAATAAACTGGGGAGAAACAGCTCTAACAGCAGCTAACCCTAACCCTGACCAGTCAACCTCACCAAGTGAAATGACAAACAATGAATATAAATAATAACAAGCACAGAAAGGGGGCAGGTTTATCCTGAGCCAGGACATCAGTCTGTGATTGTAAAGGACGTAAAGACACGGTACACTCACACCAGCTTACTCTCTCACCCTCCATCTTTAGTGGGTGGGACTAGATGCAACTGAGTGACACACAGAGGATGTCTTAGTTCCTTAAATTTTTTCCTTGTTTCTTAGTCCCTCACAATGAAGACGTGAGGAGAGATATAAGGAAGCAATGCAAGGAGAGGAAATGAGGGACTTGTCCTTTCATCTAAACTGTGAAGCAAGCTCAGCTGGATCAGCTGTCAGACAGATGTTAGAGCTCTGTGGTGACTTTTTTTTGTATTTGTATATAAGAAGTGTCCAAATAATAATTTGTGAGCTCACAGGGATATTGTGGTTTTTATTTTCCTCTGGATGTTTGAAGATATTTACAATGACAAACATTTATACGTGTTAAAAAGCTGCTCTCTGTAGCTGCTCTGTGCTCAGATCAAAGTCCTGAACTCACATCAGCCATATTTCTACCAGCAGCAATGAGTTTTTACATGGAAATAACATTTTTAAATGTAATTAAATATAACATTTCCTAATATTTGTTTGTAAATTCATTTGTTCATGCAGGTTATTATTAATATGTTTCATGAGGTTCTGAGGAAATCATTCATTTTCCAAGTGTTTCAGAGTAGTATCCACTCTTTGTTTTTGTTATTTGTTTTTTCTTTGCGTTGTTTCTTGTGTCTCCTCCCACTCTGTCATGTGATACTCAGTCTGAGGAAGGAGGATGTGGGTTTATGACATCATTACTTCATCCAGGAGCTTACAAAACCATGTTCTTTGGATATCCCCTGATGTAATAAAAACATATTTAGAATTTATTATTTTATCATTGACAAGCAACTATGCGTTGTTCTATTCATGAATCACCAAACTATGCGTTAACACTGACATGCAAACTTCTTTTTTCTTGAAGGCTCCGTGTTTGAATTTCCAAGCTTCCCCTGGTAATGTCATATTTCACATTGCAATACTATGAATTGTGGGCAATTCCCTCAGGCAAAGTTGGCAAAGATACCCACTTATGGAAAGGGCACAGAAAAGGCTCCCTCGAGCCCTCAACCACTTCACGATTTGTCAGTGGGACAGCCCTAAGCCATCACAGACTTAGCGAGAACGCGCATCAAAGGGAGTGAGTCTGTGAGTCTTTGGTTTGGAACTGGGGGCTACTGTCTCTGTCTGACAGCCAGAATAAGCTTCTTTTCCATATTCTGGGTGATGAGTCCCTCGCAATCTGACTGATTGCCTGAAAAGTAGCAGCAGTGATGACACCATCACCTTTCTGAAAAGTTCAGAGTTTTTTCAACCAGAAAAGGTGGAACACTGAAATAAGTGTGAGTATAAATCAATACTGTGCTGATGTTTGATGCAGTTTCAGCTCAATGTAATCAGCTGCAGATCTCCAATAAAGGGCCATGTCTGTCTGTAGAAGACCTCTGCAACAGACAGTCTCCTGTATCCTTGTTTATGGTTCCTCAGAGACCCCCCCACCCTCCTCAGAGACCCCATCTCCTCAGAAATCCCCCCTCGTTCCTTGGAGATCCTCCTCAGAGATCCCCCATCCCTTCTTGGAGATCGTCACCTGATGAGTGATTGAATGGCTCACAATGGAAAGAGGGATGGGACAGCACTTTGTGACATATCGCGTTACCTTAACATCACCAATGTTTCGTCCAATTGTAGGTTTGAGACTTTTGATAAATATTAGCCTTTCATGCTTGTTTCTTCTTCTTTCATTTTAGGTCAGTTGTTGACTGTTTTTACTGTTGTTTACTCCCCTGGTACCCATGGTAACCATGTGTTTAATGTCGCAATGTTACTGCAAACTGTTTGCTAGAGAGCCTCATGATTTTAGAGTGTTGCCGTCCCAAACCCTCATGGACTTTCAGGGAGTCTGACGTTTTTAAAATAATAATAATAATGAAGTGTTTTCTTTTTTTTTGTGATTTTTTCTTTATCATTAATATCACAGATTACATTACACAGCAGACATCAATCTCTTGGTTCACAGTTATTATCAAGAAAAAAAATGTGTATCAAAACATGCAGTCACGGTACTGTAAACGTGTAATGTTAAATAAAGTGCTGAAAACAAAAACCGGGATGTTGCATATCCCATGTTGCAGTCGCTGTGAATCAGCCGCAATGTGGAAAACATGTATGTATATATATATATATATATATATATATATATATATATTTTTTTTTTTAATTGTAAGAAAGAAACAAAACAAACTAAAGACAGAAATGAAAAGTGGGACAACAAACCAACAATGACTGAAAGAGGGATGTATAGGCTAGTAACAACAGTTGCGTTAACTTAAAGAGAGACCATCAAGTATATTGTCTAAGTTTTAAAATATGTTCAGAGACCAGGCAATCCTTTCCAAACCATGAGGGAGATGAACAAAAAAGGTAAGCGGACAGAGAAGTAACTTAGTTAGCTAAATCTCTAGGATATGGCTATGACATTCGTACATAAGAGACCCATTTTAACCATGACTTTGTAAATTTATCCCTTTGCAGACAAACATTAACAATATCAATCCATTCCTCTATTGTGGGGGAGTCAGGATGCAGCCAGTGCCTGGTGATGGTTTTCTTGCCAGCAGATATCAGAACACCAAATAGGTATTTGTCGAGATGTCCTGTGAGAAAATTAACTTCTCCATATTTTCATATGGAACATGATTTCTAATATTTTGTGCATCTCAGACCAGAAATTTACAATTACTGGACATTCCCAGAATATATGCCAGTGATTAGCATCCTGGCTCCCGCACATCCTCCAGCACTTTGGATCCTCTCCCGCAAAGTGGGCTTTCTGTTTAGGGGTCACAAAGAATCTGATTAGACACTTCCATGGAAATTCTCTCCTTGTATGCGAGTTGGTGCAATTCCACTGAAACTCACAATAACTGTGCCATTCCTCCTTTGAGATTTCAAAATTACCTTCCTTCTCCCAATTATCTATCAGGGTCATAGACACACCATCTAATTATTCCTAACTTATCATGCAATTTATATATCTCTTTAACTGAGTTCCAGAATCTAATTTGGAATTTTGTCCAATTTTGTTTATAAGTTTTCCCAGATCCTTATTGCCCAGTATTGTCGGAATTGGAGGGTCCTTAATGAGTGATATTTCAATGTTTTCCACCTGGCATGGTAGTCTTGGTTACACAGATTTATAAGTGGTCTAATTTGAGTTGAGAAGAAATAATCCTTCAAATATGGTACAGCCATACCTCCTCTCTTTCGAGAGTTGTAGTGTTTTAAACCTTACCCTGGGTTTTTTTCCCTGCCATATGAACCTGGAAATAATGTTATCCCACTCAGAGAATTGTTTTGTGGAGATTTCTACTGGAAGAGCCTGAAACAAAAAAAGGGTTAGGGTTAGGGTTTTGAGTAAAGCTCATAAAAGGGTTCCATCTCTGTATATCTAGTTTTATTCTGGAAAGGAGGGGGTTGTAGTTTATCTTTGCTAATGTAGAAAAATTTTTAGGAAGCTGTACACCTAGGTATTTCATTGCAGTCTGGCCCCATTTCAGATTAAATCTATCCTGGAGTTGTTTTGATATAGTATAGTATATAGTATAGTTTTATGTTAAAATTTAGGTTTTCTGAACATTTAGTTTATATCCTGCATATTTACCAAAAGTATTTAAAAGTTTAAATAGCTCAGACAATGAATTAGCAGGTTCATTTAAGTATATTAAAACATTGTCTGTGTACAGTGCAATTTTGTGTTGTTCCCCATTTATAGTGATATCTTTAATATTGTCAGATTGCCTAATCCATTGAGCGAGCGGTTCAATGTAAAGCGCAAAAAGAAGTGGTGACAATTCACAACCTTGTCTAGTGCCCCGTTCTAATTTAATAGTGTCCAAAAGATACCTGTTTATTTTTATGCGGGCAGTTGGATTATTACATAGAGTACTAATTCCTTTAATAAATTCTTTATGAAACCGAAATCTCTCAAAAGTCTTATATAAAAACCTCCAACTCACAGAATCGAAGGCCTTCTCTGCGTCCAGACTGACCAATAAGGCTTGTAATTTACGGTCAGGTCCATAGATATTGGGACATCAACACAATTCTCATCTTTTTGGCTCTAAAAACCACCACAATGGATTTGAAATGAAACGAACAAGATGTGCTTTAACTGCAGACTTTCAGCTTTAATTTGAAGGTATTTACATCCAAATCAGGTGAACGGTGTAGGAATTACAACAGTTTGTATATGTGCCTCCCACTTTTTAAGGGACCAAAAGTAATGGGACAAATTAACAATCATAAATCAAACTTTTACTTTTTAATACTTGATTGCAAATCCTTTGCGGTCAATTACAGCCTGAAGTCTGGAATACATAGACATCACCAGACGCTGGGTTTCATCCCTGGTGATGCTCTGCCAGGCCTCTACTGCAACTGTCTTCAGTTCCTACTTGTTCTTGGGGCATTTTCCCTTCAGTTTTGTCTTCAGCAAGTGAAATGCATGCTCAGTCAGATTCAGGTCAGGTGATTGACTTGGCCATTGCATAACATTCCACTTCTTTGCCTTAAAAAACTCTTTGGTTGCTTTCGCAGTATGCTTCGGGTCATTGTCCATCGCCACTTTGAAGCGCGGTCCAATGAGTTCTGAAGCATTTGGCTGAATATGAGCAGATAATATTGCCCAAAACACTTCGGAATTCATCCTGCTGCTTTTGTCAGTAGTCACATCGTCAATAAATACAAGGGAACCAGTTCCATTGGCAGCCATACATGCCCACGCCATGAGAATACCACCACCATGCTTCACTGATGAGGTGGTATGTTTTGGATCATGAGCAGTTCCTTTCCTTCTCCATACTCTTCTCTTCCCATCACTCTGGTACAAGTTGATCTTTGTCTCATCTGTCCATAGGATGTTGTTCCAGAACTGTAAAGGCTTTTTTAGATGTTGTTTGGCAAACTCTAATCTTGCCTTCCTGTTTTTGAGGCTCACCAGTGGTTTACATCTTGCGGTGAACCCTCTATATTCACTCTGGTGAAGTCTTCTCTTGATTGTTGACTTTGACACACATACACCTACCTCCTGGAAAGCATCCTTGATCTGGCCAACTGTTGTGAAGGAGTTTTTCTTCACCAGGGAAAGAATTCTTCGGTCATCCACCACAGTTGTTTTCCGTGGTCTTCCGGGTCTTTTGGTGTTGCTGAGCTCACCAGTGCGTTCTTTCTTTTTAAGAACAGTTGATTTGACCACACCTAATGTTTTTGCTATCACTCTGATGGGTTTGTTTTGATTTTTCAGCCTAATGATGGCTTGCTTCAATGCAAATAGCACACTTGAAATGAACTCCAGACCTTTTATCTGCTCCTTGTAAGTGGGATGAGGGAATAACACAAACCTGGCCACAGAGCAGCTGGGTAGCCCATTGTCCCATTACTTTTGGTCCCTTAAAAAGTGGAAGGCATATATACCAACTATTATAATTCCTACACTGTTCACCTGATTTGGATGTAAATACCTTCAAATTAAAGCTGAAAGTCTGTAGTTAAAGCACATCTTATTTGTTTGATTTCAAATCCATCGTGGTGGTTTTTAGAGCCAAAAAGATGAGAATTGTGTCAATGTCCCAATATTTATGGACCTGACTGTATGTTCTTGTATATGGCTCAAGATATGTAATGAACATCTCTGCAAAATGAAACCTGTCTGGTCTGTGTGGATAAGGTGGGGAAGGACCTCTTCAACTCTCCTGGCAAGAATTGATGTATACAGTTTGTAATCAGTATTCAGGACAGAAATTGGTCTAAATGACCCACAGTCTAGTCTGTTTTTTCCCTCCTTCGGAATAACCGAGATTTTAGCTTCTCTCCAGGTAGGTGGGGTTTTCCCTTCTTTTAAAGCTGTGTTAAATATGTTAAGAAGGTTTGGTATTAACTCGGTCCTGAAGGTCTTGTACCATTCAGGAGAAAACCCATCTGGCCCTGGTGATTTATTTGTTTTTAGCCTTGAAATTGCACTGTTCAGCTCCTCCTTTGTTATTTCAGCTGTTAATTTTGTGTTTTGTTCTTCTGATAAAGTGGTTAAATTAAGGGATGCTAAGAACTGTTCAATCCATTGTTCATCCTCTAATTGTGGCTAAGTATATAGTTGTTTATAATTTTGAAAAGCCACTTGTATTTCATAGAGTTTTCAGGGTGTGGGTCCCTAATTTTGTAGATTGTGTTATCTGCTTGTTGTTTTTGCTATTTCATTTTCAGGAGCTTTGCAAATTTAGAGCCAGATTCATAATACTTTTGTTTTGTATAAATCATCTTTTTTTATTTCTTGTGAGTATGGAACATTAATTTCATTCCTAAATTCTTTTAAATTTGTGGTGAGGTTTGGGTTTGGCCCCTTGTGTTTTGTCTCAAGCTCTTTTAATTCTTTATTTAATTCTGATAATCTTAATTGTCTTTGTTTCTTTTGATATGTGCAAAAGGATATAATTTTCCCTCTGATAATGGCTTTCAGTGCATCCCATACAATTTCTGTGCCAACCTCCCTGTTATTGTTTTCTTCCATATAATGTTCGATTTCTTCTTTGATTTTTGTTTTAAATTGTTCATGATTAAGAACACTTGAATATATCCTCTATAGTTTATTTCCACGGTTATGATTTATTTGCAGTGACAACGAAAGGGGTGCATGATCAGACAAGTCAATGTTACCGATCTCACAACAATGTATTCTATGACGATCTCTTTTGAAGATAACAAAATAATCAATTCTGGAGTAGACAGCATGTGGGTGGGAGTAGTGTGTGTAATCCTGACCTGTTGGGTAGAAATATCTCCAGAGATCTATCACTCCCAGCTCTGACATAAGGATCTTAAGCTTCTTGTGTATGGAAGCTTGGGTAGAATCTTTGGAGCCATCTAATCTGGGATTGAGGTGTATGTTCCAGTCTCCCCCACATATAAGTATACCTGTTGCCTCTGTCATTAAGTAAAAATTTTTTTTATAAAAAGAAATGTCACTACCAGGGGGCGAATTAACATTCAGTAAGGTTATTTGGACCCCTTCTATCTTGCCTGAGACTACTACATATCTTCCTTCTTTGTCCTTTATCTCTGAGATTTTTTCAAATTGAACCCTCTGAAATAGTAGAATGGCTACCCATCTGTTATGGCCTAATTTGTAAGATGAATAATATACTTTCAGCTTTTCAGGTTCTATGGAGTTAAGGTGTGTTTCCTGTAAGGATACAATATGTGCCTTCTCCTTTTTCATTTTACTCAATATCTTGTTTCTCTTAGTTGGGTTCAAGACTCCATTTATATTAAATGAAACAATTTTAATGTTATGATTAGCCATAGTCTTCTACTTGTGTTGCGTATGTCTGAGTTCTCCCTACACAGTAACCAGCTTTTAAAACATCATACATCCCAAAAACTCTAGTGAACATCAAGAGATGAACATAACATAATAGGAACAATAAGTCTTTGAATAGGGTTAGGATCAGATAAATTTAGACTGGCTGGTGATAATATGTAAACATAATAAAATAAGGTGTAAACCTGGACAGACTTATCTGCGTCCATTTCTCGGTAAGGTGATCTCTCATCCCTCACTCTGGAGGGAGTTGTGTCCGAACTCCTGGAGCTTCTCCTTGTACTGCATCTGGGAGGCTTTTTTCCTTTGCGGTGCATCATTGGTCGTGTTTGTGGCTCCAGCCTGATGTTGCCCACCCATTTGCCATGTAAATAAGAGTTCAGTCTCTCGTTGATCTGGGCTGGTTGGAGCAGGTATGATGGTAACAGAAAATCCATGCGAAGCCATGTCCTCTGACGCCTCTGCTGCGCTCTGATACAGGCAGGTGCCATCATTATAGAAAACCTGTAGTCTTGCTAGATAGGGAGCTGGAACTTAATTTTCCTTTCCTTCAGTATTTTCTTTGCTTCAGCATATTCCACACATCTATTGAGGATCGCAGATGGGTAGTCGTAGTCTACGTAGAAGCGGGTGTTGTTGTAAAAAACCTCTCTTTTCTGCCAGGCTTTATGCATCACCTCTTCTTTCACTCTGCAACTCACGAACTTGGCAATGATGGACCGGGCTTTATCTGTGGGTCGGTGGGTTTAGGTACCGGAGCCCTGCGTGCTTTCTCTATTTTGAGCTCTGTGTCCAGTGCAATAAGTTTTCCAGGAGAGAGGAAATGTTGTCACCCTCCGCGTCTTTGGGTATGCCGTAAATTTGAATATTGTCTCTGCGAGCTCGTCCTTCTTGATCGATCAGTTTATTTATTTATTTATTTTTAAGATATTTTTTTGGGCATTTTTTGCCTTTATTGACAGGACAGTAGAAAGTGACAGGAAAGGGACAGAGAGAGAGGGGGAATGACACGCAGGAAAGAGTCGGGCCACTCGGGAGTCGAACCGGTGCTCACCTGCTGAGAGCATCCGCTCATGTGGTATGTGCCCTAACCACTCCGCCATCGGGCCGTCCTTGATCGATTAGTTTAGCCTCCATGTTAGCCTGCCACTGTGAGAGCCATTTCACTAACGTTATCATCGCCTGTAGTGCTGTTTCTGCTTCGTCAATTTGGGTCTCAGCCTCTTCCAGTCTGTTGTTTGTCCTGTGCAGTTCTTGTTTAATCTTGGTGAGTGGGTGTTTATTATCTTGCCTGAAGTGTCTCAGTTTGTTCAGTATACTTTGTAGGCTAGCATTGTCTTCCCCGTCCTTGTTCATCTCACATGTCGGGGAGCTACTTTGGCTAGCATCACTTTGTGGCATCCATTCATTGATATTTCCTGTCATGGTCATATTTTTTCTACTTCTCGTGCTAACCCTGTTCTCCATCAGGTACAAAAACACTCACGTTGGAATTATCTGAGGGGTTGTAAGGGTTAATTTGCGAAACCGTCAAGCTGCCATCTTTATTTCGACCCAGAAGCCCGTCCTCAAGTGTTTTCAACATGTAGATACACAGAGAGTTTTAGTGAGAAACACTGAGTGTAAATATGACTTTAGTTTGTTCACAGTAGAATGTGGCCCCTGTGATCAGAGCCACCACAGTCACGCTCAAACTACTTTTTTATTGGCTTCCTGCAGTTTCTCTGTAGATTGTAGCTTGACCTGCTGGAATGCAGTCTGTTTGAAACTGAAATCTTTTAAACCTGCAATAATATTTTTTTTATATCAACAGTGGGTCAAACTGCAGCAAACAGAGACATATCACTGCAGAACCTTTAGTGTCTTTACAGTTTTACTGGTTCAGGTTCAGTCTCAGTTCTGAAGATGAAGCTGCTGACTTGTGATCAGTGCAGTTAATTAATAAATTAAAATATTCTTGGTGTGACACTTCAGAGATATTAGAGGGGCACAGAGAAATCAAACATGGTCAGCTCCAGTGATGTGGTCAGTAGTAATGAACAATAACGAACAGACTGTTGAACCTGAGGATAACCTGTAGTCATTGTCCTCTTTAAATTCCTTTTCCTTTTAGTGTGTTTAATTATATTTTACATGTTTTCTGCACCATGTAAATGTTTTTCTCTGAGTATTATTATGTGTATCTGGAGTATCAGATTCACTGTGTGGGTGTACTTGACTGTTCTAACATCCATAATCCCTGAAAGTGCTGCTGCACCAACTGAAGACGCTGCAGACTCAGTAACATGAGGGAACCTCCAGAGGGTTTCTGCTGTCAGTGCAGTGTTAAACACAGATTCTGGGTTTAGCTCACTGTTAATCCCAGAGGAGGAAAAAATAAATCAGAAATGAGTTAGAAACCAACTGAGGAGGCCGGAAGACCTACTCTGTCTCCACCAGTAATTATTTATAAAGATATATAATAATTATAATTTTTGATATTATAGTAGTAATAATATAACAGTGTCACTAAAACCACAGAAATTATTCTGCTGCTGTAGTATCATTTGTTTTAGCTGGTTCTTCCAGAGCTGCAGTTTATTAGAGCAGACTGTTGACAGGGCGTCTGCATCCTGGTTGAAAACAACTGGACAAGAGTCTTCATTAAGTCTTCATTAACATCATTTAGAAACTGCACTAGAGACTTTGATGGATACATTAATCTGAAGAGTTTGGACAGTAAATCCTTTCTTTATCCTGTCTGTATCGGGGCCTCACAATATGGAAGCAGTGGATGGAGATAATGATAACATAACGCTCACATGATGCCTCTCTGCTCAGTCATTAGACTAACAAGGACAGATCAGTGAACATCTGACATCCACCGTCTTCATATGGCACTACTATGGAACAGAGTGATTCTTATCATAGAGGCAAACCAACTGATAATTATGGTTATTATAATGATATCACTGGCCATCATAATGACATCACTGGTCATTATAATGACAGCACTGGTTATTCATTACTTCATGTGCAACAATATGAAATATAAAGAATGAACTGTGTGTGTGTGTGTGTGTGTGTGTGTGTGTGTGTCTGTGTGTGAGAGAAGAAGGCTGTATTCAGATAGTTTGAGCTGATTTATTCTGCCTGAATCAAAAACCATTTCCCACAGTTTCACAGTCTCAGTGTTTGGTCTGGCTGTAGTGGGCTTTCTGTGTGGAGTCAGCACCTTTTGACCCTGTTGTTTTTGTTCTGGTTTTGCTCATCTCAAAAGAGTCAGGTACACTGTCATTGCGTTACCCTCAGAACTGTAGTTGATCTGTCATTCTGGGGTCCTACTGTGAGAATTTCATTTTCAATAAACAATAAAGTCCATAATGTCACTAAATCTGGCTGAGGTCAGAGGAAGTCTAATAATCTGTGATCAGGAATCTGAGTCCCTCCCTCCTCACTCCTTCCTCTCTCTTCATCTCTTTATCTCTCCATCTCTTCATCTCTCTTTTTCCTCTGGTCAAGCCACTGGTTTATTCTTGTTCCACTTTGAAGTTTAAAGTATGTGTGTGTGTGTGTGTGTGTGAGAGAGAGAGAGAGAGAAGGAAAAAAAGTTTGTTTTACACCCCCCAAGCACATTATAGCATTGCCAATCCATACTTCACAGTTCAGAGCCAGCAGCACTCTGAGAGCTTGAGTGTGTGTGTGTGTGTGTGTGTGTGTGTGTGTCTACTAGCAACATTAGCTATTCTGTTTGACACATTCACAGTGTAATGGAGGTTCTCAGCCTTTCTACGATCACTGTGTTTCTCCAGCTTCAGACATCTTACAGCCTAATACCTTCACTTCTCTCTGTGTCTTTTCTGGTTGCACAAGGGGGCAGGTCAGCTCGGCTCAAGTCACTCTTCAACACACCTGTATCTGACTGAACTGTCACAAAATCATCTAAACTCAAATCTCCACAAACAGAGAAAAACCGAATTCAAAGGGTGTATTTTGCTACACCCTTTGAATTCAGTTTTTAACTCTAACCCTACTCCTCATATCCAATCTGTAATATCAAAAAACTAAATTTAATTACTTCCAAAAGGAGAATTTTTTTCATAATACAGACACAGAACTACCAGTAAATAACTAAAGGGCTGCAGAGAGAACTATGGTGAGCTGCTGACATGACCGCCAATCTCACCCGGCCTCACCGACCAAATTTCCAAACGGGCATTATTTAGATAAACTGACACAGATTCAGAGATTAGATGGTCACAGTCTCACCAGAAATCATAACAAAACTTAATGAAGTAACATTATAATAACAGTTCTAGGGTGAAAATTGTCACAGCTATGAGCCTGGCTCAGAATCTCTGCTGCTGTCATTACTATGTGAGAAATGCATTCTGGGATATGTAACTGTGCCAAGTCCATACAAGTCACATCCCAATGCAGCGATACTCAACCCGCGGCTCGCGAGCCGCATGCGGCTCCTTTAAGACTAGTTGCGGCTCTTTTAAGTCCCACTTAAAAAAAAAAAAAATCAAAAAAAATCTTTAAAAAACGAAAAACAAAAACATTGTCAGCAAAATTCATCAACATTTCATTATCACTCACAAGTCAGACATCAGTCATCACACACATCAGTCTATTAAGCCGCCCCCCCCCCCTTCTCTCTGAACAACCAATCACAAATTATTTCAGGTTTCGCGCTCTGATTGCAGGTGCGCAAGATAATTGCTCCATCACACTGGGAAAACTAGCTTACAGCACTATGCAAAAATGGCAAAGGAATATAGGAAACGAAAATATGAAGAGGAATATCGAACATTTAAAGAGGACTGGGAACTCGAGTTTTTCTTCGTCTCCACCGGTTCGGGAAAATGCATCTGCCTGCTTTGTGACAACGTCATTTCACAATTTAAAAGGTCCAATTTGCAGCGCCATCACGACATAAAACACCCGAAGTTCAGTACCAACTTTCCGAAAGGTGGAGAGCTGAGGGCGGAAAAGCTGGCGAGACTCAAACAGAACTGAACTGCTCAAAAAAACTTATTCCACGCTAATACGAGTGAAAGAGCGACAGAGGCATCCTACAAAATCACACATGAACTGATGAAAAAGATGAAGCCATATACTGATGGAGAAATGGTGAAGGATTGCATACTGCTGGCTTGTTCAAAGTTGTTTCCTGAGAAAAAAGACCTGGAACGAGAGGCCAAAAAAATTCAACTGTCGGATTCTACTGTAGCTAGGAGGGCATCAGACATTTCAGAGAACATTGCACATACTCTTAAGGACAAACTGTCATCTGCTGAGTTTGTCAGCCTTGCAATGGACGAAAGCTTGGATATCAATGACACGCCACAATTACTCATCTTTATCCGAGCGATCAACAGTAAGTTTGACATTACAGAAGAACTACTTGACATGGTTTCACTGGAAAATGGAACAACGGGCATTGAAATAAAAAACGCTTTGCTGGAAACATTAGAAAAGTTTAACATTGGACCAGAAAAAAATCACAGCATTCACAACAGATGGCGCACCGGCGATGCTTGGAAAGAGGAACGGAGCCGTGGCTTTGCTGAAAGAAACGCTGAAAAACGGCGGGGTTGCTGCTGAGGGTATTTTCTCATATCATTGTATTGTGCATCAACAAGCCTTGTTTGCTAAGTTCAAATGTCTGAATGAAGTGATGGTAAATGTAATCGAAGTGGTTAATTATATCAGGGCCCGTGCAAGAAACCACTTAAATTTTAAACTGCTGTGTGAGGAGTTTGACACTCACTATGGAGATTTGGTGTTACACACCAAGATCAGATGGCTGTCTAAAGGACGTATGCTTGCACATTTCATGGACCTGCTTGAACCCCTGAAATCCTTCATTGTCAGCCAAGGGGAGACTTCCCGATTTTCCTTTTTGGATGATAAAGAGTGGGTGCTGTCTGTTGCGTTCCTGTGTGACATTACGCAGCACTTGAACGAACTTAATCTCAAGATGCAGGGAAGAAACAAGACCGTGTATGAGCTCGACACAGCTGTCAGAGTATTTTCTGACAAACTGGATGTACTCGAACAAAGTGTCCGTGGTTCTGATTACCGTTTCTTCCCCACCGTGCAGAAAGTGATGGCGATGCATGCAGACGCTCTCCTGCCCTGTCAATCAATATTCTGTGACGTGCTAACTGAGCTCAAGCAAAACTACACATCAAGATTCCACGACTTCAAGGACCATAGCAATATTTTTCTACTTGTGAAAAACCCATTCCTGATTGAGGTCAATGAAATGAAGCAAATAAGCGACCAGCTTGGACTTGTGCAGCTTCAAATGGAGTTCGTGGAGTTAAAGAGCTCAGATGAACTTCAGCGTCAGTTTCGGATTACAGATGTCGTGGACTTTTGGAAACTGGTGGGGCATCTACCAAATATCTCCAGACTGGCAAGACGCATCATCTAAATGTTTCCGTCCACATACCGGTGTGAAGCAGCATTCTCTGCGCTCTCAAAAATAAAATGTCGCAACCGAAACAGATTGAGTCTGCAGCACACAACAGAGGTCCTTCGGATCGCCGTTTCCAGCACAGAGCCCGACTTCAAATCACTTGTGCGGCAGAAGGAGTGTCAGAAATCACATTGAGTGTGAAGTAAGTACAACATTACTCTTCTGACAACCCCTGCTGTCTATAATCTGCTGTTATATGGACTGTGATTATCAGTAAACATGCTGTCTGTTACTGTACCTGCTGTTATGGGCAGTGATGATCAGTAAACATACACCTCCATCATTGAGTCCATCCTCACCTCCTCCATCACCATCTGGTACGCTGCTGCCACGGAGAGGGACAATAACAGACTGCAGCGTATCATCCACTCTGCGGAAAAGGTGATTGGCTGCAATCTTCCGTCCCTCCAGGACCTGTACGCCTCAAGGACTCTGAGGCGTGCAGGGAAGATTGTAGCTGACTCCTCCCACCCTGGACACAAACTCTTTGAGACACTCCCCTCTGGCAGGAGGCTGCGGTCCTTCAGGACCAAAACCTCTCGCCACAAAAATAGCTTCTTCCCATCTGCTATTAGCCTCATCAACAAGGCTAGAGAGCCCCACTGTTGCTGATCCCCCTGATCCTCAATTGCACCAATCACCAGAAAAAATTCCTCGTATGTGAAAACATACTTGGCAATAAAACTGATTCTGATTCTGATTCTGATTCTGACATGCTGTCTGTTATCTGTTGTTATGGGCGGTGATGATCAGCAATGTGTGTTTTGTGGTTGCAGTGAAAATAATAAATCACAGTTATTGCACTGTACATTATGCTTTTCATTCCTTAGTAACATATTACTATTATCCATATTCTCAAATGCATGATGGTTTCAGGGAGGAAAGGAGCGTTTTTGGATTGTGGCTCTTGCAAAAATATTTTTTCGTCAATGTGGCTCCTGATTAGGACAAGGTTGAGTACCACTGATCTAGTGTCAGCTGGTTTCAGCCCAGTATCAGCTGTTTTCAGGTCTTTATCTGTCCTCTTCTCTCCTCTTCTCTGTGCTCCAATTGACATGGTTTTCTGTTTTTGTTGTCATGACAGCAGATCAGGTTTAAAATAGTGACTGAAACATTCTCCATGAAGATGACATGTTAACCAGCAGTCACTTCAAGCTGCTGCTAAAATCCTGATTTTATAATCGTGATGTACTGTATCAGTACTACAGCACTCTGTGGTCAATACTACAGTACTCTTTGTCAGGACTACAGTACTCTGTGGCCAGTACTACAGTACTCTTTAGTACTGTGTATCATCACATCAATGAAGGTGAGGTTGTATAATAACGCACAGAGTGCCGATACATCTTTCTTCTTTGTTCAATTGTGTTTAAACAGAGTGTGTGAAGTGTCGTCAGAGACAGGTGTTCTGTGATCAGGTGTTTTAAACACTGATATATGTTTGATCACACAGCACAGCTGCTGTCATTCACCTGGATTTATGCTGATTTGAAAACGTCTTGACCATAAACATTTATTTGTTTCAGCCTTCACCCATTTTTTTGTTCATGTGTTTCACTAACATCTTCTCTGAAGCTCAGTTGCTCCTACAGCTCAGTGCCTGCAGCTGAACCACACTGACACTTGCCCAACAGAAATGTCACATTCATTCAATAATAATAATAATAATCATAATAATAGCTTTATTTATATAGCACTTTTCTTTAAGTTACAAATTGCTTTCCATGAAAAAACTATACACTATACTGGATGTATCAAGAGAACAGGTAGACAATAAGGAAACGTTGAGTTTAAAATGCAGGTTTCTCTCTGAAATATAAATTATTCTTCTGAAACAGAGACACGTAGAGATGAAGATGGTCTGTGATATAAGCCTGTGTCAAGCTGCTGACCTATCTGTCAGCATTTGAGAATTTACAGTACTGATTATTCTTCAAATCTCATACAGCTCATTCTTGTTTTTTGTCGTGAGCACAGTATTTTAAAATTAATAATGAGTAACTGTTCACAAAATCAGCTCTAATCCTACCAGACTAGCTGTGCTCTCCAGCTTTGAACAGTTGGAATAAATCCTCATCTGCCTCTCGTCAAACCCCTACCTCCTAATTCCTCTATCGCCCTTCTGCATCCTCCCCTCTCTCTCCAACTTTACATCCCTCTGTGCCTGTTTAGATGCCAGCTCACAGGGAATGTGCCAGTAACAACATCTGGGGCTGAAACATCCACATTCAGACACCGAGAGACAGCAACGAGAAACTGGGCCATGATAGAAACAAGATCTGGTCTGTTGGTCTGTTACTCTGTTAGTTTGTCGGTCTGTTGGTTTATAGGTCTGTCGGTCTTCAGGTGTGATGGTCTGTTGGTCTGCAAGTCTGTCGGTCTGTTAGTCTGTTGGTATGGCAGTCTGTCGGTCTGTTGGTCTATCAGTCTGTCGGTCTGTAAGTCTGTTTCTCTGGCAGTCTGTTGGTCTGTTGGTCTGTAGGTCCATTGGTCTTTTGGTCTTAGGGTCTGTTGGCCTGTCAGTGTGTTGGTCTTTGATCTGTTACTCTGTTGGTATGTCAGTCTGTTGGTCTGTCAGTCTGTTTGTCTTTTGCTCTCTTGGTCTTTTGGTCTGCCAGTCTGTTGGTCTTTTGGGCTGTTGGTTTTTTACTCAGTCGGTCTGCCAGTCTGTTGGTCTGTCGGTCTATGACAAGTACTATTAGAGACACTGTTCCTGTACATTTGTGACTTAGATCTCAGAATCAGAATCAGAATCAGTTTTATTCCCAAGTATGTTTCCACATACAAGGAATTTGTTCTGGTGATTGGTGCAATTGGAGGTTCTTGGAGGTTCTTGTAAACAACAGGTTTACACAGTTTTAGTTTCTGCCTGTATGTGGGAATCAGGTGGACCATGACATGGTCAGAGTGGCCCAGTGCAGCCCGGGGGACGGCGGGATAAGCACCACTGATTGTGGGGTAACAGTGGTCCAGAGTGTTCCCCTCTCTGGTCGGGCAATTAACAAACTGTCTGTATTTGGGCAGTTCGTGACTGAGGTTACCTTTGTTAAAGTCACCAAGGACAATAACTACGGAGTCCGGGTTGGTCCGCTCCACACACAGTATCTGCTGTGGCCTGTGGTGGGATGGAAACACTGACCAGGATGATTGAGGTGAACTCACGGGGGGAGTAGAAGGGCCTGCAGTTTATGATGAAAGTCTCCAGGTCAGGAGAACAGTGCTGCAGGATCACTGTCACGTCTTTGCACCAGCCACTGTTAGCATAAAAACAGATTCCTCCACCTTTCGTTTTGCCGGACAGCTCTATTTCGCGATCCGCTCTGAAGAGCTGGAAGCCGGCCAGCTCCAGCGCAGAGTCCGGATCGATCCACACAGCCACGTCTCCGTGAAGCACAGGACGGAAGATGAAGAAAAGTCTCTGTTCTTCTGCACCAGTAGCTGAAGTTCAGCCAGTTTGTTGGGCAGTGAACGCACCTTGGAGAGAAAGATACCTGGGAGCGGTGTGCGAAGTCCGCGCCGGCGGAGACGCGCAAGCGCACCGGCACATTTTCCTCTCCTCCAGTGTTTCACTGCGAGAGTAACGGTCAGTGCACCTCTGACAGGTCATTTAAAGGGTTCTCTGTCTTCTTTCCATTTTAAGTTGATTCCTCTGTTGATCTAATCTGTATTTAAAGTTAATTTGTCTGATGAATCATTTTCATGAAGATGCCGTGGCACTGTGAAACTAAGCCATCTAAAAAACTGTGAATTCATGAGGCCCAATGAGCGAATTAAAGTTTTAAAAATGTAAATGTTAAGAAATAAAATCTGTATGTGGCCCCCTGCTGGTCATGGACATGGTAGTGCAGTAAAAGATTGAGATTTCTGTGAATTGAAATATCATCACAATAAGAAAGATTTATTACAACCCCATTAAAAAAGAGACCAGTAACCAGCACATCACCAGCCCTCTGAGCTATATTCAAAACATTAATGTTATATCATAAATCAAGGTCACAAAAGTGTGGTGATATATTAGGGTGAAGTTATCAGGAACGACTCATATATGAGAACAGGGTAAAGAAAACATGGTAACATTATTCTGCCTATAGAGCATAGACAAATATACACACAGAGACACAAACAGACTCACACCTGCCCACTACAGTCGCTATGCTGAAATACACAAAGACACACTTTCTCTCCTACATGTTATATTCATGTAATCATGTACCCACATCCAAAACTCTTTATCCACCGGGAACCACACACACACACACACGCCTCTACACCACAGGCAGCTGTTCTCTGCAGGAGCAGGGATGTAAATAAGTCAGAATTTGGGAAGAAAAAGGAAGAGAGGAGAGATCAGAGGTGAAGGAGGGAGGTGACGAAACAGACAGCTGAGGCGAGGAGACAAGGGAGGAATCAGAGAAAATGGAGAAGAGGGGGGATGTTACATCAGCCCCCTGATGTTTTATCTAGAACTCAGAGCTGTCAGTCACTTTGTATACGGAGCCTTATCGTATATGATGTATGATAAACATCTGTCAGTCATATGAGTACTGAGTACTGAAACACCTGTACACAACCAACCCAACAACCAATCTACACCACCTCTGACAAACTAACTGCCATTGGCACACACAGGTGTCCAAGGCTGATGATTTTGTATTGTTGTACTAGACTGCACCACTTCGTGGTGTGTGTGTGTAATTATATAATAAAAAATGCATAAACACATTCGACCGTGCTTAAGTCAAAAACAACATGAAATACAGCCTCAAAACAAACATTAGAACTGAGCTATTACCCTACCCCATACACCTATTAAAGACTACATTTCCAACAGTTCTCTCCTCCTCCCTCCTGTCCCTCAGTATCTTTCCTTTCAGGTCTGTGAGTCTCACCACACACTCACTGTGAGCACCTCTTAACATGTCAATCAACTGTACTGAGGCAGGTGTGAGACCTGCACAGTGTCCATGTATTTACATGTATGATTCTGTATATGTTGTATTAGATGTCCAGTCAGTTGATAGTCTGTGGAGTTATGTCCCTCGTTTATATTTCAGTGAAGACGTGAAAAGAAGAGGTGGGAGTGATGAAGGCAGTAAAAGATGAGTGGAGTAAAGCAGGAAGGGGTAGAGGAGGAGTTTATTCTGTCTATCACTGATTAATTCTGCTCCTCTTTCCCTCTGGTTTGTCATCACCTCCTTACACCTCCTGTCCTCCTGTGAAAAATCTGCTATTATCTCATAGTTTGGATTTGCTTTCTAAAAAACAACCAACCCTTCCACCATTTACATATCAACACAAAACACCCAGTCTTTTCAACATGATGTTGATTCTGATGTGAATATCAAATTATAACTTACCTGCTGACTCCCAGCGGCATTTTACCATCATTAATAATACAGTTAAGCACAAAGAATATTCAAACACAGCTAATTATTTACAGTAATTAATGAGAATGTTCCTCCTAGTTAACCTGTCAGGTCGTTTGTTGGTTCACATTCTTCCTATATTAGAATAAAATGGTGTTTTGCCTCATGTTTAATATATCAGAAACGTGTCATTTATTTGTGTATTTTTCACATGAATCAAATGATTGTTCTGCATTATGATGCCTCAGTGTGTGGAACTCACTTTACCTTGTCATGACCAGTCACTGATGTGAGAACAGTCTAATTTATGAGGCTCAGTTGTTTCTGTACTGGGGCCATAAATGAACCTACCACCCTTTATTTAACACAAGGAGTCAAAGCTTCATTTACAACTGTCCCTGTAAATTCATTCATTCGTTCATTCATTCATTATGACAGACATAGCTCATGTAATCATATAGCCTCATATTGCTGAGCCCCTCACTCACCGCTGAAGTTCCAGGGGGACTGAAGCCCCCCGACTCCGTTACTGTCGTTACTCATGTTGCATGACGGAGCTCCGGCACTCGGCAGCCTCAGACCCTTCTCCTTATTTCTTCACTTTCTGCTGCTCCTCCAACTTTTCCCGCGGCTGGCGGACCAGAAATCCTCCGTAGTCCTTCGGTTCTGTATCCCTGTGTGTCTGATCTGCCCCCTCCCGCTCTCCCGCTGTTCACCGGCTGACCACAGTTCACTGTGCTGGCGATCCTCTGCTTCTGTGGCGGGTTCTCTCTCTGCTCTGATTATAACCAGTTTGTACAGCGCAGGTTTCCACTCTGACACTGTATCAGTCAGCCGGTTGTCATAGAAATGAATAATACAGATGTAACACATACAAATATAATGATTCAACAGCAATTGACCGATAATCACCTCGATTCTCCCGAAAATGTAGATCTATCTGCTCAGCTCCCACCGCATGGTTTCTGTACACCAAAAAGCGCTGCGTTTATTCCGAGCGAGCGCGGACACACACACACACACACACACACACACAGAGAGAGAGAGAGAGAGAGGGACGGAGGCGGTGATGTCATTTTCCTCAGCCAATCAGTGGTGAATGAATCTGTGTTTTGGGTAGATCACAATTATTTCTCCAGACCTGCAGAATAATATAATGTTCGACATGTTTTGTCTTTTTTTTTAACCAACAGAAACAGCAAAATATCTCTGGATTATACTGGATGATTATTATGTATAGGTGTGTTGGGGTTAGTCAAATATCTTTACATGCTGACAGCAGGAGAAATGAGAAACTAAACAGAGTTTGACATATTTTATTTATGTTGTTATCTAAGCAAACATGAAAAATCATCCTCTCCCCATCCACAACAACCGTTTTACCAGCATGCAGGTGCAAAGGAGGTGGAAGAGTGGTGACAGAAGGACGCTAACCATAACACTGACAATTAATAATAATTTAGCTTAAGAAAATTACCTGACTGGTGTCAGTCAGTTATGTCACATGATGACCTTCCACCTGAGGTTATCAGTGACATGCTTTATTGCTGCTGCAGCTGTGTCCACGGGAGGAAAGTTTCAGTTTAAAAGGATTTCATTTCCTCTCTAAAGCAGGAAGTTCAGCTGCCAGTCAACGGTTTTTCACAGTTTAATGTGAGTTGTTGCTGGCGGCTAATTTAGTTGGTGGCACTGACTATTGATAAGTTAACCAGTCCACGACAACTTTAGACACAGGGTAACTAAGTTGCTTAACTTTAACCAACTTGTACATATCTGTGCAGTTTAAACACTTGCCTTATTTAAATAGAATCTAACATTAATATATTATTTTGAGATTGAGCAAAACTCTACTTCATTATTGGAAAAAGTGAAGTGTGTGTGTGTGTGTGTGTGTGTCTGGGTGTCTGGTGTGCAGTGGTCTGTTTAGTCCCCTGTTCTCTTGTCCTTTGCCAATCACATGCCTGAGTATTAGAGTTACACAACAAAATCACCTTTGAGTCTGATTTAACCACTGTCCAGACTGCAATGGTAGTGGTTCTGGTCCTTGTGGTCCTCACTGCAGTGGTTGTAGTCCTGGTTCTGGTTTAACAGCCGTTCTGACTGCAGTGGTTGTAGTGCCAATTTAAACAGTAGACCTGCTTTGATACTTGTCTTGACTGCAGTGGTTGTAGTACTGGTTTAAAAGTGGTCCTGACTGCAGCGGTAGTGGTCCTGGTCTGATAGTGGTTTAGATAAGTTTACATCAATATAGAAAGAACTGTGGGGCATATGTATAACCCTTTTAACACAAAAGTAATTCAAAAGTAACTGGACAGATGTACAGGAATTCAAACATGTATGACAGTCAACTCTGTTTGAAACAACATAGCCAAATGTCAAATTACCTATGAACCCCTAAAATCTGGTTTTATGTTTTTTAAAGTGCTCCATCTCCTACACAATGTATATTAATGTAAACCTACTTAAGATGAGAGTTATCACGTTGTGTAGTGTTCTGTCCTTGATGCATGTGCTGTGCACGTATCAACAGGCAGCTAAACACCTCAATACCATCAAGACTCTGGATACAGTTTTGCCAGGTTTATTGACAGAAGCAAAGGGTGAAAATAAAAAGGAATACAGACAAAACAATCAAAAACATGTATATTATATCTCCACAGATGTGTAAACTACCAAATAAAATATCACCTGCATTTGCATAAAATTCACAAATAAATCTCTTGTGCCAAAAATGTCACACATGTACATTCAACATACGATTACACATCATACTGGTACACCATCTCAACCAAAAATATAGCATGCCTAATGAAAACATTATGCTAAAGAGAAATGCAAAATTAAATGAATTCCTAATGAGCAAATAACGTATATTTTACCACATGAATGACAATACACGGAAGTAAAACGCATATAAACATAACAATAATACATACCGATGATGCAACCTCAAACAAGATGTATGCAGGAGCAGCTAAATAACAATATGCGCTGCCAAACGTCTTTCCTCTGCGACTGTGTTAACACTTCCTGGATAATTATTTTAGTTCAAAATGAACAAATACTACCTGCTGGACCAATAAGAGTCAACAGGTGGCAGTGTTGCACTTCTAATGGTCCTATTTATACAAAATACAATGAAATTAACTACATCTTCCCTAAATCAAACATTAAAACCTTTTCACAACTAAAACAGAACATGTAGTGTCCATCATTTTATTTCAGATTGAATGTGCTGAAGCTCTGTGTAACTGTCCCAGTACTCCTGGTCTTGACGACAGTTTATTATGTTGTAACAAACGTGTGTTTCTTTGCAAGATATGGTGAGAGATGAGGCCCAATCATCAGTGTGCTGACTGTTCTGAGTGAAGATCGTCCTGAGCAGGGTCCAAGCTCAACACACCTCGAGCCCATCCCCATTGCCATCATCTTTGACAGAAGTATTGTCACGGTCTTGCCTCAGGCAGTTTGGCTGTTACTTGGGCTGTTAAGTATGCTTTACATTTGGATTACCCAAAATACATGGCAAATACACTCAAGTTCATTCAAATAGTAATATTTAGGTTGGGAAACAAAACCTTCTCACTAATCATGATTAATCACAAGTTTTAAGTATTAGTATTTACTAGTATTTTGGGGGGAGGTAAAGCAAATACATGTGTGAAGTTGGAATAAAAAAGTGCAATCAGAGTGGAATTGTTTTATTAACTATATTATTACAGCTTGGCTTAGTTTTGATGGTTTCTGAATTAGAACTGTGTGTCTTAACTTGCCAGTTAAAACAGTCCCAGGTCGTGCTTGGCATTGCCAATAACATGTTACAGTGAGCAGGTCTATATAAGAGACTGAAGAGACAAAGTGAACAATCCCTTTTTACACTCTTAGTTGAATAACATTACTTGGAACTTGAACTTGTGTGACATGACTAGTCAACCAGTTCATAAAGTCTGCTTTTCTTTTAAACAGTTGCTCAGGCAGACTAGCATGTTGACATGTTCAGATGACAGAGCTGATCTTTTCTTCTGCACAATGTGGCCTGCCAAAGAAAACAGTCTTCCACATGGCATGGTTGAGGCAGGTGTAGTGTTAACATTTACAGGTCTAGTTTTTTTAAAAGTGAGTGAATCTGCTAAAAAGAAGACTGTCTCCTCTAACAACATCAGACAAGTTCACCTTTCAGTTCAGAGTAATGTCATCATATGACATCACAGACACACACAGACGCACGAGAGAGAGTGAGCTGGGTTTTATTTTGAAGGATGATATTGTAGCAATTTACGCAATAAAAATGTTGATGAATTTTCCTAAAAAGAAACCAATTAGTTCCTCTGTGTTCTCTTTTTTTATAATTTCTATATTCTATATATATTTTTACATGTTTGGTTCTGTTGTTTTTTCATGTCATATTCTTTAATATGACAAAAGTAGTTCTTAAATGATTAATCAATTGAATAATCAGTAGAGTACTTAATTACTAAAATAATTGATAGCTGCAGCTCTAGTAAGATGTAATATGTTTGCTCAGAGGTTTGGTTGGAGGGTGCAGACTGGCCTGGCCACGCTGCTAAAAAAATTCTTGAGTTGACACTGTAATCTAGGTATAACACAGTCACAATAAACAAGTTAATCTTACTCTATGTCTTAAATTTCTGGAGAGCTGGAGGCACTGAAGGTTCAGGTGCGTGTCTTTCTCCTGAACATGCTATTTCAGTAATATAAACATATATACATATATAAACAACTCAGCTCTGAGATTCACAGCAGTAAAGAGCCCTCTAATTTTCCTGATAAGGGCAATTGACATGAGACAGGAATTCCTGTCTGCTTGTCACACAAGTCAAGCTTATGATGACTCAGCACTAGTGAATATGCATGAACAGATTATATTCATGCTCCCTGTCCTGACTGGCCTGCAGAACGCCAGTATGGACCTGAAGATAAGAAGTGACCTGCAGCCTCACCTGCTGCAGACAAACACTACATGAGCTGTTGCTGGAGAAAGTGAACATGGCACCAAAGAAGAGAGAGAACACAAACAAACATGACTGAAGAAACATGACTAGACTGAAGTCTAGTCCAGTGAAGTCCAGTCCATCCTGTCCATCTTATTGTCCAGCAATCTTACCCATGATAACAGAAGGGAGATATGCTCCTTTCCATCAGTGTCTTGTCTGGACCCAGCTCTCTTCTTCTCACTTCTTTCCTCCTTTGCCTGCTTGGTATGTCCTCCTCCTGATTCCACCTGATGTCCATTGATCTGGTCACTATGCCAGCTGGCTTCAGTGCGATCAACTGGTCCCTTGGTGTGGACTATGCAACTGTGGCGTTGCTGCACAACGGCAGCATAACTGAATGAAGGAGTTATCTCATGGTGAAAAAAAACAGACAGCCAGCAGCAGAATGGTTTCAGACTGCAGATATAATTTTTGTTTTGAGAGTGTTGATGGAGGAGTTTAGAGAGGGTCAGAGGGAGTTTGTGTCTTTTTGGATTTAGAGAAAGACAATGACAGGAAGAGGAGTGGTGTTTTACAGACCATATTCACACATCAGCCATTTTTCTCTGACTTCACACTCAGGGTGGGAAGCTCAAATTCTGTCACCAAAAGGACAATGTTGACTGTTAAGTAATGAATAGTAAAAAACCGGAGGGATCGGGCCATGTTTCAAGCTAAATCAACAAATTTGATATTTCATAATTAGACAACAGCTAATGTGAGCATTCAACCACTTCCTAGCTAAATTTACCATTTGATAGTGTTACATGATACAAAAGGAAAAGCGTAAAATAATTCTGAAATCCATCACAGATCCCAGACACGTTTAGTTAATCCTGGAAGTGAAACTCACGTAATTGAATTTGCCATGTGATGTGAGCTACCTCTCTGACTTTTCACCTGACCACATTAATGTTTTGGATTACTCAGTAATGGTATATGATGTAAATATCTTATTGCTGACTTAACTTGTTACCTGAACCCTGTATGATGGCTCGTTTTCACCATAGACTGTATGGATTTTAACAAACTAGGGTGTGCCTTTGGCCTGACAGTGGCGGTACTGCTGTCCTCAACTCTGACTGATCAAAACAAAACTGCCTGTGGTATGTCACTTGCTTCCCAACTTTGTCATTTAATATTACCTTGTAACGTGATCCCTATCAGAAACAAGTGGAATAGCAGAACAAAAATGAAAACAAGGTTTAGTTAGCAGTGATGCACCTGCTCCACTGACTACATTACCATATTATTGATGCATCATGAAACAATATAACGTTAGTTAATGTTTGCACAAGCCAGTGAACTGACGACTTTAGTAGTACCAACACTGAAATTTATGTTAATGGCAAACTTCACGTTTGCTAGCATAAGATTAATTTACAGAGTTTCCAGTGTGAGCTGCTCTTACCGTCAACATGTGGATATGAGATTCAATCCAGATGCTGTATCCCTTTTTTTTAAAAATCCTTTTGGGGAACCTCAAAAAGTCACCAGCCCATTTATCAAGTTGGTCAAATGACACTGGTGGTAAATAAGTTAGTTTTTTCAGCCATTTCGCCATTTGCACCTTATTTAATAAGACATTAAAGTGGCTTGTTGTCAGAGGAAAATGGCCGCCATGTGATTATGGTCTATAGAGGTGCAGGAATTGATTCTTGATTAATAAACAATGGTACTGGGTCATATAATATATGACGCTATATATTTCATACATATATGATGGTCAGAGGTGTTGTGTTATTTGTTTAAGTACCAGAGCACACCTATGATGTACATGTGAAGGTTATGAAACTACTGTTACTATGGTGACAAGTCTACATACATCATCAGAAAAACATCAGCTCAGTGATGTCAGATGACACCATGATGAAGTAGGCTGTAATCAGCAGCAGGTGAATGAACACCAGTAGTTTGTGTTTGAATGATTCATTTATTGACTTGTCGAGCAAATAACGTCACACTGGAAACATCCATTCAGAGGAGAAGGTGCAGGGCAGCAGAGGTCAGGCTAAGCTAACAGTCTAGGCTATGAAAATGTAGCTAACCATTTCATTCACTGAGCAGCTCAGAGGTTACCAGCAGCTACCACACACTTTTATGGTGTAATGTTTTCTTTCGTCTTATTCAATGCATGATTGGCATTTGGAAAGCAATCAATACACCTTAAATGTCAATATGACAACTTTGACCATTTCATTTGTTTTCATTAGCTCTCCTCATGACAGTGGTGTGCCTTCAGGGCAAGAATGATTCTAAAGTGATCTCTCTCTTCACATCTGATCTCAGAACAGCTTTCTGTCCCATCAAGAATCTGATGTCTGTTTCACTCATCATGTAATTTACTCCCCTCTGGTGGTGGCAGCAGGATATTGTCTCTGAAGGTAGTTTGACTTCCAGCTGTTGTAAATATGATTTGTCATTTTCTTGGACATTTCCTGTTGATAAAGGCTGGAGCTTGTCAAGCAGAGTTTGGAATTTTGCTCATTGAGGATGGGTTAGGGTTAGGGTTAGCTTGGATCATCAAGCTGTCATTGACTCAGCTCCTCCTGTTCGGCTGTTGTAAATATCATTGTCTCAGATGGGGGTGTGACCGAGCTTGTCAAGCGGAGAGGAGAGCATGCGCAAACCTATATGGAAACTTGCACATTAAGTACAGAGAGACAGAGAGAGAGAGGGGGTGAGGCTGGCGACTGGAGCAGAGAGTTAGCTTGTTAGTTAGCAGTTAGCAGTGTAGCTGTGAACATAACAGTGTAATGTTTGTTCCGTGTAGGCTGTTTGTCAGTAAATTAAAGCTATGACTCCTCAAGACTGAAGTTCCTGCATCCCTGAGCTTCAGCTACAGTCCAGAGATGAACCAGGAAGATTAACAACACTGAGGCAGGAAAATACAGGATTCTACATTGTCACTGTGTCACTTTCAGTTAATGGTTAAAGATTAACAAAGAAGTGATTGGATTTTTGTGTGATTTTTGTCATTTTATTTTGCTATTTTAAGGGTCTGTCTCCTTTGGAATTCAACTCAGTAAGTGTGCTCAGATAGGAACCCACAGTTGGGCCATATAATGCACATTTTTGGCACTGATTTCCGTCTTTCACAAAAAAGAGCAGTGACTAAATGACATTAAGCTGTCTAGTTGTCTAGTAATAGGTTGATGTCTGATCGATTGGTGCAGAAAAGCCATGTCAATTCATAAATCACATCTGAGAACTACACCAAAAACTGTATGTGCAGCTGTGCACCCTGATCATCTAACAGCATGGTATCCTCACCTGTTTGTTCATCTGAAGACTGAAGTGGAGGCTTCTTCATCTGATGCCATCAGACTTTTTTTCAAGTAGAGTCGGACAGCTGCTCCACCTGTCTCTACAGCTCACAGCAGCAGCTCAGCAGGATGGTGGATTTGCAAATGCTCATGTAAATTGGTAGTGTTAGAATCTTTTGCTGACTCTATACATCTGCAAAGACAGCAAACTGCTTTGTTTAGGTCCCCTGGTTTGTTGGTTGTGTCAGGTTTATAACCAAAATAATCCCAAACAGGTGTTTTTGTATTTTTTTTCACAACTAGCTCTCCCATGAGTGCATTCGCTGATTGGGAGAACATATCAGCAATGGCCAGTTACTGGACTGATGGTGGCTGGTAGGAAAATTTAAATGTATCACCCAACCCTAACTCAAACTGCACTTTATTCACGCCAAGGAGGCGTATCACGGTGGAAACTGACACAACACGATCTGTAGGACTGGAGAGCTAAACTCATGTCAGGAAAAAATGTAAACCAGCTGTTACAAGACTGAAAAATATGAATCGATTTTTATTAATTCATGAACTGATTTTGAATCTGCAGATAGAATGTAAATCAATATTTTTACACACCTCTAGTCAAGTATGACATGAGAATCAGTCAGTGCATCAGTCAGTGACTCAGTCGGTGAATCAGTCAGTCAGTGAATCAGTCAGTGAGTCAGTTAATCATTGAATCAGTCAGTGAGTGAATCAGTAAGTGAATCAGTTGGTCAGTGAATCAGTCAGTGAGTCAGTGTATCAGTCACTCAGTGAATAAGTCAGTCAGTGAATCAGTCAGTCACATTCAAACAGGCTCCCCCAGATCTCCTTTTAGAAATGTTCAAATATGAAATTCTGTGCTGTGGCTGAACATATAATGACTATTATTCACTGACAGTCTAGTATGTTCATCAAATCAGCATTTTAAAATCAATATTTAATCAATATTCAATGTCTCGCATTAATCATTGTATCAGAGTTGTAACCAAACCTTGACTCAGATGATCACTGTCTTGTGCACCATATATTTTCTGTACTGGTCCCTTCAGAGGTTCCTGCTGCTGGAAGCATGAGCTTCATTTAGCCCACATGAAGAAAGGCCCACATGAAGACTTGCCCATGTTTCTTGTGGTTAGGTTGCCTAAGCGTCAGTTTGTAAATACTGTTGTCTGTTTGTTTTATCAAACATAATAAATAGTTGTATTTCACAATTCACACAACAGAGACTGGAGGTAGATTCCTGACCCTACACAATTTACACAGACAGCGACGACACCCACCCAGCTCTGAAAAACATGGAGGCATCAATATGGAGGAAAGTCCATGATATTCATGACTCCTTGGTCCTGTGGTCTTCAAGTAGATATTATAAAGCTTTGATGTGTGTCTGGTTCAGTTAAATTAAATTAAATTCAATTTTACTTGTATAGCGCCAAATCATAATATACACGATCTCAAGGCTCTTTACAGGGTCAGGTCAGACCTGAGTTTATTATAGAGAGAAACCAACAATTCCCACAAAGAGCAGCACCTGGTGACGGGGGGAGGAAAAACTCCTTTTAACAGGAAGAAACCTCCAACTGAACCAGGCTCAGGGTGGAGGGGTCTGTCTCAACCGGTTGGGTTTAAGATAAAAAAGAGGGGAAGGGGGGAGGAGAGAGGGGAAAAGAGAGAGAGAGGGAGAGAGAAAGAGAGGGAGAGACCAGTAACATTTGTGTATACTATAGGTAATGGCATTATCAATAATAATCAATAACAGTGGTAATAATAGTAATAATGAGTGTTGTAGTGGTAGATCTGGATCCTGCTGCTTCAGAAACAGAGATACCTGCAGAATTCCACACTGGGAGCTGGTTCCACAGGAGAGGAGCCTGATAGCTGAAGGCTCTGCCCCCCATTCTACTCTTACAAACTCTGGGAACCACAAGTAGACCATTTAGACAACAGAGTGTCCTGTTAGGATAATAGAGAACTATAATCTCTTTAAGATATGATGGTGCCTGACCATTAATGGCTTTGTAGGTGAGGAGGAGGATTTTAAATTCTATCCTGGATTTTACAGGGAGCCAATGCAGAGAGGCTAACACAGGAGAGATGTGATCTCGTTTCCTAGTTCCTGTCAGTACTCGTGCTGCCGGATTTTGGATCAATTGGAGGCTTTTTACTGAATTTTTGGGACGTCCTGACAATAAAGAGTTACAGTAGTCCAGTCTAGAGGTAACAAATGCATGTACTAGTTTTTCAGCTTCCTTTAGAGACAGGACACTTCTGAATAATAGTCTGGTGGAAGAATGCTGTTCTAAAGACTAGTTTTATATGTGAAGTAAAGGACAAGTCCTGGTCAAAAATGACACCAAGGTTTCTGACTGTAGCACTGGAGGCCAAGGTGATGTCATCCAGAGTCAGTATATTATCAGATAATGTATTTCTAAGGTGTTTAGGGCCAAGTACAATAACTTCAGTTTTGTCTGTATTTAAAAGTGAAAAAATGCTGCTTATCCAGATTTTTATGTCCTTAAAACTCACCTTAAGTTTGATCACCTGGTTAGTGTCACCTGGCTTCATGGATAAGTACAGCTGGGTGTCATCTGCATAACTTGTGGAACTCCATGACTGACTTTAGTGTGCACAGAACAGTCATTATTAACATGAACAAATTGAATCTATCTGATAAGTCAGACTTAAACCAGCTTAGTGTAGTTCCTTCAATACCAACAACACGTTCTAGTTTCTGTAACAGGATCTAGTTATCGATGGTGTCAAATGCAGCAGTAAGATCTAGCAGGACAAGTACAGAGACAAGTCCATTGTCTGAGGTTGTAAGGAGGTCATTGGTAACCTTAACCAGAGCTGTTTCTGTGGTGGATCTAAATCCTGACTTAAATCTTCAAACAAACCATTCCTGTGCAAATAATCACAGAACTGGCTTGTTTGATTAACAAGGACTAAAAACATACAATACAGACATTGTGCAATATACTTTTAAATATGCAATGCGAACTTTGAAATGCACTGTATGCTGCTGCTACCTTCTATCACTGCACTGATTGTCTGTTACTGTTTTACACTGTATGGCTTTTTATTATCTATTGATTTATAGATTGTGTTGTCAGACTTAATATAGAGTTGTTGATTAAAGGAAAAACTTCTTTGAACAGCCTTGTTGGAACGGGGTCTAGAAGACAAGTCGATGGTTTAGATGAAGAAACTGTTGAAGTGAGCTCAGAGAGATGTACAGGAGAGAAGCAGTCTAAATATAAGCCAGTTACAGTTGACTCTGAGGCTGCTGAACTGGACAGTACATCTGAACCAGCTGTGGGGAGGAGATGGTGAATTTTTTCTCTAACGGAGACAATTTTATTTGTAAAGAAGCTCATAATGTCATTACAACTGAGGGCTAAAGGTATAGATGGATCAACAGAGCTGTAGCTGTCTGTCAGCCTGGCTACAGTGCTGAACAGAAACCTGGGATTATTGTTTTCGTCTATTAACGATGAATAATAGGAGGTTCTGGCTTTACTAAGGCTTTTTTTTTATGTCAGTAGACTGTCTTTCCAAGTCTTTTAAATTCTTCTTGGTTAGTAGAACACCACTTCCTTTCTAGCTTCCTTGAATTTTGCTTTAAAGCTCATGTTTCTGAGTTGTACCAGGGAGCCTCCTCTGACTCACTACCTTCTTCCTCAGAGGGGCCACAGTGTCCAGGATTGTACGCAGTGAGGCTACAGTACTGTCAACAAGATCATCAACCTGTGTGGATGTGAAATTCAGACAGTTGTCCTCTACTGTATTGATACATGGTACGGGCCTAAATACCAATGACATTCTTTCTTTAAATTTGCAAACAGTATTGTCAGAGAGACACCTGCTGTAATGGATTTTTTCCCAAATGCTGCATAGTCCGTGTTTGAAAACTCAAATGTTAATAGAAAAAGGTCAGATAAAAGCAGGTTTTGGGGTAATATTGTGAAATATTAAATTTCTTTGCCAAATGTCAGAACCAGGGCAAGGGTATGGTTAAAACAGTGAGTGGGTTCATTAACATGCTTAGAGAAGCCAATTGAGTCTAACAGTGAATTGGATGCATGACTGAGTCTGTCACTGTCAACATCTACATGAATGTTAAAATAACCCATAATGATGACTTTATCTGTGCTGAAAACAAACTCAGATAAAAGGTCTGAGACCTCAGATAAGAACTCAGAGTCAGGGGCAGGTGGATAATATACAATAACTAGTAGGACTGGTTTTAGTATGTGACAGACTAAGAATAAGGCTTTCAAATGAGTTATGACTAAGTTTATCTAAGGTTTGTTTTAAGGTTATCTAAGGTTTATGATTCTTCTGCAGTTTGAATCCTGGAGGGTGAATCAATTCAAATCAATTTGGTGCAGGTGTCCAACTCCATCGTAGGCGCCATCACCATGTTTCACTGTGGGTTGACAGACTGTGATATTTCTCTGTCTCCTCTTAATGTCTTCACATTCACTCGTCTGTCAGGGCCATGAGTCTCTGCATTGATCTCACTACAGTCTCTCTGATTGTAGTTCTGAGTTCTTCGTTTAGCAGATTCTCTATCTGTGGTGAGATAAATCTGGTGTATTGATCTTCTGATGGAGTGATCACCTCTGGTCTGTGCTATCACTGATCAGTTTCTGCCTCCACATAAACCTGAAGTCTCTCATTGACTGAGAGAATCTCACTTCTGACACTTTCACTTAATTCTGATGCATTTTCCCTTCATCACAATGAAACCTAGTGAGTGATGATCAGCTTCATAACAAGTGAACACTGGCTGTACGATACTCATATGAGCGTCATCTCAACACACACACACACACACACACACACAAAGTGCAGTGTTTACCTGCAGGATGGAGTAATAACGTGTGTTTGTGTCTGTCTGACGAGCTTACATAAGAAGTTTTCACCTCTGCCACACAAACACACACAGCATGTGTCATTACGGACTGAAGTGGGCTGATTTTGGCTCAGCCATTATCTTCTTACACAACCCACTACAGTGAAGAGTGTGAGCTTTTTGTGTGTATAAGTGTGTGTGCACTCACATTACTCATGTGCTTATGTGCCATTTTAAGTCATTTCTAAAATTGCACACTAATAAAGCCGTGCTGTCTATCAGCCTCTGCCCTCTTGTCAGTAGGGCTGCTGAGAGTATGAGTCTGAAACACAAATCACAGTCACTGTCACTTCAAAATGAACCTTTCCCAAACATGGTGGCATAATCTGTTATGGCTCTGACTGTCTTCATACCAACATAGACACCAGTGTCTACATCAGTCCTGCGTCATGTTAAGACAACAATAAATCAGACAGTAATTATCAGGAAGATGATTCCCAGAGTCATGCCATGTGTTCAGTCCACGGCCACATGGTGCTGTAATAACCTCAGGAATAAACTATTAGACAGGAAAAAAAACTTCTGGTTACTAGAATAACTGTTGTTAATTAATTAAACCATATCTGGATTTCATCTATATAAGACGTCTGAAATGACAATTTAAGCTTTCAGCAGTGAATCCAGACCAGATCTGTCAAGTTCACATTACAAACAGGGACAGAAACTGAGACTGAAAAACAAACCACAACTATTATCATAACTATCATCCCTGACTAACCCTAACTAACATGTTTGGACTCGAACATGTTTGTCCTCTTTCATAGATTCAGTCTGAATAGATCAGTTAGAAATAAGTTTTGGGTCATTTTCACAGTGGATTGCATTAATAATCTGTTGTATCTCTTCGGGTTAGAGACCCCTTTTCTATCCAGCACATTATACATGTTGTCATTCAGTTATACTGTTTTCCACTGACTGTAGTGCAAACCACAGTGGTGCTCAGACTGTAGAAGCAATCTTTATAGTTGTTGTGAGTCTTTGTACTTGTCAGTCTTTGTAGTTGTCTGTCTTTGTAGTTGTTGTGAGTCTTTGTTGTTGTTGTAATAAAATAACAGTGAAGTTCCACCTTCTGAAAGTCTACATCCTAGTTTAGCCTAACCCTAATCCTACACCCTGAGTTGGCCTAACCCTAATCCTACATCCTGGGTTAGCCTAATTAGGAGGCATAGAGGAACAGGTTTGTTTTGGTACAAAACCCAACAAAAATCATATCTTTTTTATTTTTTTTCAGTGACAGTGAAATACAAAAATGATCATTGCAACTATAATCGTGACTCATATCACAATATCTGTAAAAAATAATCGCTATATGATTTCTTGTCCATATCATTCAACCTGATAATATACCTATGTAAATGTATATATTTGCATATTTGAACAGACAGGGTGACATGTTGGTGTTTGAGTATTATGTTATGAATATCACTGGGGAATAGTTCAACTAAGATGAAGTCATTTAATCTTCCTGTGACGATGACCTGTGATTGGCAGAAAGTTGGGGAATGTGTTGTTGGTCTTAATGCTGGTTCAGAAGTTTGTAAGAGAGAGATCCTATTGTTAGACTACAGCCACAGTCAATGTCATAAAACCAGATATGTTCTTACTGAGGGACGCCATCCATCCATCCATCCATTTTCTATACCACTTATCCATACAGGGTCGCGGGGGGGCTGGAGCCAATCCCAGCTGACATTTGGTGTGGACGGGACACACCCTGAACAGGTCGCCATTCTATCACAGGGCTGACATATAGAGACAAACAACCATTCACACTCACATTCACACCTACATGCAATTTAGAGTCACCAATAACCCTAACGTGCATGTCTTTGGACTGTGGGAGGAAGCCAGAGAGCCTGGAGGGAACCCAAAGAGATGTGTGGAGAACATGCAAACTTCACACAGACAGGTTCAGGCCCGGGGGCTCAAACCCAGAACTGTCTTGTGTGAGGTGACACGCTAACCACTATGGCCTTGCTGAGGGACACTGTAATATTTATCTCCTTCATTAAAACATGACACAAATATGATAATTAGAATTTTAATAATTATATTACTAAACTAATAGTATTGCTATTAATAATAACTTGTCTTTGTTAGAATAATAAATTAGTCTAACCTACTACAGTAAACCGTCATATATATTTAATATATCAGAATTAATGGAAGTCTCAATGTGCAGCTTTGGTTCAGAACAGGGGGTAACACAAGTGAACACAATCTACTGACAACAGTCTGCACATGATGTGTCACTACTTAAGCATTTACCTAAACTTTTGATGTGTGAAGGCTGAATGTGGTTTCTATTAATATTAATTCTTAATTAATATTAAGTAGCATGCTCTCTAAACTCTGACTGTAATGTTGTATCACTGTGATTTGGAGTTGAGTTGCTCCTGTTACTAGCCTAACTAATCTAACTAGCTGGCATCCTCACTCAATGTGGAACTATGGCAAAGTCAATAACCTCTGCACTAGTTCAGTGAGTTGTGAGAGGCTCCTCGCTCAGAGTAACACACACAGTCTGCTGTTGACAGTGTTAACAGGTGCGTTGAAGCTGTAGCTGTTGGTCTCATATGGTGGAGTGATGTCCCAGGCAAAGGGGGTGATGGTGTCAGGGCTGGTGGGGTCCGGGGCAGTGACTCCACCTGAGTGTGCGTCTCTCTGTTCAGCTCTCACATCAGCCTCATTGTCAGACTCTGAATGAAATGAACAGTTATCACAAACTCAACAGTCCACCACATACACAGCCAGGTAGTTATTACAGGTCTGTACAGGTACAGGTACATGGCTGAAGGATGATCACTGTACATACTAATCACTGAGCAACAAGGAGTCAAGTAGCTGAACAGGTCTTTGATTCTGTTCCTGTTCCCTGCACCAGGACCACTGTCCTGATCGTCCTCCTGGTTAACCGGTCGAGGCAGACGGCCGCCCACCCTGAGCCCGGTTCTGTTGGAGGTTTCTTCCTGTTAAAAGGGAGTTTTTCCTCCCCCCTGTCGCCAAGCACTTGCTCGTTGTGGGAACTGTTGGGTTTTTTTCTGTAACAAAGTAAGGTCTTGACCTTACCCTGTAAAGTGCCTTGAGATACTGTATATTATGATTTGGCGCTATACAAATAAAATTGAATTGAATTGAATTGAAATTATTTTTTAATTTCCCCCTGTGTCTCCACTGACACTTCTACAGCTCACCAGCATTTTTCAAAATGAACATGAAGGTAGGAAAATTGAGCACTTTACAACAGAGCTGTTTAGTACTTCATTGATATGTCAAATTAATGCCCTTTAAAGTAAAATAAAATAGATTATTAAAATAGTTTATAAACCCTAGGGAAATTCAAATTGTCTAGTGGCTTATTAATGTATTTAGTTAAGATTTTAGTCTATGTCTATCTACCTTCCTGTTTTTCTGCCAACCACAAAGGGGTAAGCTTAGTTTCAGAGGAGGAGACACAGCGTCTGTAAGAGGCAGGAGTAATCATCACAGCAAGAGCTGGTCAAGCTTCCTGTACATAATTGACAAGTTTGAAAACCTGTGAGCATGTCTTTCAAACAGACTAAAACTCTGATTGGTCAGACAGCTTTATTTTTACATTAAAATCATATTAGAGAGGAATCCCTCTGTTCATTCAGGAAAGAATATGGCATACAAAAAGCTATCTAGCAAAGTTTCAGGAGCAGGACCATACCTCAACCACATCTCTCCTGGCAATCTCATACATACACCAGAACACTACAAATCGCCTCAAGCAAAACTCAATCAACTAGGCTAAAACAATCAGGTTAAGTAATCCAACTACTCACCTCATCCAGAACATATATTTCATTTCCTTATCCCCATTAGATGACAATCTTTTTGGACAGAATCAGGAAGATCAACTCTCCAGGCTCCAACAAGGTCTGCCAGTGGTTAGCTCTTGTCAAAACTCTCTGATTGGACAGTAGCCTCACTCCAAAAACACTTTAACAGAGACAGACATTCCCTTTGATCGCACGGACAACAAAGCAAAACTTTTCAATGAGTTCATGTCAGCCTGTCATTCCCACCGCTCTGTCATCACCTGCTCTCAACACCTGTGCTCTTCAGGGTGACGTCACCACACAAACACCAGCTACACACTGTGACATCAGGGCCTCTGTACAAGAGACAATACAGTCACACCCTCCAGCTCACAGTCAGCAGAAAAGGCAGCACAAAAAAAACATGGATTTTTGGCCAGATCAAACACCACTATGGCTACAGCACCCTACTCCCGTCATCATCCTGTGAAATCAACGACTTCAGATGAAACACCAGGACCTTCCACCCCTGAATGGGTCATCTTTCCTGATCTAGGGATACTGCCACAGCAATCTTCACTACTCAGTCCCAACATTTTCTACAGTCAGCAATGATGGGGGAACCTGCCAGTACCCCCTGCTGCCTCTGTCCTCCAACCACAGCAACTTGCAGTAGCTGGGGCTTCTGTCACCAGGATGTCAGTGCCCCCTGCTGCCTCCTGCCTCCAACTGCAGCAGCTTGTGGCAGCCTGAGCTTCTGACACTGCAGCTCACAGTAGCTGGAGCTCATGGCACTGGGATGCCAGGATCCTCTGGCTCTCAGCACCAACAGCCCCTGCTGGTCTTATCAGTTGGAGCCAGCAGCACAATGGACATGTGTAATTGTAATTTCAATTTCTTTGTGTTTCAACCACTTGAGATGCCCCACCTCCTGCTTTCCCACCAAGATATCAGATCATTTTGTGTTTTAACCATTTGTGAATTGTGATGTCTAGCCCCTTTTTGATGACTCTTGGGGCATTCCTCAGGTATAAATGTTTAGGTCTCCCCATGCCCAGAGTCTTTCTTCATTCTGATTGCTCATGTGTTGATTGACATTTTCTTTGCAAAGAAAATAAAAACCTTGTCGGCCGGAAGAAGTCTCTATTTCATTCTTCAACAGCAGAGGATTTCCACACATGAACACATGAAGGATGCCTCCTCCTGAAAGGGAGAACTCCAACCTGTTCCAGAGAGCTTACTCCCAAAGTGCTCGCCATGCTTCTCTTTCTATAGAGACATTATTTTCCCTCATTATCCCACTTACCACCAGGAACTTGGCGACCACATGTCCACCATCCTCAACTGGCCCTCCATTTTTGAGGAAATGGTTCTTACAAATATCTTTTTCACCTTGCCTTTGAAGCTGCAGCTGGCCTCCAACAGCTCTATGAGGCCACATATTGGGGCACACTCAACACAGAACTCTACTGTTGCTTTTTTGCTGCCCATACAGCCCTTACTTACTCCTTGTGTGGAGGTACTTCTCACTCAATCTCTTCATGCTCCATTCCCACCTGCATCGAGACGCTACAAAACCACACAAGAGCTTCTGCTTTTTCCCACCTGACATCAGCAGCCCCACCAGCACCCTTACCTACTAAACCAGTGTAATCCACCTCTTTCATCATCTTTCCCACAACCTCTGGTATTGACTTCAACAATGTCAGATGCACCGCATCAAAGTACTGCTTCTCTCATGTCTGCTCCCTTTGTGAAGGTGGCCACACTCGTCCTGTGTGCACGCACTGCTCATCCTGCATGCCTGCACTACTTAACAAACAAAACATCCCATTCCTCATCCATCTCCCCAATGACTTCCTTATAATTTCTCTTCCTTTATTGCCACCCTCTTCCAGCATGGTCACCCTCACAAGAACACATACCACAAGAACACAACCATAAGAACACATTCATCTATCTTTTCAATAAATCTTTCAAACTTGATGGTGTCTTACTAGTGACTTGAAGCTACCTGGCAGTATTTCAGGAGGAGGACCACACCTCAACCACACCCCTTCCAGCAATCTCATGAATACCAACCTAACTGTCTTCTTCTCTTTTCCTCTTGTGTTCTGTGCCCCACACCCTATTTTTCTGGTTTCCTCTCTTTCCCTCTCTTGTAGGACCCTGACGGGGTTTGTCGCTGCCCAGGTACTGTGATGGATTCCCCACAAACCCTCCCCGCATTGCACCCAAAAATAAAGAAAGAAACCACAAGAACACATTCATTTATCTGTTCAATAAATCTTTTGAATGTATGATGGTGTGGTCCTGAATGGTCATATGAGCATCTGACTGTTGTTTCAAAATCTGAACAACTTTCTTTAAGTTCATATTATCTCTGAATGTTGTTGTTGTATTGCTGTGTTCAGGACAGTGGATTCTTCCCGACCAGAATCTTATCGGAGCCAGTATGGACAGAGGGAATGAAGAATAAGATTGACTTGATAGTTGTGTCTCCTTACTTCTAATACTTTGTCATGTTGGAAGCAGAATTTCATACTTTCATGCTTAGTGCTGGAGTCCTGTCTGCTCCTAACTTCACTTTAGTTAGTTAGTTAGTTAATTAGAGACATCTCTACAGTTAGTCACTTAGTTGGAGATACTGTTACAGTTAGTTAGTTAGATGTTTCTATAGTTAGTTAGTTAGCAATGCCTCTGCAGCCACAAACCTAACCAACAACTCATCTGTATCTTAGCTAATCTTCCAGGTGGTCTAATTCTGTGGGGCTGCTATGTACTGGTCACCAAGTTGACAAATGTTGGTCTTAACCCGTGTTTGGTTCAGCATCCCCTTGCCAGTCATAGTCTGCTCCTCATATGTGTCATCACCTGTCATCACCCTTCACCCATGGTTTCATCCATTGGTCACCTTGTTGTCAAGCAGTGGTGTTGAGTCCTGGTCTATCCTCTTTACACCTGACCAACATGTCATCAACCATCCACCTTTTTCACGTGGTTAGCCTGTGAGCCTAGATGCAGGTTTCCGGCTAACCAAAGTTATTAAAACTTACGTATATGTTATACTATCATCTGTCAACCATGTGACCACTGCAATGCCCTGGATTTTCTGTCTTTTCTACTTCACCTGTTTTGCTCTTGCTGTCAAAGTCCTCCTTGTAAAGGCAGCTCTTTCCAACCTCTCTTCCCATGATGCTCTCTTCTGATGCCAGTGGGTTCCCCAACAGGAAGTAAGTGGTCATCTGGCCTTTACCCTTCACTTCAATCTGCCCACGCTGTTGTATGTTGAACCCTGCATCATTCAGCTCACTGAAGAGGAGGTGTGAGTGGGGATTGAGTGAAGGACACACAGAGAGACAGAAAAGTATATTAAGTAATGTTCTACCACTTCCCACTGTAACAGAATGAACAGCTTGAACATGTTCTGCTTTTGGAAATCTTCCTGAACTGTGACAGAGACATGACATAATATATATGAACATGTCAAACTACAATTAAATCTTTTGGCTGAGGTGAGACACACATACACACACCTATATGTGGAAGCACTGAGGTGAATGTGGTCAGGTAGTCCATGACTCTCCATCCTGGAGGCAGTGTTTACAGTGTCCCCAAACAGGCAGTAACGAGGCATTTTCTCCCCCACGACCCCAGCTAACACTGGGCCTGTATGGAGACCCACACGGATCTGAAACATACGTACATGCCATGTCAACACAGACATACAACTTGTTGGAACGACAACTCAGCTCTCTGAAGTCATCGTCATCCTGTTTGTTCTTATTGAGACTGACTATTCAGACCTTGGTTCGTGGTCATATGAGAAAGTCCTCACCTGTATGGGTTTGCCTGTGATAGGGTTGGTGACCTCTCTGGCAGCTATTCTCATACCCAAAGCGAAGTTTGCCACTCTGTGAGCATGGGTTTCTGTAGGTACAGGAACTCCACCCACCACCATGTATGCATCTCCAATAGTCTCAACCTTTAGGAAACCAGTAAAGACAAGGCAACTGAAGAAATATATGATTGACCAGTGTGGATTTTGATATAGTTATATACTTCTTTTAAAGAGATAATGACAAATCATTCAGCATCTACCATATTCAACAGGCTTCACCTATAATCTCCACTCAGATAAACCTACACCAACATAAGATGAACACAAAAACAATTGCTGAACATCTTTATGGTGAAGGTTGAGTTTTAAGAGTTGATTCCATTCTGGATCTGAGTACAGATTGATAAAAAAATATGTGTGGTAGTGAGGACATGACATTTTGTCTCCTTAAACTTCTTTATTATGAATCAATGAACTAAAACTTTCATTCTTTCACCAATAAAAACAGTACAGATGTTTAACGCTGAATCCAGTGCTACAAGCAGGCAGGAGAGGGTGGAGCAATCTTGCCAACAGCAGGAGCCCAGATACAAAATTGAACATCAAGAGATGACACCCAGCAGAGAAGTCCTCTGGCTGACCAAAAAGGGGAGCAAGAGAAGAGTAGGGTGTGAAGTGTTCAAAAACTAATGTCAGTGAAGCCTAGAGGAGCATGGACCAAGAGACACCACATACTATCTTTCCTCTAAGGCAGCAAGATGGAAAGCTGAATCAGTCTGGTAACATCATCTATGAGGAGGGGAGAGAGTATTTTGGGTAATTGACTCAGCAGAAAAGCCTCCTCCAGAGGATCGAGGAAAAAAGAAATCCTGGTGATGGACATGTGGCAACTCAAGAAAACCTTAAGAAGAGCAGGAGAGTTGGAGAAAGTAGGCCTGAAGATGCTTTGGAATGAAACCATGAAGAGGGTGTTCACACTAAGGACAGCACAGCAGGAGGAAGGAGTGTCATGGTTTGCACTGTTGGACATTTTGTATTTGATCACTTCAGGACTTTGTTGGACTCTTTTGGATTTTTGATTCATTTCCTGTTTTATTTCATTGTGATCCTTTTTGTTAGTTATCCTTCATAGTTCATGAGATTTGGATTTAGTTTTTTGGTCTCTGGATTTTCTGTCACACCTGTATAGAGTTTGTTTCTTTTGGCAACACAGTAAAACTTTAGTTTTTCATTGTTCAAATAAACATTGTTTGGCATCTATTGGCTTTGTCATCTGCATTTGGGTCCTTTAAATCTCACCCCTGACAAGGAGAGGGAGAACCACAGTTCTTCCAAAACCCCTTTGAGTACACCTGGCATCTGCTGAAAGAAGAATAAAATGTTTCAGGCTACCAAAGAAGAGTTGGAGAAATACACTACAAGCCAGATTGGTGATCCAACAAAGGATGCATCCCTGGGTACTGCAGGATCTGGGAGCTGATCCAGACAAGTCAAACCTTCACGTTATCCGACCATCACTTGGAGATATTCTGGATATAATGTGGCGAAACATCAATGGCAGGTGGCTTCCAGCTGATGACCTTGTAGCTGGCCCTATGGCACCATTGAAGGTGTGATAAGGTGCTCCATCTACCTGTGCAGCTACTTAAAACTGAAGCTAAAAAGAACAAGGACATCATGAGGATTCAGTCTGATGCAGGATTCAGATTTCATGTAACGACACTGAATCCTAAGACTAACTACTTCACATGGTTAAGTAAGAATTAAGAGGGACCAGGCCACACGAAATCAAAACTGTAAATTTATAGCTTAATGGGTATCAGTTGTGTATGAAAACCTTTTGCCATCACCATTAGAGGTTGTGTATTTGTAGCTGAATACAGCAAGCGTATAAACAGGGAAAGAAGTATGACAACTACACAAAGAAAGCTATGAGTAGGGGAAATAGTGAAACGAGTTGCCCACTACAATTATAGCCAGTGGCCCCATCCAGTACAACAGTGCATTTAATTTTCAACACGATATTTTCCTTGTTTGAAAATGACAAGACTTTTATAACCACATCAAGAAATATTGTGTATTTCAAACACCTCTGCACCTTAAATCTTGAACAAAGGGATGTTACAGCAGGGATCATACCTTGTAGATGTCATGTACGTTGGTGAGTCGGTCAAACTTGGAGTACATGGAGTTCAGCATGTGAACAATATGGATGGGCTCACAGGCAGCACAGATGTTTGTGAAGGTCACAACGTCACTGAACAAGATAGTGCAGACCTCAAACTCCCCTGAAGAAGACAGAGCTACAGATAGATGAGTAGAAACGTACAACTGACTGTCTGACTGAGTACCTGACTGACTGACTGTCTGACTGACTGAGTGTCTGACTGACGTCTGATTGACTGACTGATGATGGACTGACTGATGACTGACTGTGATTGACTGACTGAGAGACTGACAGACTGACTGATGACTGACTGATGACTGACTGACTGTCTGATTGACTGACTGATGACTGAGTGTCTGACAGACTGACTGATGACTGACTACTGACTGACTGACTGTCTGACAGAGTGTCTGACTGATGACTGACTACTGACTGACTGACTGTCTGACAGAGTGTCTGACTAAGTGACTGACTGACCTGCCTTTACACTCTTCCCATCTTTTAGCTGATTGGCGATGTGACGTGGAAGCATGGCATACAGCAGAGTCTCTGTCTTCTGTTTTTCAGCCTCTAGGTGCCGTGACAGGATTCTCAGTTCCTCCTGTACACACACACACACACAGGGTGACTTCATTTTCAGTCATAACATGACACCTAGAAAAAACATTTTCAAAGGGAGATTGACATGTTGTCACTATATACTGAAAGGTAGTTATTTACAACACATCTTAAAATTTGGAGCTCCTACGTTTTAGTTAAGTTAGCACTGAGAGGAAACGAAGTGGCAGTTGAGTCATTGGCTCAGATGAAAGAAGAGGCTGTTAAAATGGAAGCACTTAGTTGTCAGTGTTTGATGTGGAAGTGTCAGAAAGGTGTTGAAGTGGCAGATGATGTGTATCAGAAGAAGAAAACAGTTAAAGTGGGAGATGAGTGTTTAACACTATCGCCTGCTCTAACTCTGAGGTTGTAACATAACCAGTTTATTAGTTATCAGTGAGTTAAACATACTGAGGGACCCTAACTCTAGCCCGTTTTTACCTTACCTAACCTAACCCTAACCTGTTTAACAACGAATAGGTGGATTATCCTGCAGGAGGGTTTTCATAGGTTTCTGGTTATCTCGCTATTAGACTATTGAATTCAATATCAGAGCTGTTTCAAAACCACTTACACCTGCTGAGCTACATATGAACCAGATATAGATACAAACTCCATGATAAAAACAAATTTAACACAGAAAAGAAATACAATACACACTTTTCATGTATTTCTGTGTAGTAATTTAAAGAATGATGATCTGTAGATCTAAGAGCCTATAGAACCTGTAGAATAAACAGACTGTGGAACCTGGAGAATAAAATACTGTAGAACCTGGAGAATAAACAGATCTTAGGACCTGGAAAACAATCAGACTGTAGAACCTGGAGAATAAACATACTGTTGAACCTGTGGAATAAAATACTGTAGAACATGTAAAATAAACAGACCGTAGAACATGGAGAATAAACAGACTATTGAACCTGGAGAACAAACAGGTGGTAGAACCTGGTAGAATATAACACAGAGACTAAAGACATGGACACAAGTTATTTGACTAACCACAGCAGCTACTACAAGCTGCTGTTTAACAGTTTATCTGTAGGTAAACTAATGTTACCTCAACATGTTTTCTCAGGTGAATGTTCTTAGTCAGTGATGAAGTTTGGTCATGGTAAACACAGCAAACATTTCAAACTAAATGAATCTTTCTTTATTTCTAAACCTTCAGACACAGACTTCAAATCAGGCCCTGGTCTCTGGAAGAATCTTTATCTAATGAAGCTTCATTAGGACACTGAAAGGTTCAGGTTCAGACAGACTGACAGTGTAAGAGATGACTGTGATTGGTTCTTCTCCTGTCTATCACATTATCAAAATAAAAGCAAATTCAATCCAGATGTTTACTGTAAGCTATCACTACCTAATTAACGAAGGTGTCAACGCTTACCAAAAGTTCAGCCAAACAGATCCCACTAAGTTTCTACACAGCTGCCAGCAGCACAATCCATCAGGTACAAAACAGCCACAAGTGTAAATGAACAGTAAATAAACCTAACGCACTGGAAACTTGACGCATGGTCAAACCACCACCAACCAGTGGTTGGACACTTGATTGTTTTTCATGTTAGCATCATTGATCTCTCACTCTTCCTTCCCTTTCACCTCCTCATGAAAACCACAGTGGTCTGTATTTATTTTTGACAGGTCTATGCTGCCCTCTTCTGGACAACACTGAAACACACTACATCACTTGGTTTTCAGTGTTGTGATTTGATTTTAATGTGACATAGAAAATTAATATCACAATGAAAAACTGTTAACTCACTTATTATAGACAAAAAACTAAATATTTTCCATTTAACATTTATGTTAAAGTAATAACACAGTAAATTAATAAATAAAAAGCAAATACAACTAACAGTGTATATTGTATTTGACTGTATTTTGTGATTGTGTCTCTGTTTCATTTAGACATTTCAGTTCTTCAGTGTTTGGCTGACAGTGCAATGACAACACGCTGATGTTTCTTCTGTTCATAAACTGAGCTGCCTTTGTCTCTACATAAACTAGAAGCTGTTTCCTACTTTTTTTTTTTCCAGCTGGTTGGTCAGCTCCATCTCTGCTAGACGTTGCTGGTTGAGGAGAACCAGGTCTCTGGTGACATCATGCTGGGCCAGATCAGCTAGGTGAAGGCCAACATCTTGAAGTTCCTGGAGGCTTCGTAGCTTTGGAGAACACAGGTACAACATACAGCCAAGAGAATCCATCCACAACATCTGACCTACAAATAAAATGAATCCAAATTAACATATGACAGAATTGCATAGCAGTTATTATTTCAGCAGTTCTGACCCTTTTCATGGTTGCCCACCGTGTCGCTGATTTTCCTACTTACTTATTCAATCCTCTTAGTTGCTGGTGGCACTAAGGTCATAAGCTTCCTCACACCCTGTTTCACACCCCTCCCCTTGAATTTAACTTAGTTATCCTGGTCCTGTATCAGGATGTTTTTGGTCTCACAGATTTCCCAGATTTCATGTTTGTGATGTTTATTTTACTGATGATGTTGTTGCTTGGTTTACTAGATGTACTGCATTTCTGTTTCACCTCTTAGTTTGAGCGTTGAATTCTTCAAGACAAACTGACTGTTGATGAATTTCCTGATGCTCTCAATGGTCAAAGTCACCTGGGGGACAGAGACAGAAGCTCACTATTCAGCACTACAGTTCTTGCCTACTTCACATAATTCTCTGGTTTAAACTTATAATTTGGACTCTTATTTTGAAATTACTTCCTTCTGTGCCTGTTGGTTGTTTTACGTCCTGTCTTTGTCTTTTCCTGCCCCTGTGATTGCCAGCCCCTCCCTAATCTATCTCACCTGTTCTTAATTACCCCTCCTTTTATGTAAGTTTCTGTCTGCCACTCAGTCTTTGTCAGTTCACCTGTTCTTGTGTTACCTGTTTAGTTTCTCCTGCTCAGCTTCCTGCATTTTCCTTATAGTTTGGACTCTTTGAGTCTTGTTGTCTGTCCAGTGCTTCAGTTTTGTTATTAAAGTTATTATTTTTTGGGCTTTTATGCCTTTATTATAGTTCAGTGGAGACTGACAGGAAAGGGGGTAGAGAGGGGAATGACATGCAGGAAAGAGTCGGACCGATCGGGAGTCGAACCGGTGACTGCCTGCTAAGAGTGTCTTTGCGCCCAAATGGTATGCGCCCGAACCACTCGACTACCGGGCCGCCCCAGTTTTGTTATTAAATGAACTTCCAGCCTTCATGTTGTAATCCTTAAATTGAAGTTTTCATGAAATCAAACCATTATTATTGTTTTTAGCAACAACTATTCAATGTGTTTATATTCAGAAATTCCTTCGCTATATATTAGATTCAGTCATTAGGGGCAGAGTCTGCCATTCCCATTTGAGATTTAAATGGCAAGGGATCCAGCAAACAATCCATGTATGTAATCCAGGGTTACTGTTGTTAATCTGAGCTCACTGATATCAATCCCTTACAGCTGTATCAGACTGGTAATTTTATTGGTAATTTACTGCTGCAGGTGCAACATTTCCTACTGCTGCTAGGGCACATTACAAGCATTCAACTGACAAAACACAGTGTGACTTCTGTTTTGAAGGACTCATAGTTAAAACAATGTATTTGTCACAGAGGTGAGAAAGGTTAGTGATGACAATGATCATTCAGTAAAATGCATCTACAAGATGTAAAGTTACTGTCTGCATTTTTTTTTTTTTTTTTTTTTATACTGAATCAGTTTGAAATTTCACGGAGCAATGGAAGGAAGACCTGCCACAGCTGAGCTGTTAGATGAACTGCATGCAACAGGATGCACCACTCCAGCCCGAGAGTAAGGTAACTCACTCCTTTTATTGTGTGACCATGTGTGTAACATGAGATGAGATCTCAGTTTATGACGCCATGAAGGACTGAAACCACAGGTTTTCAGGCAGAAAGAGTTGAAGAGTAAAGCTCTCTATTTGATTGAATATAGTGGAATATTGATTGAAATGTGTGAACAAATATAATATATACAGTACATAATATAAATATAATCTCAGTCAGTCCCTGGTCCTGTGGTTCTGAGTATCACAGTGAAGCATAATGACAAAACAAATGGAGAGAAGAGCTTCTCTGGGAAATCATACAGTTGTCTGGATGGACCAGAGTGGTATCACATGAACACACAGTATTGCAATCAATGACAATAGACATAAATAATAGAAACAATGTTTGTTTAATTATATTCAGCCTGCAGTGCAGAACTTTTGTCTTCTTCTAGTAGTAATTTTTTTAAGGGGGTGGTAAAACACGCAGATGTATGTAAAGTAGATCGGCAGTGTTTATGATTTTAAAAAATGGGTCATAATAGCTCATGGGGCCCTACTGCATATTTTTGAAACAGGAGATAATGTCCATTATCATCCCTAACTGAACTGTCCTCTGCTCTCAGTGTCCAACTTCATCAAAAATAATACATGTGAAATATACTGAGGATGAGCGTTAACAACTGGTAGATTCACCTTGTTGTGACGGATCAGTTTATTGTGGTGTTGTCAACACTGAGAGGTGTTGTTGTTTTCTGTATC
>NW_027273877.1:14940000-15062500 GCF_046630095.1 Trachinotus anak
ACAACAACAACAACAACAACAACAACAACTTTATTCATATAGCACCTTTAAAAACAGAGTTCACAAAGTGCTTTGACAATCAAAGCAATAATGGCCAAGAGGCTCAGAAAAAAAAAAGTAAAGCTGGAAAGTGAGGCCAAACAAAAGCAGGACTGAAATATGGTAAAGTTAATGAGGGAAGACATACAATATACTTCAATGAAAAGAAGGACAATTAGTCAGAGAAGATGCTGTATAAAAAAAACACACAATAAAAGCAGTAAAAGGACAGTAAAGGAACAATAAAAACATGACATCACATAAAAATAGATTTTAAGAAGTGATTTAAAAGAAGTCACTGACTTTGCCTTGTCTCCTCTGGCAGGTCATTCCAAAGTTAAGGGGCCCTCATGACAAAAGTGCGGTCACCTTTAGATTTAAGCCTCAAATTTGGAATGACCAGAAGGGCCCCACGTGAGTTATCTAAGGCTACGTACTGCCTCGTATGGTGTTAATAATTCTGCGAAGTAGCTTGGGGTCAGGCCCCAGCGTGACCAAGTGAAATAAAGTAAAATCTTAAAATCAATTCTAAAACATACAGGGAACCAATGAAGAGAACCAAGTATTGAGGTTATGTGATGTCATCTGTTAAGTAAGAAGCAATTTTGCTGTATTCTGAAGTAGTTGGAGGTAGGAGAGTGACTTTTGGTTGATGCCAGAGAGGGGGGAGTTACAGTCGTCCAGTCTTGTCAGGTGTATAAATGAATGACTTTTTCCAGATCAGGTTGTGATATTAAAGGTTTGATTTTGGAGATGATTCTTATTTGGAGGAAACAGGACTGGACAGCTTTCATGATGTGGTGTTCTATTCAAATCAAACAGTACTCCTAGTATAAGTTAAACAGCCCATGGTCTATATAAATGTAGTTCATGCTTCTAACATAGTGCTTATCACGTTGCCAAACAGAATTTGAAACCCCTTCCACCTACATCTTTCCAATTTTGCTTCTGTAACTAATAATGACACAATCTCACCCACTTTCCACAGTGATTGGCCAAGCGTACTGTTATCAATATTTTTTATTCAATTCAGCAATTCGTCATGTTGTGATTACACACAGAAAACATGTATAAATATTTTTGCACTAGTAAAAATTAATTTTCTATAAACCTCTACCTTGTCTTTGCTCTTTTCTGCTTTGATTTCTTCAATCAGCTCAGTTGAACTGTCACTCGTATTCTTTTTATTTAGATCTGTTGATTTCTTTCTCATTGTCTTTAAAATGTCACTCAGGTTCTTTCATATCAAGTGTGTAATTGAGACTGTTACACTCAGTAATTTGAATTTCACTGAATACAACTATTGTTCTATGATAGCCATTTTTATGTAGTTGAATAGCAAATTAACCTGTAAGGAGGAGCAAAATGTTCTTTCACTCCTGAAAAATGAAGCAGCTTGCTGGAAACCCGTGAAATGACTGTTTAGAGATTAACCTGTATGTGACACAGCTCTTGCTTTACATAGATTTTGTAACTTTTTGAACTATTCCAGAAATGACAAATGGCAGATAGATTCAGTGATAATGTTAAACAAATTGACAACTGACAGTACAGATTAAACTTGAAAGCACAACGCTGGCACAAAGAAACAGTTTTCATGTTTAGTTAAGAGCACTGGTGTGATCTCTTTGTTCATAACTTTAGCATATGTGAAATCTTTCCTCAATATATACCACACACTGGATTACTGCAGTATAAACAAGCTTCACTCCTGACAAACTGTATCAATACAGCATTTAATCAATTATTAATCAGCTATACAGGATCACAAAAAAGACTGGATTCCTGCTAATGTTTTTCTCTGGAAAATTATAAAACATCATGACATTTTCATCCAAAGCAACAATTGGATTCTAACACCCAGTTCTAATAATCACACTAGTTCAGTTACAATAAGTGTGGCCAACCACATTTACATACAGGCTGTCACGCTCACTGACACAAACATAACAATCAAACCTATCATTTTCATAGAAGGGTGGGAAACACAATGACAACATAACAAAACATGAGCATGGCTTTGACAGGCTCATGTTTGGAGTTGTAGGGTGACAGTTTTACTGTGGGGCTGGGACTTCTGTGTGCAATTTCAGATCCAACATAGCTGCTGATGGTCTGTAAATCAAACTGTGGCCTGTTTGTCAGTTAAAGGGCAAAGTCTTGTTATTGTTTTCTGCAAATATTGAATACTGATGTGCAGGTATCAAATCATGAAGTCATTGTAAGACCTGATCTAATATGAGACTGAATCCTTCCTACAGAGAAGCATGTTTTGCTGCTTTGGTATGATCTTTCACCATATGAGTCAATATGGTTCATTACAACTATTATTTGACACTAACAAAAAAAATAAAGAATTTGCAACATGAGATCGGAATAAATGCAGAGGACTGATGAATTCAGTTTTGTTTTTACCAGGTACAATATGGTGCAGGCCCTTCCTGTCAGAGTAGTAGTGAAGTAGCATCTTCCCATCATCTGTCATCTCCACTCGGAAAGATGGCGCATTCATTTCCTGAAAAAACAGGAGGTGAGTCTGTTTCAGCTCAGGTCATGGTCATTTTAAACTACAAGGTGCAGTTCATGAAAGCAGTGATTTTTTTTTTTTTTTTTTAATCCACTTTCTCAGTGTAAAATGCTACTGTTGGTCGAAAACAGGTTAGGTTTTATTTTCAGTTATCAATATGAAATTGGTTCAATAATTTTTTATGTAGGCAAGGTGTACATCTATATTAGGTAGGAAAAGAATTATGCATGAAAGATACTCAAATTTTTACTACCTGACATCCCCTCTTTGACTTCACATGAAATGTTAAAACCAGCCCCCTAATAGGTTCTGCTTTTGGTTGGCCTTTACCCCTTGGTCCACTGGACCTGTTGGTAATTTGTGACAGGAGGTTGATTCTGATTGGAGGACAAGAGCATAGGTCAACCTCATCAACTTTGGTTTTGTTTTGTGAGACTATGTAAGCTTGAGCTTGCCACTAGCAAGTATACTAGCTAATAGTTAAGCAGCAGATTTAGCTCCCAGTGACATGGTGCAATCAACAGACTTTTAGCAATTTAACACACTTCTTAGAAATGCATCAAGTTATGACCAGAGTCTCTAAATCTTACCCCCCCCCCCACTTTTGGCTCCAGGTGTGAATGGGGGTTAAACTGTCTGGGGAGGGCTCTCAAGACAGCATTGTATGTGGGTGATAGATGGTGTTGTAAACCACCACCTCTGTTCAAGGAAGGTTTTTCCAAGTGGACATAGATGGTTTCCTTTACTCCTCTCTCAAACCATCTGTCTTCTCTGTCCAAAATGTGAACATTGGTATCCTCGAACAAGTGTCCTTTCTCCTTGAGATGTAAGTGTATCGCTGAGTCCTGTCCCACTGAGCTGGCTCTTCTATGTTGTGCCATGCATCAGTGGAGGGGCTGTTTTGTCTCACCTATGTAGAGGTCTGAGCATTCCTCACTGCACTGGACCGCATATACAACATTGCTTAGTTTGTGACTGGGTGGTTTGCCCTTGGGATGGACCAGTCTTTGCCTTAAAGTCTGGCCAGGTTTGAAATTGACCCAGATCTTGTATTTGTGGAAGATTCTTCTGAATTTTTCAGATAAGCCTGTCACTTGTTTTCTTGTGACGCCTTTTTGAAGATTTGATAAAAGTCAACTTATGGTAGGCACAGGCTTTAAGTGCTGTCTTGATGTGTGACAATTCTTTCTGTTTTCCCTCCGCCTTTGAGGGAACCTTCAAGGCCCAGAATTGTGAAGTTCTGACGACCCCCCAGTTTGTGCTCCAGTGGGTGGTGGGAGTCAAACAGGAGGTATTGGTCCGTGTGTGTGGGTTTTTGGTAGACTTCAATGCTAAGGCTACCATTCCCATCAATGGACACAGCGCAATGCAGGAAGGGCAGCCTATTGTCCTTAGTATTCTCCCTGGTGAACTTGATGTTTCTGTCCACTGAGTTAATGTGCTCAGTGAAGGCCTCCACTTCTTGGGTTTTGCTTTTTACCCAAGTGTCATCCACATATCTAAACCAATGGCTGGGAGTTGTTCCTCTGAAGGAGCTCAGAGCCCGGTCCTCCATCTCCTCCATGTAGAGGTTGGCCATGATCGGAGACACAGGAGAACCCTAGCTGTTCCATCCAGTTGTCTTCACCTTCAGCACTTAATGACTACTATGACCTGGATGACTGAGAACCTTCACGGACAATGTCAGGTCGAAGCTTCAAAGTGTGTGTTGAGTATAGCTTAGCTTTTACAGTGAAGCATGTATGAACACGTGTATCATTGTAGTTGTGGGGAATTTACACACTTGCAAGTGAAATGTTGTCCAAATTCAGAAATGCTACCAAAACACAAATATACAAAGCACAAGCTGTAGGGGAAATGAACTGATTTTAGTGGGGAAACAAATTCTAATTGACTATGAGTGTAGTAAAGGACACATCTATTTTCAATACGTAATGTATATTACAAGATAGTGCTGAATTTAATATTGACTGTCGGTTCATTTTTCTTACTACATATTTATTAGGGGTCCAAGCCCGCAGTGGGCTGGGGGATGTGGATGCAAGGCAACATGTTTCCCAGTACCAGCAGTGCCACATATGCAAAAGTTACTTTTTCGAACTCCTCCTACAGTTTAGGCCTGATCTACCTGAAAATTTCACATAAAATGTCCACATGTGCCTGATTAAGTTATCAAAAGAATTTCTGCACTTTAAAAATTCCCAAGTTATGAGCGCAAAATATATTTTAACGAACTAAAAAACATATTGTTGCAAATCTTTGTCACAGAAAAGGCTATCAACAAAAAACTATATATGCTCCTTTGGAAAGTCATTCACAGTCTCTCTTCCAAATTTGGCACAAATTGGACGATAGGGGCGCCAAAAATGGTGAATGTTTTGTACAAAATTTAGTGATGTTGGATGATTCCTGAATGCAGGTATAATGTTTGGCGAGGATTGGTCAAAGTGGGCGGGACTTATTCCAAGAAATCCAATTCATACCATAATTGGTCTTTACCTGTTACAAAACACTTCCCATTACAATGACAACTGCAGTTCTGATGCTGGTGTGCTGCCCAACACTTGTCTCTTGCGTGTCATGCTTTTAGCTCAACTTTGTTGGACCAACAAGGACAACCTGCGTATGGAGCTTGGACCCTGTTCATCACTGCTTGCAGTTTTAGGTTTTTTTTTATTTTTCTACCACTAAAAGTCGTTACACAGCATAAATTGTTGAAGGTAGGGTGGTGCTTTTTGCAGGGTAGGTACAGGGGCTGGCACGTAACCCACACGCAAAAAATGACACATGTCCATGAGTAGGGGGCGGTATAAGCAAGGTAAAAACATTTTGGCCCATACCTCACAAACCATATGTCACACATTCAAAAACTTTGTATTCTCGGATTCCTTAAATTGCGCTGAATCTCATGAGCTTGGTCACGGCAATTTCTGCCTGACAATTTTTTTCACAAAAATGCAAAATATTCAAAATCTACTTTTCAAACTCCTTCTACAGTTTTCACCAATCTGCTTGAAACTTGGTTAATATAATCTTGAGACCTACCTGATCTAAAGTTATCAAAAGAATTTTGCTAGTTAAAGAATTGCGCACATTATTGACGAACAAAATTTGATAGCTAGCTATCAAAATACAAATTGTTACATATCTCACCCAAACAAAGTCCTATTAGCACCAAATCTTAGATATGTGATTGGCACAACACTGTGAGGATATAGACCTAATTTGGAAAAAAGTTTTTATATCAAATGGCTGCATCGATTTCCACAGAATTTTGTGGGTAGGTTCTAAGACCATTCCTGAGCCCATGCACCAAAGGGGGTTATGATTGGTCAAAGTGGGTGGGGGTTATTACAGGATAAAAATACTAACTATTTAGTTCACCTGAAATATTAATCTGAGAGCCAGAAATTCGTAGAGTGCCTGTAAACTGGTACAGAGACCTTACACAACAAAAATTACATGTGTGCCACCAGGGAGCGCCATAATCAACGTAAACACATTTTTCCTAATAATCATTCCTCATTTAAATTTTTTTTTTTACCAAGTTATTACATTTGCAAAACTTACTTTTTCAAACTCCTCCTACAGTTTAAACCTGATCTGCCTGAAAATTTGCACATAACATATCCACTAATGGCTGATTAAAAGTTATCAAAATAATTTTTGCATTATAAAAAATTCCAAAGTTATGAGTGAACAATTTTTTAATGACCTAAAAAAACCCATATTGTTGCAAATCTTTGTTAAAGAAAATGCTATCAACATGAAACTTTATATGCTCCTTTGGAAAATCATTCAGTCTCTCTTCCAAATTTGCCAAAAATCACGAGTTTACATGTAACAGTTGCTCGGCTTTGTATGAAAATCGGTATGCATGATGTAGGATGATTCCTGACTGCAGATGTAAAGTTTGGTGATGATTGATCTAAGTGGGCGGGACTTATTCCAACAAATTCAATTCATACCACAATTGTCCTTTACCAGTTACAATAACCCTAACCCATTACAGTGACAAGTACAGCTCTGATGCTGATGTTCCTCCCGACACTTGCCTCATACTCATCGCACTGTGGGCCAGACTTTGTCAGAGTCCACGGGGTGTGGGGGATGACCTGCGTGGGAGGTTTGGACAGTTTGGAAGTTTTTTTAATTGAAATTTGATTATATGTCTGTATTTATAAGCCCCTCAAAATCCACTGAGGCAGTGCCATTGTCTAACTGTCCAATAAAACATAATTATGTATTCATAATTACCTTTAGATAAACATATTTAATCTAATATTTAATTTAAACTCCAACAAAATTGTATCTTCCAAAAGGAATTATATTTTAAAACACTACAGACAAGAGAACCACTGATAAATTACCAAAGGAATTGCAGAGACAAGACATTTCTCCCTGAAATGCCAGCTGGTGATTTTCGGAGCTGGTCTGCAAGCTCCTGAGATGATTGGCCAATGTCACCCAGAAGGCAGGTCCTCACATCTCCAAAAATTTTGGTGCAAATTTTAAAACGAGCTTTATTGGAAAAGACAGACCACATATTTAAAACATAAAAGGTTACTCTCTAGCCTGAAAAGTATCAAAATTTAACATGGTCAATAATGCCTAACCAGAATTTAAAAATACTCAAGCATCTGCAAGCACTACCAGTCTTTTTGCATATGTTTTTACCTGATAATATGTGTTTTGGTACATGTTGCATTTCTGAATTTGGAGCACAATTCCCTTAATGTTTGTGCTTTCTCTCTCATATGTGCTTTACTCTAAGGGACCACCTTACATACAATGCCAATAGAACGCCATCACACTCATTTGAAATAATTACTTTATTTGTTCTGCAAGTTGAAATCAAAACCAATTCAATTTGTTTGTAAATCTAACTACATAGAATCAATCCTAAGAAAAAAAGGTAACAGCTCTGAAAAATATTAAGAAATGCAAAACTAGAATACCAGGGTTTAAAAAGTCCCCAGATCTAATACCACCTTTAGCTTTAATCACAGCCATCAATCTTTTTGGATATGTCTCTACAAGCTCAGCAAACCTAGACTGGGGAATTTTTGCTGATTCTTCCTTACGAAATTGTTAAAGTTAAGTCAAATTCTTTGAGTGGTAATGGACTGCTCTCTTAAAATCCATCCACAGATTTTGAATTGGATTTAAGTCAGGGCTTGGCCATTCAAGGACATTTACCTTCTTATCCTTAAGGCACTGCATTTTTGTTTTGGTGGTATGTTTAGAATCATTGTCCTTGTGTTGAAAGATGAACAACCTGCCCATCTTCAGCTGTCTGGCAGAGGAATTCAGGTTTTCCTCAAGAATTTGGATGTACTTGGCAGCATCCATCTTCCCTTCAATCCTGGCCGACTGTCTATTCCCCACTGAAGAAAAACAACCCCACAACATAATGTTTCCACCACCATGCTTCACAGTAGGTATGGTGTATTAGGTGGTGTGCTGTGTTTTTCTGTCACCAAACGTAGCACTTGGAGTTCAGTCCAAAACGGTCAATTTTGGTCTCATCTGACCATAGCACCTTTTGCCACATGGCATCAGAATCGTTCAGGTGTGTTCCTGAACAGTGCAAATGAGACTGTGTTGCATTTTTTCAGAAAAGGCTTCTTTCTTCCACCCTGTCAAGCAAGGTGTGTGTAAAGCATGTGAGATTGTTGTCACATGCACAGACCAACCAGCCACAGCCTTAAAGATTTGTAACTCCTTTAAAATTGCCGTTGGCCTTTTGGACTCTTCTGTGATCAATGTCCTCCTGGCTCGGACATCAAGTCTGAGTGGACGGCTGATCTAGGCAAGGTGACAGTAGTACCATATGCTTTCCACTTTTTTATAATGCTCTGAACAGTACTCAGAGGGATAGATGCAGCCTTGTCCTACCTTGTGCCTTTCTACAACTTTATCCCAGAGATGTTCGGAAAGCACTTTCCCAACCATGGTGAATTCTTTGCATTACCATGCACTAAAAGCAGTGGAATCTTCAAGAAACAGCTGGTTTTATTTAAAAGTAATCACAACCTATTGTCAGGTTGGGCAGTTGGTCTGGTGTTTGATTTAGAAGTTAATTGGATGCACCTGAGCAAGTTTACAGTGGCATACTCAAAGGGACTGATCACTTAACCAAACTATTTGCGTATCTATGCACCATATCTATGGCTTTCTTGATATGGTATCACAACTACAACAGGAGGACTCAAAATGCACTGCTCTTGCACAGAGATCTGAGGCAGGGTCTAATATACAAACAAAGGTTAGCACAGAAGAGGAGGCAAGCACGTCAGGCGAACAAATCCAAGTGGTGAGGCTAAACACTAGGTCAACAATAAAACAGGTCAAAAGACACAAAGGCAGAACACAAAGAGAATGCTGGAATGCTTGTTACTGGGAACGAAGATGAACTGGCACAGAAGACAGGGGGAACACAGACTAAATACACTAGGAGGAGAGAAGACAATCAGACACAGGTGAAATACATTAGGGGCAGGGTTGACAATTACAGGAGAGGCAAATGCACAATGGCAGGAAAGGTAAATGTAAAACAAGAAGGAAAGGTTAAACACACCAAAATAAATCAGGAAGTGAAAAATAAACACCTGGTGTTGACTCTTCTGATGTTAAGCATGTTTTACAAAGAAAAAGCTCTTAGAAGATCTATGATCAAGAATTGTTGCTTTGCATAAAGCTGGAAAGGGTTACAAAGTCTTCTCAGAGTTTACAGAATCTACAGCTAGACAAATTGTCTATAAATGGAGATGATTTAGTACTGTTGCTACTCTCCTTAGAAGTGGGTGCCCTGCCAAGGTTACACTGGCACAATGCGGAATTCTCAATGAGGTGAAGAACAACTCTAGAACAGCAAAAGATTCAAAAGAATCATTGGGAGTAACATCTTTGTTCATGAGTCTACTATAAACAAAACATTGAAAAGACAGGGTGTCCATGGCAGGACACCACAGAGGAAGCTGCTGCTCTCCATACAAAACATGACTGTGCAAAGTTTGCCAAAGAACACTGTTACACTCCATAGCATTACTGGGAAAATGTTTAGTGGACTGAGTAAACTAATACTCTTGCCTTAGATGAAGAACAGATCACTTTTTATGACCAAGTAATCCCAAAGAGTTCAAATACTTACTTGCCACTGCATTCTAGCCGCATCAAATCCTGCTTCCATTCACTCTAGGATATTCAATGTTGCTTTGTTTTTTGTAGTCCATATTTTGTATTTCTGGTTCTTCAGTAATCATGTTAGCAGTTTGAGTTGGCAGTTTGAGTTGGCTTAAAAATGCAGCCCTGACATATTGGTGATAAAAGCTACAGTGTTCATGCAGTACTGTTGTGCTAACAGTAATGTCACTCCACTGTCTGCTGTTTTGTAGCATGTTGAAGTAAAAGAGGTAAATGATGTGGGATGTTTGTGTAACTGTAACGTTAACATTACATTGGTGAAAACTCACAGTATAGCAGCCACATACAAGGGATATTGGGTGGCCAAAGAGTAATTTGGATGTCAAACCCTGGACTGGTGGGTCCATCTTTTCCTCATTACAGCTCTTGTGGGCCTGCAATAGAGTTTCTGAGGTATGGTGGGTTTTCATACCCTTTATTCTACCTCCAAAGCCCTGGTAAACTTGAATTTTATAGATTTGAGTTGCCCGTTATCATTTCATTTCTAATTACATCCTATAGTTTGCAAACTTACCATTATTTATTGTTTATGCTGGTGAAATTCTGCCATGGTCAACTCACAATAATTCTCCATATCTGCTCATGAAATCAGCTTTCTTGTTTCACCTTTGACATGTCTGCAATTTTATCCTTTTCTGATGTGTGACATCTCTTTTTGAACATTGACATAATCATCATAGCCAGTAAACGGTAATTTAGAAACCAAAGGGGCAAGGGGCAAACCAAACTCTGTGCTGGTGAGGGACAGTGATCCCTTTGGAATGAAGTAGAACAGGCGATTGCCCGCATTAATGTGCAGCTGACAAATCTGCAGAAATGATGTGATGCAATCATGTCAACATGGAGCAGAGTCTCAGAGGAAAGTTTCCAACATTTTGTGGAGTCCATGCCACAAAGAACTGAGGCTGTTTGAGAGCAAAGGGAGGAACTACCCTGTATGAGTATATTGTTGCTAATAAAGAGCTCAGTGAGTGTAGTTGAAAATAGTGTCTGAGTGTCTGAGTCTGTTTTTCTTTAGGTATGAGGAGTCGTTGGCTATCTGTACACAAATAGGAATTATGACACACAAGCATACCTGATAGGACAGAGCCAGGTAACTATGGAGAGCATCCAGATTTCCAATAAATTCAATTAGATTTCCTCCCAGTGTTCTCAGCATGGTGTCATAGCCTGCTTGCTTACAGAAAATGAAGAAATGTTCTCCAAAAAGCTTAAGAAATACATCAGCAGAAACATCTGAAACATCAAAACAGAGGAACAGTGTTACAGAACTTTATAGATATTCATAAAATACAGTTGAGTGCAAACATTTGCATCCCCCTCAAGCCCTGGATGCAATCTACCTCTATTGAGTTCATCTTCAAACTAGCCTTACACAATCATTTCAATATGTTTCCCTCTAAAGATTATAGTATGATATGGCCTCAGTGTTAAAATAGGTGAGTTGCAGTCCAAATTTATCTTAAATACCAAATATCAAAAGTTTACATCCCCTGTGTTAAATCCTCTAGCTAATTAACTTTTTTATATTTAAAATCAGGTGTCTGATCTTGAAAAAACATTGCCACCACTTAATGCTGGATGATTGGCATCAAGTGTGTTTAGTTAGGCTGTATTTTATATTTGTAAGTGGGTAGATCTTCACGAGCAATTTGCAAATAGCAACAACGATGGGAGCAGGATGACAGCTGTCAGAAGACCTCAAAATTATATTCGTAAACTTTCATAAAGTTGGAGCGGGATACAAGAATATAAAACTACTTGTACCAACTTTGAATACCATAATCCAGAAATGGAAGCAACATGGACACGTGAAGAGGTCCTCATTGCACTCCTTCGTGAAGAAATGGTAGATCAAGAAAAATAACTGAAAGCGCTAAAAGAAAAATTGATAGAGAGCTATACAAGAATCCAAAACAAAAAGCAGGGAACCTGAAAAAAGGCAAAATTGAATCAAAGTCTGCATCTCCACAGTCTGCACAAGTCCTAAATGTTAGGAAAAAATCACGCAGGAAACCTTTGCTTACTTCTAGACACAAGGCAACACGCTTAGAGTATGCTAAAGAGCATGTGAACAAACCATATGAGTTTTGGAAAATTATCTGTTCTGATGAGACCAAAGTTGAACTATTTGGTCTTAATTCGCATGTGTGGCAAGACAAAAACTGCCTATGAGAAGAGGAACACCATTCCCATTTCCACAGTCAAACATGATGGAGACTTACGGATGTTTTGGGGGTGTATGTCAGGCACAGGACCTCTGCACAATGTGGAAGGAAGAATGAATGCAGGCCAGTATCAACAAATTTTAAAACAAAGTCCCCTACCATTAGTCAAAAAGCTAAAAAATGAAGGGGCAGTGAATCCTTCAACAAGACAATCCAAAGCACAAAGCAAAGTAACCAGGAATGGTTTAAAAAGAACAAGGTGAGAGTTTTGCCATGGCCTTCTCAGTCTCCAGACCTGAATTTAATAGAAAACCTGTGGATAGATTTGAAGATAGCTGTACATTCCAGCAACCAAGCAATCTGGTAGACTTGGATCAAATATGCCATGAAGAGTGGGCTAAGATTTGCCACAGAGGATAGAAAAGCTGTGCAGGGTGTAAAAGAGGTTGCAGGAGGTTATTAAGGTAAAGGGAGGATATACAAAGTATTAAAGAACGTTTCATGAAGTCGGAAGCAAAATTTTGGACTTATATAATTTTCATTATTTCACTACTTTTTTTTTTATGCACTCTCTGAACATTTTTGTTACTTTTGAAGATGAAGGAACATTTGTGATAACTGCACATGCATTAAATATTGTGTTGAGGAAAACTAATACCTTTGTTTTACTCTTGACATTTCAAAGTATGGGGATGCAAACTTTTGTGGTCAATTGCATATCAGTTATCATTTTTGTAGTCAGACCTCCCAGAACACATTTGTCTTATTACAGCACTGGCAGCAAGCCAATATTCAATTAGACCCTATTCCCAAAAGTATGTACTGTCTAGATAATCAGACCCTTGAGAAAAGCTTAGTAACCTGTTGACATGCCTTGAATAAACAATTCTTGTTATGTTTTACACATCTGTGCTCAGGGCCCCATTGTTTCACAAGCTATCATGTACCTACCAAATGTGATTTATACATGTATAAATAAATAATGTAATCATCATGAACAAAAGTTTTTGCAGCCTCTATTGTGGAACCTATTCATCCATTACAAATGTGCGGTGTTCAATGTAATACAATGTTTCTTCAGAAATGAAAATATACAAAAGGGAAATAAAAACAAAATGCATGTAATAATTGTTAATGGGATTAAATTAAAACAGAACATGAAAGTATTTCCCTCAAAGTAAGCACTGTATACCATTTGCTACCAGCTCATTGCTACAGCAATGAGGCTTGCAAATTTTTACGCATTGCAGGCATAAAGACTTGGCTATAGAGGAATATCCCAGAGGTCTGAGTTAGCAAATTGGCTTACACCATCACAGAAATGCATGGCAAATATGTAGCCAATACTTTCTTCTCTTCAAGCAAAATATAGAAACAGTTTTTATCAGTTGCTGTTCTGTTCAAAGAAACAAACTGATTCAAACAGAGGAAGCTTGTACCACTCAAAGCACTTTCCACATTCACCCATTCACTCACACATTCATACATCACACCTATACACACACACTCATAAAGTGATGGGTCAGCCATCAGGGGCTAAGGGGTTGAACCACTGATCATCTAATTAGTGAATAATCTGCTGTACCTCCTGAGCCACAGAGAATGTATGGAAACATCTCAAAGATGATAAAAAGCAATGGGATGAACCTGAGCTAAATTTCAAGGGTCATAGCAAAGGGTCTCAATACTTATGCCAATGTCATATTTCAGTTTTTCCTTTTTAATAAATTTGCTAAAATTCTCTTTTTGGCTGCAAAATGACAAAATGTGAAAAACTGAAAGGATCTGAATACTTTCTTAATTCACTGTATTCATTTAGTTCCTGGCTAGATTAGTCTCACCAAGAGAAATTTCAGAGAACCTCTTACTGAAATTGAGGTCAGCAAATATTGCAGCTTAATGTAACAATGTAATTCAATTTCAGTTTCATCTTATTGTCCTGCACTAACCTTACATTTAATGGTGCTTTTGATGAGTTGCAGTTCTGTTCAAAGAAACAAACTATTTTGTAGCAAGCGTCCTCTGTTTAAACCAAAGCTTGCAGCATGCATTTGCAGCATTGTTCAGTTAGTTTTTTCTATACACCTGCCATGATTTTAAAGCAATTATATAAACATCCACTGGGTATAACCTGTTGGATTTCATTAGGGACATTGTTAACACCTAAGTTATCACATGCACACACACAGATGTAGGTCACACCTCAGACACCTACATGCTTTCATTTTTGTAGAAAGTAAAAAAATATTATGTACAATAAATATGATATGCTTACTTCTTTAATTTAGTTACTTGGTTTCACTCAAAACAATTACATCAGTTTTCACATTTATGCCACTATATTTCTGAAACAAACACAGGTATGTGCCTTTTTCTCAAAGTGCTCATAAAACTACTGCCCTGCAGTTCTATGCCCCTACAACTCAGACTGGTTTCAGATTACATCCCTGTTTATCCAGAGTCATATAAAATATTAACCATTTGTTTGAAATGTTTTCATAATTGCTCTGTGAAGTCTTGAGTAATGGCTAAAAAGTGTTTTGTGGGGCCACACCGACCTTGACCTTGAACCACCAAAATCTAATCTGTTTGTCATTGAGTTCAAGTTTTCTCAAGGCATTACTAAGATGTCATGTCCATAAAAATGGGATGAACAAGCAGACAACTTGAAAACAATATGCCTCTAGCTCTGGCTGTCGCTGGCGCAGAGGCATATTAAAACGCCTTTTTGCATGAAGATGATGTATGCACAACTTTGGAAAGTACAGTCCATTCAAGTATTCAAACTCCTTCACTGTTTTCACATTTTGTTATGTTGCAGCCTTATGCCAATATCGCTTAAAAAATCTCCCCATCAATCTGCTTTCAAAACCCCGTAATGAAAAAGTGAAAACAGGACACACCTGACTATATAACGTCTCACAGCTGACAATGCAGATCAGAGCAAAAACTATGATGAGGAAGGAACTACCTGCAGAGTGCAGAGACAGGATTTTGTCAAAGCTTCAAAAATATTCTGCTGCTTGAAGGTTCATATATATACATATATTATATATATATATAATTCATATTTACTGTGTATCATTTTAAAAGGGGGAAGAGGAGTAAAAAATGTTGTATAGTGATAATAACTGTGATAAAACTACTGAATGAAAGGTTTTCTTTGGGTTACCAGGTGCAAATATGCATGCATAGGCAATGCATATGAGCCATTCCATGTGAAAACCGCACCAAAAGTAACCAATAAATTCCAGTCAAGCACTTTGCAGACTGTGCAAAAGATAATTTAAAAAATATAGTCCTGTGATAAATCTTCCCTTTATAATGTTAAGTTTTCATGAAAATTGATTTAGAGAGTTGTTGATTCAACTGTATGATCATTTTGGAGGATGTAGTGTGTGGTGGTCTCGAGCTCTGTTGCAGTATTCATAGGTATTATATTCATTACTGTTATTTAGGTTACCTTCATTGCTACAAACAGGACAAAATGATAGGAACACTAGGAGACTACTGCAGGAGTCCATTTATATAGCAAGATTAAGCAACATACATCAAATAACAGCCACTTTTTATAGAATGTGGATTACAATAAGAAAATATAGAAATGCATGGACAGTATAAATTCTACAGCAGCTGCAGGCAACAAACACAGACAAAACACCACATTGCTGTACAACACAGTAGTTGTTGATGCTCTCAACAATCAGTCATTTGTTGCGCACACCACTCTGAATGACACGCTGAGTCTGCTCTAAATCCAATCTCTGCTTGTTCATTCTTACTGTAAAATTTAATCAGTCCACTCAGTCTCTGTCTAACTGTAAAATATAACCAGTCCTCTAAGTCTCTGTCTTGCTGTAAAATATAACCAGTCCACTCAGTCTCTGTCTAACTGTAAAATATAACCAGTCCACTCAGTCTCTGTCTCACTGCAGTCTTTGAAATTTTCAAATGACCTCTGCAGTCACAACATGGATTATCAGAAACACACCTTAGTGATGGTAGAAGTGAAGTTAGCATTAAGCCAGAGCCAAATTGCACCTGTTGGCCATGCAACATGGAAGGTGTGTTTCGATTTGGGATTTGTTGTGGCTGCCAGGTGGTGCCTCAAATCAGCAGCTTCCTCTGTGTTGTTGATTTGACTCTTAATTTGTTCTTCTTCATTTGTTAATTATAACTCATGTGACTTTTATTTTAACTCTGTAATGATCTCAACTTAAGCAAAATAAGAGTTAAAAAATACTGAAGTGAAATTACAGATTTTCAAAAATACTCCAAAAAGAACAAGTCAATAAATACTCCTTTCCTAACCACAACAAACAGGATTTAAATGTTAAAATAAAATAATATGAAAGGAAAACACGAGCAGAGAAAGTTGATCCATTAAAATAATAATGAAGTAAAAATAAGGAACTGAGCAGAGGTCAGAATAAATCATATTCAGACATATGTATATAGAGTTTTCTGATATGGATGCTTTTGACATTTTTATGCATTTAAGTGCAGTAAATTAATTTACTGCACTTAAATGCATAAAACTGCAATTAATTTGTACTTATGGGCGGGGGGGGGGGGAATACTGAAATGACATTTATGTATATAGTATTTTCTTATGATATTGTTAATAGAAATCTTTGGAGCTCCAAGGATTTCCATTAGTTTTGGATCAGGCTATAAAAAAAAAAAACCAAGAAGAATAAAAACCCAAAACAAAAAACAGATGCTCTGTATTTATGTCGTCTGCTGGGGTTAAACTACAATGGTGTGCCCAATACATCCATAGGTGTGTTGCTTTAAATGTTGCTGTGGCAAGGAATTGTAGAACAGCATTTTCTCCTTTCGTTTCATAAAGGAAGGTCCAGTGTTTTCTGTGCCAAAGAAGATAAGATAGGGGGCACTTAAGCTCTTTTTCTTATTATGTAGAGAATTCAAACAGCTCTTATCATGGCTGCTTCTTAGACACTTGTGGATCATTTCATCCAGTAAGGAGCCTTCCTAAGCAAGACAGACTTTTTGACCGCAGCCCTTATATAGACAGGTGTGTACCTTTCCAAATAAGGGGGTTTACCACAGGTGGACTCCAATGAAATGGTAAATGGACTTGCATTTACATAGCACTTCTCGTCTCACTGACGACTGAAAGCACTTTACAATACTTTCCACATTCAACCATTCACTCACGCATTCATATATCACACCTATAAACATACTCATATACTGATTGGTCAGCCATCAGGGGCTTTGGGATCAAACCACTGACCTTGTAATTAGTGGATGACCTGCTCTACCTCCTGAGTCACATCTCAAAGATGATAACAATAAATGGGATGAACCTGAGCTAAATTTCAAGAATCACAGTAAAGGGTCTCTTTGCTAAAATTCTCTTTTTGGCCACAACATAACAAAATATGAAAATCTGAAAGGATCTGAATACTTTATCAATGTACTGTATTCATTTAGTTCCTGGCTAGACTAGTCTCACCAAGAGAAATTTCAGTGAACCTCTTACTGTACATTGAGGTCGGCATCAGAAAAATGATTTCAACTTAATGAAACAATGAAATTCAATTTCAGTTTCATCTTATTGTCCTATGCTCACCTTTAAATTTAATGGTCTTTTGCAAAACACTCAACTAGCCAAACTGTAATTACATTTTCTGTGGATATGACCATGTATCCAAGTGCCACAGTGCCATCATGAAGTCAAAATTACCCTTTGACCAAATTTTTCTCACCATGTCTCAAACTATACAAAATATCTCAGTCAGTCATACTATTACAAAATACTGGTGAGAAAAAGGGATGCCTGATATGCACATAACAATGACAAGTATCAAAATTATTGAAAATACATGAGCTCCTGCCAGGATATAGAGAAATATGAATTCTTACCCAGCAGTGAACAGACCTCTTCCACAAGGCTTAGGGTTAGGATATCATCATAAACTGTATATGTCATAAAGGTATCCTGGACCCCTGGTAAAGAGCTATGCAAAGAACATGACCTTTATGAAATTTCTACATAAAGTTGTCAACATCACAATTGTCATCTTGACAATGGTAAACATTTCTGTCCATTTATATATATTCTTATGATGTATATGTGTATCTGTGCCCAAACCTCAGTTTGTCCCAGGTCTCTTGGCCAAACCTCTCCATCACCAGAGACTGGAGACAGCTGTTGATGAACCCATACTGCAAAGAACAGAAACATTTTATCTAGCTACGATTGTTAAAATTAAATTCACTGTCACAAATTGATAGCAAATACAAATTTGAAAAGCATGCAGCAGCTCTGTCATCACAAAATATATAGATTGCCTTAACTAAACCAAATAAGGTCGTGTGGGAATTTAGATGGTATCAGAGAGTAAATTCATTATCTACACAATATTTACAATAGTTGGCAAATTGCATAATAATACAAGAAATATCTAATGAAACACTAATTACACACCCTTCTCCTCACTTGTTTTACAGTTGAATGATGTATAAAAATATTCTTGCTTTTAATAATAATCTTGCTTTTAGTTGGCTAGCATACACTTGTTGCTTACATGGTCTGTGTTACTTACTGGGTAATTCTATGTCAAATCAATGGATTTTGGAAAATTTTCCTGCTTTACCATCTTGATAATTCATGTGAATTATGTCATTGTATCCAGCAATTAAAAATCTGCAAAATCTGTCTTTTTTTTTTTTTTTTTTAAGTTAGATATGAAGAAATAGTGAGATTAGGGCTGTTGCTAAAACATTTACAATGTTCCATAAGTCATTACTTTTGAACTATTCAAGCTACATGCTTGATGTTTTCAGGGATTATTTGATATCTTTAACTTCCAAAATTGTTACCAAGTTGCTCAAAATCCTATAAAAGAAATTCTTCATACTTTGAACCCTAATATATCTTTTCCCAAACCACATCAGATTTTTTTAAATATATATATATATATATATATATATATATATATATATATATATATATATATAACTCATTTTATAGATTTCTGATTTGAGTTATTAAAATTTAAAAAAATTATTCCACACCTATATTTCAACTGCATGTTGCCCACATATGACAAAGTTAAAGCTAAAAAGACTAGGTCAAAACCTTGTATATGTCTGGGCTGCATATGTTCAATGTGCAAAATTGAGGGCATAGTTGAAACATTGTAGAACCACTGTAAATAATTGACAATACCATGTCCCATTCACTCCTATTCACTGTGCTCACATATACAGTATTTTAATAGCCACAGAGCCTTTTGGAGTGCAGACAGGTTTTTCTCAACTCTATCTACTCGCTGTATGCTTTGCACTCTCCTCTTGCATTTTTTAATTTCCTGAATATTTTTCCACTGGTTACATTCGTGTCAACAAAAATGTGTTTAGCAGATTTGCTTAATTGGACAAAAATTTACATTTGGGACATGGGAAAGTCCCATTACATGCTTACCTGTTAGTCTAGATTAGCATATAAAACTCCTTTTACTGGGTAATGTCTTCTAACCCTGCAAATTGATTAGCTGCTGGCAGTTTGACTGATTGATTGATAGGATAACTCAGGTTGATTGAAACGGTGCATCAAATACATGAGAGAGACCAATATATTGATTCTGTAGCAGCTATTGTACAAGGTGTAGAGAGCCACCAAATGCTAATGGACAGACACATTTTTGTACATGGGATTACATCAGATGTACATTTACTCACTGGCAGATGCTTTTCTCCAAACTAACTTACAAGGGCCATCAATAAAGTTTCAATGCAGTAGGAAACCTTGGCAAAATTATTAAATATATCTATTTAAGAAGTGCAAGGAGATCAAATGAAATGCACTGAAAGTGCATAGTAATTGCTAGTTGTGCATGTTAGGGTGTTTCAGGAGAGGACTGCGATTGCCTTCTTTGTAGAGATAGTAATGCCAGACGACATTCCTTTGAGAAACACATTTGCCAAGAAGGAGCATAAGGCTGCACGATTGAGTTCAAGTAGATGGGTGCATACCCAGAAGTCAGTCTGAAGGCAAGCATTAGTGACTCGAATTTGGTTTGGGCAGCCAGGGTAGCCAGTGTAGATAAATGAGTAGCACAGCAACATGTTCTCTTTTGGGCTAATTAAAGACCAGATGGGCTGCCACATTCTGGACCATCTGCAAGGGTTCCACTGCATGACAGGAGCCCAACCAGAGGAGCATTACAGTAGTCGAGGTGAGAGATAAACATGGCCCAGAGACCATGGGGAAACAGTTGCAACATGGCCAGAGAAAGATAATTGGTCATCAAACATGACACCCAGGTTTCTTGTGACCCTGGTTGGGGTAGGGGATGAAGAGGTAATTTTGATATTGATATTGTGATGAAGAAACTCATTGGCCAGGATGAAAAAGAGTTCAGTCTTAGAGAGCTTTAGTTCAAGGTAACATTCAGGCCAAGATACACGCAGAGACAGGAGGGTCATGGTGGCCTCATGCAGGTAGACTCGTTGGTCTTTACCCAAGAAGATCTGCGCATGACAAGGGCTGTGCACAAGGGCTGATGCTTCAGCAACAGTTTTCTACCAAAAAAGCATGAGCTTAATTCAACACAGCTGTTCATGCACCAGGACTGATTGCATGCACCTGAGTACACCCACTGAATTAGCAGCACAAAAGGTGGCATAAGGGCGTGAACTTGTTCACACTCCCTGGCTGCCCAAAACCTGCAACAACTGACCCAAAATGTCCAGAAATAATGCACAGGCTTTCTGGCTTTCCAAGTAGTAGCAAGGACACACTGCACAGGAAAAGCAATCATAGACCATCTAGAACCTCTCGCAATAATCTTAAATTTGTCAAAGTTCAGCTACAACCAGTCTTCCTTCCTGTCACTGGTTCCCAACAGCTGAAATTAGTCATAACCAGTACTGTGAATGTCATAGTCTGCCCAAGAGGACAATTTATGTTTGTACTTTTTCTATTAGTTCAGACTTTTCTGTGGTCATTTCCTTTTTTATTTTGAAGTAGTGTTCCCTGTGTGTCGCTGGTTGTTTTTTCTTCCTATCTTTGTCTTGTGTTTCCTACGTTGCTAATTGTCTGCCCCGCCTTAAGGTGTTTCACTTGTGTTCAATTACCCTTGCCTCCCTTGTGTATTTAAGTCTCTGTCTTTGTTATTCTGTCTGTTGTACTCCTGTTGGCTCTTGTTTAGTTCTGTGATTTTTTTTCTTGAATGTCCTTCTGTGCCAGTTTGGTTTCTTAGTTTTCCCAAGTGCTTCTTTTTCAGTTTCTCCTTGTGTTGCCCTTCTTGATATTCTTGACTCTGTTCTTGGACTTTGTTTTGACTCACCACTGCAGTTTGGATTTCTTTTACCCATTGAGTAAGTCTTTTGTGTTGGCATTATTTAATAAACCAGTTTTCTGCAAAAACTCAGCTCCAGCTGTCTGTCTTATCATATATAGAGGCAATATAACATTTACAATATATTACAATTATATTCAGAATTTTTATTGTGCCAACAGCCAAATATAGAGAAAATCTGAAACTGCATACCCTTGTGTGTTGTTGGCATTAAGTGTGGATTGAAATGTCTAGTTTTACCAATGTAAAGATTAGAATACTCTGTAATGTTAATATTGTTTAATAATGTTTAATGTTTTCATTCTTGATATTTACAGTTTACACTTACATTGAAGGACACCTTTGAAAAACAAATTCAAATATACAACATGCAATATGCAATTCTTGATATTTTTGTACTTCTAGTGGAGAGAAAAATAGCTTTAGAGTTCATATTTATACCTCCACTCATTAAAGTCAAAAACAGCAAAAAATTTGGTTGCACCATTGAATTCTTACCAAACCCTAAAACATTATAATCCAAAATAATTGGATGGATCACGCAATGCACAATTATTGGTTATGTGACATAACCCTAACTCTAACCCTAACCCAAGAATATCCTAATGATGATATTAGTATATTAGTAGTAATCCCCATGTCTTTAATATGTCAAAATAGGAAGACATACTCACCATATCTGTATTTGGTGTTACCCAACTGAATTCTTCAACTATAATGGTGAAAATTTAGATGCAGATTTTATACTGTATGCACTCTCTAATATTCTCTCTCTATCGTCCTCTCTCTACCTCTCATGTAGACAGATGTCTATAGAGAGCCACATTTCCACCCCCTCTATCTTGTCTCTTTCCAGTCTTTTCTGTACAGGGTTAGGGAGAAGGTTAGGGCCCCTCCTCCAATTGTAGGGAGGCGGTGCACAGTCCTTCCCCCAGAACCCTCATCTGTCATGGTCCCTGGTACGACCACAGCGTCTGCCACGGGGCACCAGGGGTCCATCCATCAGTCCATCCACCCATCTTGGGTGTAATGGAGACAATTTTTAAAATTTCTCTATTTAAATGAAAATGAACTTAAATTATTTTTAAATGAAAATAAAATTAACTTATTTTTTTAACTTTTGTTTTTAAATTAAGTAAAAATCAAATTTTAAATTTTTAAATAAAGGGTGAATATGGCAAAGAACTCTCATCAGTTTGACTCTCATTTACATACTGGGGTTGGTTGTGCTTAGGGATAGGATGGGAAAGGGGTTGTTATAAGGGGGTGCAGCTGGCTTTTTGTGCATATCTTTTGACAGGAAGGTGATAGAGAGATGGAACCAAGTCCTACCCCATATAATTGGAGAGGTCAAAGCTCAACTCCAGGTATATTTTAGCCTGTCTGATACACTCTACCACAGCTGTTGAAAGGATTCCTGGGTCAGCTGTATGAGGGACCTGTTTTTATTTTTTATCAAAAGAAAATTGATATGATTAATTGTTTTTTCATTTTGTTTTCAATTGTTTTGTGTGTGAGTGAGTGAGTGAGAGAGAGAGAGAGAGAGAGAGAGAAATATTGTTAAAATCCCCTTTTCATCTTTTAATTTTTCTAGATTGTGGCCAGCAGCAACAAAAAGAATCTCTGCTAAGTGTGTTGGCCCAAGATGGACAGAAAAACACAATATACATGCATCAAGTGCAAGAAATACATGCCAAACACACAGTAAAACTCTGCCACTCATATGTTGTATAAGCTTGTATGAAAAGGCAATGTGTACAGTGGGGCTGATGTGTTGTCTACACCTACATGGTTACTGTATGTGTTCACCTTGGGGGGGGGGATCAAAGGAGCATCTTCTCCATATAAGTGGGTCTTTTAAGAGTTCAAGAGAGGATAACTCTTGAGATTACTGGCCCTGTGTCTCCATCTAGTGGACAAAACAAATCATTGCATCCACCTTTGGAAAAAACAGCAATCATTAAACCTACAGTTATAGATCAGTAAAAAGTCCTGATTTTTACCTGAAAACAGCCCATGAAACTGAAATACAGTCAATTTAACCCTAACTCTAGTGTTAGCAGAAGGCAAGTATTTGGTTTAGGTCAATAGTAAGTATTTTGGGCTTTCATGTTGTATGTATCGTATATTGATTTTTTTTTCTTTATATGCCATTTAAATGTTTAACTCTCATTTGTCATTTTAATCATCCCAAATCTTATGAATGAATGAACCCCTTTCAATACAAATGAATTCCTGTAATGATTACTTATTGTTTGTAACCATTTTATGTATGCCTTTTACCATAATTAATTTTTCAATTTTGAAGCTCTTGTATTCCAAATAAATGACTAATAAAATATACAGTTTGTGTTTTCACTTTTTTTAAATCCTTGGTATGGTATGGTCCATAAGTATGACTATACACATTATATTTATATGGCTTATTGTGTACACCGAGTTATACAGAATGTTTACAAGACTTCAAGACTGCATCATTCGTAGCAAAATCTTTAATCAAAACCTTGTGGCAAAAAAGTGTGAATTTTAAAAAAAAAAGGGTTAAAAAATGCTTAAACACAAAAAAGACTATTAACAAAACAATTCGACTTACAAACCATAACCCTAACTAACCCCAAAGCAGGATAATAACTAGTAACAAAATAATTCAACCTACAACAAACCATGAACATAACAGAACAATAACAATGATAACAATAGACAGTCAGAGCATTTGAGAGGAGAAGGGTTGTCACTCATCTAGCCATTCCAAGTCCATCCCTTCACCTTTAAAGGACTTCCTTCTCACCCCATAGTCCCACATGAGCTCTTCATAGCATCTGATGTTTCTTGTTGCCAAGAAAAGCACAGTGTCCCTGGGTCCGTCAGGAAAGTTCAAGTGGAAGACCACAGGCTTCACGTTGAAAGCCTTGCCAGAGTGGTTCATGTGCCTTCCAAAGGTGTCCTTGTCAGGGTGACACTGACAGGGGAATGTTTGTGCATTGATGCAGAGCTTGACACCACCCTTGCCCTTGATAAAAAAACAGGTAGCTCATACCCTCCTGCTGTTCTTCCATCCTTTTCCTCCCCTCAGATTCTGAGATGAGCTGTCCATGGTAGTCGCAGATGACATCTCCTTTGGAGAACGGCATGGCAGGCGGTCTCCCATCCAAGTACTAACCAGGCCCACCCTGCTTAGCTTCCGAAATCGGACGAGATCGGGCGTGCTTTTTTTTTTTTTTTTTTTTTTTTTTTGTCTTTTATTATGAAAATATACAAAAGTTTTCAAAACACAATATTTACATATATGTACACATTAACAACAAAACAAAACAAAACAAAAATAAAAATCATAAGTTAATATGAAATCAACCTCCATCATCAACAGAAATAAGGCTACTACCTCCCACAAAAAACTTTTCAAACAAACTTTTACTCAAAAAATGCCATGTCAAAGCAACATCTTTCTTCATTAACGATACAAACAAAACTGAAACGTCTACCCTCTTCCCTTCAAAATGTGCTAAATTTCTCCTTGTCCATACTGCATATCTTGCATGACTTAACATAAAATTAAACAAATTAACATTCACAGTCTTTGATGTTTTACATGAACCAAAAAAGAAAACTTTCTCCCAATCACTCTCTATCAAATCTAAATTCCAATTATTTTTGACCAGGGTTACTAATTTTATTTGAAAGCTCTTTAACTCCTTGCATTCAAAAAATAAATGCATCAGTGTTTCAGGATCTGATTTGCACACATCACAAAACTGATCCACATTTCTATTAATTTGATGAATGACCACATTCGTATATATTCTATTATGTCTGAGTTTAAAATCCAAATTTTCACAGTCCAAGCTGTTATACTTGACATGTAAGTTTTTCCAGATTTCCTTTACATTCAGATCCTGAAATACTTTCACCCAAACATTTTCTGAAGCTGGGGTCTTAACTTCTTTCCTCGGCATCAGCATGTACAACATCTTTACTTTTATTTTATTAAAAAGCATTTTTTCATCAATTTGAGTTATGTACAGCTCTGGTAGCTCACTCTTTCCTGACTGAACTGTTTCTCTCTCTATTGTTTTAATCCATCTGTCCGGTAAGCTATTTTTTATGCATTCAAACACTTTTCCCACTTTAGTTCTACCCACCTCCTCCTCTACCTCCACAACACTGTCAAAAATGGCCCTGTTTGGCAGAAAGCCAGGCACATACTCATAAGCATAATCTCTCACTTGTTTTAATCCTGTCTGTATGAAAACTTTGTTGTATAAAACATTCCCACTATTTTTTATCTGCGGATTCATGAACACTGGCTGATCTAATATTTGATTTATAGTTTTACAATCATATTTCAGGTGCTCAATGAAATCTGCCCATGCTAGAAAAACCTCCTGGTAAAATACAGGAAGATTTTCCAACATATGCCTTCTGAAGCCCATAAAGGTCCCACTGTCCCCACATCCTCCACTTTTATACAGAAAATCTTTAAAAAACCCCTTCCAACCATACAGATATTTTTTTTACCACCTTTACTCTCAATGCTTTGCGTTTAACATCTAAGTCCACCAGTTTTAGCCCTCCCTCTCCATACCCTGCTATCAAAGTCTTCATGGATATTTTTACTCCTTTCCCTCTCCACAGAAACTTACTTATAACAGCTCTCACTTCATTTAAAACCCACTCAGGGAGATCTAATGCTCCCATCACGTAGTTAAATTTCGATAGAAGCAGAGAATTGATGACTATAACCTTACCTTTCAATCGTAGCCCTCTCACAGACCACAGATTTAATAATTGTTTAACTTTATTCAATATACAAGTCCATGTGACATCTCTTGCTTCCTTTCCCTGCACTCCTATGTTCACACCCAATATTTTAATAAAGTCTTTTGTTATCTTTAAAGGAATTTCACACGCTTCTAGATTTGTATTCCCTACACACATGATTTCTGATTTTTCTATGTTTACTTTTGCTCCTGATGCTCTCCCATATGTTTCAACATGTTTCATTATTCTTTTTACACTTTCTATGGTTCTGACAGTAAAGGTTGTATCGTCAGCAAATTGATGAATTAGACTATTTGTGCTATATGGTACTTGAATACTTTGTAAAGAAGTGTCTTTTTTACATAGAGTTGCCAGTGGTTCTGCCGCTATGGAATAGAGCAAGGCTGAAAGAGGACAGCCTTGTCTGACTGACCGTTGTACAGGGAAAACATCAGTGAGCATACCATTTATTTTAACACAACTTTTAGCATTTGCATATAACAACATTATCCAATTTATAAACCTATTTCCAAAGCCAAATTTGCTCAAAACCTGTTCTAAATACTCATGTTCAACCCTATCAAACGCCTTATTTAAATCTAAATTCAGGACTAAACCACCCTCACCATCATTATCCATACTATTGACTACATCCCTAATCGTACATATGACATCAGTGATGTCCCTACCTGGTATACTGTAAGCTTGTGTTGGTGCTATTATTTCTCCTACCACGTCCCTCAATCTATTGGCTAAAGCTTTTGTTAAAATCTTGTAGTCCGAGTTCAATAGACTTAAAGGCCTGTAATTTTCTAATTTAAACGGACTCCCTCTTTTTTTAAACAAGATAGCGATGACCCCTGTTGCTAGTGACTCTGGAATACATACCATACATTTATACACTTTCAACAATATAGGTGCCAAAATATCAGAAAAAGCCTTATAAAATTCATGTGTCAGGCCATCTGAACCTGGACTCTTGCTGGATTTCATTTGCTCTATAGCCACTTTAATTTCACCAATTGTCAAATCATCATCACACATTTGTTTACTTTCATCTGATATTTTGGCATCAACAGTATCTAATATCTCATCCACACATTCTTGCACTATACCTCCCTTTTGAAACAGTTTTGTATAAAAAGCCTCCACTACCTCTAAAATGCCTACAAAATCTGTCACTCTCTCTCCATTCTCACTTTCTAGCTCTGTTATATAAGACTTTACCTGTTTACTTTTCTCCAAGTTGAGAAAGAAGTTTGTACACTTTTCTCCCTCAACTGCATACTGAGCCCTACTTCTAATAACTGCTCCTTCACATTTTTCTCTCTCATAATTTTCTATCTCTGCTTCTAATTTCATGAAGTATGTCCTATCCCGATTCGGATCCTCCTCCAGTCTTTCTAGCTCTTTTATTAGTTCCTCTTTCACTTCATTTTCCTCTTTCTTTTTCACAAAATTCCTCTTTTTTGCAAATCTAATACTTATTCTTTTTATTTTATTCTTCATCTTTTCCCACCACAAACATACATCTTCTTCAAATAAAGTATTTTCTTGCTCATTTTTTATAAGTCTTGAAATAATTTTTCTATATACCTCCTCCTTTAACAAACAGGAGTTTAAACACCAAACCCCCCTCCCCTCCCTTCACATCTCACCCCAAAACCAAGAATTAAAGCAGCATGGTCACTTAAACCCAAAAATTTATATCTTACATTCAAAACCCAACTCAAAATATTTCTTTTAATCAAAACCAAATCAATTCTGCTTTGTTTCAAATTTCTCAAAACCACCTGCTTTCTTGAATATTCTCTCCTATTTGGGTACATATCTCTCCATACATCAACTAAATCTTCCTTATTCACAACATCAAATAAAACACTCCTTGAAGTATCATTTCTGAAATTAACACTGCTGGACACATCCAGCCTTGTACACCATAAATTAAAGTCACCAACTAAAATACTTTTCTCAGTACAAAAAGTCCTCAAATTATCAAACATTTCTCTTCTTTCTTTTTCAATATTTGGTGCACAGAAATTAACCTGAACCGAATATTACAGAAAATAAATTCAATAATGAGCAGCCTCCCTTTATCGTCTTTGTGGACTACCTGTATGTCAGTCAATGTCCCCTCTTTGACCAGGATAGCAACACCACATGATCTGTGACTCATTATTTACAAAAATCTTGCCTCTCCACAGTGGCTTGATATCTTTAATAACATCATCAGACCAATGAGTCTCTTGAAGGCATCCATCCCCTCCTCGCCCTCAGTCCCGTCCGACACAGCTTTCCCGTCTTTTTCACTGGCAGCCAGCACTTCAAAGCCAGCATAATTGTCTGAAGTTTGTGTTGCTGGATCACCAGAGTCTCTCCCTCCTTCATCTCCTCTCGATTCCCCACAGTCACGGTTTCCTCCCTCGTGGGTCTCTCCGGTCATTCCCGGCTCCTCCCGCTCGACACCGCCTCCCTGTCCATCCTCCTCTCTCCCCGTATCGACGCCGTCCTCCGCCTCTCTCTCCTCCTCGTCAGAAACATCAGAGTACGACGGCTCTTCGGCGTCATCCCTCGACTCACCACACACACACACACAGGGAGATCTTCTCCTTGCATAAAGCACATTTTCCATCCACATCGCACTCTCGTGCATAGTGTCCTTGTTTCCCACATTTAAAACATATAAAAGTGGGACAGTCTCTGACTATATGTCCAGGCTGGATCCATAAACGACAGACTTTAACCTGTCTGTCATGAATGACACGGAAGTGCTCCGCTCCGCTTACCGTCTCGAACTTAGTGGAGTACGGCAGCGACTTCACAGCGTCTGTGAAACGGACCTTTAAAAACCTCGTCCCGTCCGCGATGTCCGTCCCTGGCCACATCCTCCTTTTAATTGACGAGACCGCTGTGACTCCCCAGTCCTGCAGTTTCGCCAGTATTTCAGCGTCCTTGATGTAGGTTGGCAGATTAATGAATGAAACAACCATTTCATTGTTACCCAGTTCCTTCGCCATCACTCTATTGTTCCCTATTCTCAGTCCGTCCATCAGCTTCTTTTTCCCGCTTTCCTCTTTCATCGTCAGCTCGTACGCTTTCGGCGTCTTAAAACGGCAGCCGAGCACTTCTCCACACTCCGCCCTCACTTTTCTCAGCATTTCCATCATGGTAATTCTCTCTTCTCCTTCTATCTCCAACATGATTGTTAGCCTCTTTTGATACATTTTTTTCTTTTTCTGCACTCGCGGGCATCCTCTTCTCCGTCATCTTTTCCGGTCCTTTGTCTGTCACCGTCTGATCCATTTGAAAATTATTTGAACAAAAAGAGTCCCCCAGATATCCTACAATTAAAATACTAAACTAAAAAAAGAAAAACCAGCAAAATCAAGGCTGAAAATGGTCAAAACAAAACAAAACCGACTGATTGTCTATGCAGACGTACGGCGTGCTCCTCCTCTGTGCGTGCTCAGGGTGGTATGGCCGTAAGCCGCAGAGCAAGTGACAACTACCCCCTTTATACATGATGATCCACACCATCACAGACATGGCTGTGTATGTCAAGCGCGGGTGTCTTTGCTTGACTTTCTTTCTTTCTTTCTTTCTCTCAACTTGTCAACTGTGTAATGTGATAATATGAAAGTGTGGTTTGTGCACTGTGAGCTGAACTGTCTGCACAGTGATTGACAGTTGAGCAGTGGCACAGTCAGTGCTGTTTACTGAAGCAGCAGCGTCCTCTGTTGTTTGCACAGAAAAGTGAAAAAGCTTACAGCACCTGGTATTCCCAGGCGGTCTCCCATCCAAGTACTAACCAGGCCCGACCCTGTTTAGCTTCCGAGATCGGAGGAGATCGGGCGTGCTTTTTTTTTTTTTTTTTTTTTTTTTTTTCTTTTATTATCAAAAAAGTTTTTACATGTACATTCTTATTCACAACATATGTGCTCAAAACAGTGAAAAATTTATGAGTATAGTGCAATGTGCTTTTTAAAAACATATTTACATTGTATGTACAAGCAACAAAATAAAGCAAACAGAGAACAATAACCAGCAGACAAGAAAAAACAGTACGTACAAGGGACACAGAAAACTATCATGTGTCCCTTTAAAACGCAAAAACTAACTTGTTGTCCCCTTCGGTTCTTATGACCTTTGCATTGTCCACAAAGATCTCTTCGAATTTCTGCTTGTTTGCTGTTAGCATGGTCTTTATGTGTAGTTTTATTGAGTTTGTGAACATCCTCCACCTGTTGATTTGCTTGTTTTCATAAAGTGCATAATTTCTAGCTGTCCAGATTGTGTGCCTGGTGAAGGCAAGAATGATGTTGATGAGTTGATTGTTGATCCCATTTTTCTTTTCAGTCAGTCCAAACAACAAGGTCCACTGCCAGTCCTCTCTGCTGGTGGTTTTGAGGCCGCAGCACCTTTCCAAAAGATCTTTGACCTGCTCAGAAAAGGGAACGCAGACGGGACAATGCAGGAGGAGGTGCTCCAAGTCCTCCTCCTGCTCTCGACAAACGGCACAGTCTCTCCCATACATGGTTTTATTGATTTGGTGCAGGATGACGCCCGTGAAGATCCTCCTGTGCCTTATTTTGTAATCAGTGTTAGTGCACTGTGGGTTGCTGTAAACAGTGGGTTTTCGTACAAACTTTTGTAACAATATGGTGTACCATGTTTTTGACTTTATCTCTTGTATGCTTTTAGTATGAGTCCCGGACGACAGGAGGAAATCCAGGGCGTCATCCTGCACCTTACAAACATAGTTCTTGTGGGCCTGCCTCCATTCAGGAGGCATGTTTTTTTCCATTTCTGCACACACTTGCTGTATATACTGTTTCTTTTCTTTGAACCCTTTTTCTTTTAAAGCACTCATTATTTTCTCATTGCTTATTTTGCCTTTTTCATCAATGACATCCTCCATTGTTTGCAGCTCTGCTGCCACCAGGAAGCTGTGTGAGAGGGAGGTGCCTCTGCAGGTGAGCTCCGGGTTGTGGACGATGGGAAGCTTCTGTAACTGCGACCTATTTGTGACCTTTGTCTTGAGGAGTGGCCGTACCAACTCCCAGGCCTCAAGGATTTCCTTGTCAAATGGTTGCAGATGTGAATATTTTCTTTTGGGTATAATTTGGCAGAGGTTGTAATTGCCACATTGACCTAGTGAGGCTATTGTTCTTTGAAAGTAGTCTTGCCATGGATGGTTTTGAGAGCTTTGCAGGGTTTTTCTGATCGTTTGAATCCTGAAGACATGTTTTTTTATTGCAATATCGATTAGCTTTAAACCTCCTTTTTTATAATCATCAATTATTGTTCTGTGCGCTATCAAATTTCGTTTGCTTCTCCAGAGAAAAGTGGAGATGCTATTATTCATGCTGGCTTGGATATGTCCGGGTATGTCGTAGACTGCCAGTGTGTGATTTAGTTTTGAGAGTACAAGGGAGTTGGCTACGACCACCTTGCCTCTCAGTGTAAGCCCCCTCATCCTCCACAGTGCTAACGTGCTGTTCATTTTTCCCAGCACCTCCCTCCACGTTTTGTCCCTGGCCTCTTCCTGATTTTTCCCTAGGTGCACTCCCAGGACCTTGACACTCTCTCCTGCCTCCCTGAACTGCCATCTGCCTGGTGACCGCACCACCTCGCCACAGTACATGATTTCTGATTTTTTGAAATTGATCATTGCCCCACATGCTTTGCTGTATGTCTCGATATGCACTAAAACCCTGTCTATGCTATCCTCATCCTGTGTCATTATGTTTGTGTCGTCTGCAAATTGCGCTATTTTGTGCTCTTTTCCTGCTGGTGATGTTATACCTTTGACCTGCTTGTCCTTCCTGATTAACAGTCCGAGGGGTTCGGCCACCAGGCTATACAGCAGGGAGGGGAGGGGACAGCCTTGCCTCACTGATCTCTGTATCTGAAACCTCTCTGATAGCTGTCCATTACATTTGACCTGACTGCTTGCATTACTGTATAGCAGTTGTACCCATTTTATGAAATTATTGCCAAAACCAAATCTTTCTAGTACTGCCCAGAGGAAATTGTGTTCAACCCTGTCAAAAGCTTTATTGAAGTCCACCCCCAGATAGATCCCACCCTGCTTTGTCATGTGACTTAGAGTTTCTTTAACTGATAGAATTGTGTCTGTGATGTCCCTCCCCGGAATGCCGTAAGCTTGGGACCAGTCTATTATGGAAGAAATGACTGACTTTAACCTGTTTGCCAATGTTTTGGTGAGAATTTTGTAATCTGTGTTTAATAAACTGATTGGCCTGTAATTTTCCAGCAAGGCTTTGTCCCCTCTATTCTTGTATATAACAGTTATCAGGCCGAGTGTCAAAGTCCTGGGAGTGCAGCTCTTATTCTGCATGTGATTGTACAGTGTGAGTAAGATAGGAGCCAACACAAGTTTGAAAGCCTGATAAAATTCAGCTGATAGCCCGTCTGTGCCTGGGCTCTTGTTTTTCCCTAGGCCCTCTATTGCTACTTCTACCTCCTTCAGGGTGAGTGAAGCATCACACCACTTCCTGTCTTCCTCTGACAATTTATTTTCAATACTTTCAATAGCTTCTTTCATGTTTTCTGATATTATGTTATTACTCATGAATAGCTGTTTATAATATGCTTGCACCATTCTTAGCAACTCTGTTTCTTCTGTTACTGTCTCCCTTTTTCATTTTTTAATTCTTTTATAAATGTCTTGCCTTGCTTCCTTTTTTCTAGACCTAAAAAAAAAAAGCGGTGCATTTCTCCCCCTCAGTGATATGTTTAGCCTTGCTTCTGATTATGGCTCCCTGGCATCTTTTTGTTTCACACTGGTCTAATTTGGCTTTTAAGCATATTTGCTTATGTCATAGTTTGGTTCTTCCTCAATTTTTTCTATTTCTCTCCTTACCTGTTCCCTGATCTCCTCCTCCTCCTCCTCCTCCTCCCTCTTTTCTGCCCATCTCTTTTGCTTGCAATAATTAATGCATGCTTTTTTAAATCTTAGCTTGGCTCCTTCCCACCACTCTATTATATCGTCTGTATACTTTACTTCTTCGGTCATAGCTTCTAACATCCTATTAATTTTCTTTCTGAACTTTTCATCCCCAATACAGCTATTGTTCAGACACCACAGCCCTCCATTTCTGGACTTCCCTGGTTTCCCTGTTTTCAGCTCTAAGAATGAATGGTCACTCCAGCTGTTGGGAGTGTATTTTACACTCATGGTTTGAGACATGACAGCTGGAGTGCCTAAACACAGATCTATCCTAGACTGCTTTAGCCTTCCCCCCACTACTTGCTTTCTGGAAAACTCTTTTTTTTATTTGGTTGCAGCACTCTCCATATATCTATTAAATTATTATCACCCATTACTTTGTATAACACTTTTCTGCTTGCGTCCTCCTTGTACACATTATTTACAGATACGTCCATTTTATTGAGAGCAACACTGAAGTCACCTAATATCACAGTTTTCATTGCACCACTTTGAGATTCGTTTGAAAAAAGTTTTCCTTTTTTCCTCATTTGGAGCATACACATTTACAATCCTCCCCCCCCCCCCCCCACATCTACGACGATCATTCTTCCTTCAGCGTCTCTATGCACACAGTTTATTTTGTCAAAGCTATTTTCTTTACACAAGATGGCCACTCCTCTCGCTAAATCTGTCCCGTTAGCATAAATGACCGACCCTCTCCACAGCGCTTTAACAAAACTGACGACGCTTTCATCCCATCTTGTCTCTTGTAAACATAACATGTCACATTTAACAGACTCAAGAATGCATTCAATTTTCCCTCTGCTGCGGAGCCCACGGGCATTGAGCGAGAGAATAACTGTCATGGAGAGGGTGAGCTGTAAAAATGAGAGATTTGCTATCATATCTGATTTTTTGCCTTGCTTTTTTTGCTCTTTTTCGCTTGCCTCTCTGTATTTTGCCTTTTCCTGATTTGTGTGATCTGTGTGAGGTCCATGTCAGATTCCGAGTCAGCCATTTGGGGAGCTGATGGCGGTGCGTTCTTCGCTGAGCGCTTTGCGGAGCGTCCGTTTCAGCCTGAGAGGCGGCGGTTAATAGTGACTTTCCTGGAGCAGGGAGATCGGCGGGTCCGAGAGCTTTTCCCAGTCCCGTCCCCGCCTCAGTGTGCTCTCTTTGGCCGCAGGGCAGACTCATACTGGAGCTCTCAATATCAGAGTCACACCACTGTGCGCTCACCAAGTTCTCGTCTGGCTGCGGTTCTGCGCTGGGACTCCTCGTCTCACCAGCTCCCGCCGCCTCACTGAAACACTCCATCTCCGCCTCCTCAGCTTCACACTCACTCCCCTCCTGACCTGACTCAGACCCTTCATGGACCTCCTCAGATTCACTGTTCCTACAGACACAACTTTCCATGTTGTTATGGCATAGCTCACACCTCTCCACGACTTTTACGCACTCTCTCGCGTAATGCCCCTGGACTTCGCATTTATGACAGGTGAATTCCAGGCATTCCCTGAGGATGTGCCCTGGCTGAATACAAATTCTACACACCTTGACCTGCCTGTCATGAATCACCCTGAAGTATTCCGGCCCCGTGGCCGTTTCAAACCGAGCCGAATAGGGAAGAGACTGTACCGTTTCATTAAACTTTACTTTCACATACCTGGTCCCGTCTGCAATTCTCGTTCCCGGCCACATTCTTCTCTTGATCTGTGATGTGGCCGACACTCCCCAGCCATGCAGTTTCTGCAGTATTTCCTCGTCCGTGATGTAAGCCAGCAGTCCCAGGAACGAGACCACCAGCTCGTCGTTTGTCAGCTCCTTCCCCAGCACACTCGTCGCTCCGATCTTGAAGCCGTCCAGCAGCCTTTTCTTCCCAGACGTGTTCGTCATGGTGATCTCATATCTCTTATTCCCAATGCATCTGCATGCAATTAGTCCCCCGCACAACTCTCTCACACACTTCATCAGCTCCATCGTCGTAACATTGTCATCTCCGTTTAGCTCAATCTGGATCGTCAAATCCTTTTCATAAGCTGTTTTCGTTTCTGCTGTCTGTGTTTTCCTTCTATCCGTTCCCGTTTCGTTTAGTCCGTTTTCCATTCTCAAAATGTTCAGTCCTGTCCTCCATTTTGTCCGTCCGTTAATTGAAACCCAGAACGGGATTCAAAACAAAGAGGTAAAAAAAAAAAAAACACTTTAATCCCCCCAAACAGCGTGAAAGCTGTTGGGGGAATGAAAACAAACAAACAAAAAAACACAGTCACTCAGAAACTAATATCGGTCATTTAAACAAATAATTACTCGGAAAAAAAAACACCCGCTCGCTCGCTCTCTCTCGCTCACTTCCTCTCTCTCAAATGCCGTGCAACCTGTCATGCGTGATGCGTGCTCAGGGTGGTATGGCCATAAGCCAGAGAGCAAGTGACAGCTACCCCCTTTATACATGATGATCCACACCATCACAGACATGGCTGTGTATGTCAAGCGCAGGTGTCTTTGCTTGACTTTCTTTCTTTCTCTCAACTTGTCAACTGTGTAATGTGATAATATGAAAGTGTGGTTTGTGCACTGTGAGCTGAACTGTCTGCACAGTGATTGACAGTTGAGCAGTGGCACAGTCAGTGCTGTTTACTGAAGCAGCAGCGTCCTCTGTTGTTTGCACAGAAAAGTGAAAAAGCTTACAGCACCTGGTATTCCCAGGCGGTCTCCCATCCAAGTACTAACCAGGCCCGACCCTGCTTAGCTTCCGAGATCGGACGAGCTTTTTTTTTTTTTTTTTCCCTTCTCTTTTATTATCAAAAAAGATTCAAATACATTTGAAATTCACTATCATTCAAAATTTGTGTTGATATTTACATATGTACAAAGTGAAGACAACACAACAGAAGAATGTAGAATCTAAGAGTCTATCCAAGAATCTACAATAACAGCAATCAACACAAAGGTAGAGAAACTTAAATGTGACATTATTAAACAAAAGAAAGTGACAAGCAAACAATATTCACATTTTACATCATTATGTCTATATCACCATTGTTCTGTAACTGTATCAGGCTTGTATTCGACATGAATATTCTTTGAAAGTCCATGCTTTTTATTGAAATCATTGTCCTGAGATGTAGTTTTAAAGAGTTTATGAAAAGCTCCCATCTATTCACAGTTTTATTTTCATATAATGCATAGTTCCGGGCCATATATATTGCTTGTCTTGTGAAGGCCAATATGATGTTGATTAACATTGTGTTGGCGTCTTTCTTTCTAGCTACGAGCCCAAAGAGAAGAGTCCACTTCCATTCACTGTCTTCCGTAATAGAGAGTCCACAATGCTGTTCCAAGAGGATTGTTGTTGTTCTTTAATAATACTAGCCAAAAACAGCCAGGCAAAGGAAGCAGGAGGTGGCTGGCAGGAGAATGGCAGAGACACGGAGCGACGGAGAACCTGGAGACTGGGTAGCCAGGGAACAGCATGCAGGGAGAGAGCATGGAATAATCTGACACTGAGTGAGTGATGAACCAGGGGTTTTAAACTGGCTTAATGAGTGATGGGCTACAGGTGGGTCAGGCTGCCAGTGCTGCACCACGCCCCTGCCACACACAAGCTCTGCAGGGGAAAACAGAAAAGGGAGGGGGAATGGACAGAGAACAAAAAATACAACAACCAAAGCATAACTCAAAACCACAACAATTCTGACTCGTTGGCTGAACTCTTTGCAGACAGGACAGTACAAGACAAGATGTTCTAAATCCTCCTCTTTTTCCCTACATACAGCACAGTCTCTTCCATACCTTGTTTTGTTGATTTGGTGCAGAATAATGCTCGTGAGAGAGAGGATAGATACACTTCTCATCAAACTTTTGACAGCTCTGACCTTTCACCTAATTTGCATAGGGGGAGGGTTAGCCCCCCCCCTTTTTCCCAGATGAAGGGGTTGATCTTTGACCCCCACATGCATATACATCTAATTTAAAAAACGTCGTCATCTTTGAGCCCCCCTTTTTCCCCCATGCTTGCGCATAAATTACTCAGAGTCTAGACTTTAGTCACAAAACTATAGAAAACTATAGTCAGTGTATTTTCATGAGGAGAGCCGTACTCACCACAATTAATTCAACCCTCACATACAAAGAGTTTCTCAAGATCATGGTCAAAAAACACTTTAAGACGTCATCTCACAACCATGTGTATCTAATTTTCTGTTTCTTATAAACTTGACCTGATCCAACCTTAGGGTGATAGATAGCTTTCCATATGAACCCAGCTTTTTTTTGACTGAAAAACTTTTTTAAACAAAACCCAATTATTTTCTGGTGGGAAAACTAAACAACAAACTAAACAAAAGACACAGAGTAATTGTGTTCAATATAAGAAGTATGGGTATAAATACACCGTCGTCCTGAGCGGCTGTATGACGGAGCAGGCCCCGGGACGTACGACTCAAAACTCAGCATGATGGCTCGCGGTAAGAAGACTTTGCGTTTCTACACACGTTGCTTCTTTTTTTTTATAACATTTAAAAATATTAAACGAAAGATCTGTGTATTTTAGCATATACCGTCTCCGTAGATGTCCACCCAGCACCGCAGTTTTCTGGTAAGTATTTACTATATTTACCGTATTTTTATGTATTCTATTCAATGTCTAAACATTGGACTGTGTTTTTTTAATCAGAATTATCCATCTTTTAAAGTCACAGCCGCAGATTTGGAAGGAATCAACTTTTCACAATCACATTTTGGTAAGGTTTGTCTTTTTAAAATTTAAAACTCACACTGCAGCCATTTCTGTGTTATAATAACAGTTTCAACAAAACATACTGAGGTTCAGCTGAAACATATACTTACAGATTTTACCGACGGTCTGAACGACGTACGGGACCTCGACGGCAGTTTCACGGAGGTTTTACAAGAAATCCAAGTGGCTGAGGATTCGGCGTTGAACCGGTCAGAGGCCGCGTCTCCTCCTCCACCTGCCCCGACCAACATCACCCCTCCGGCGGGTGAAGAGCGCATCAACACTCCGATAGCTCCGGTGCCGGCTGGGGCGTGGAATCCGGCCGTCTTCCACGGGGATATCGACGAGATCCTAGCAGGGGATTCGCCGGTCCGACCCCGGGGGAAAAATAAAAAGAAGAACCAGCAGAGCGATTCGGCGGTACGTCCTGGGTTAACCGGCCGACCAAAAGCGATCCGTCCGCGTAAAAATAAAAAGCAGATCCAGCAGGTCCCACCGGCGCAAGCAACCTCCTTTGTTTTTAATGTGATCTATATGTGGAACGAAGTCAACTCTTCGCGCTTCAGCGTTCAAATGAAAATACAACTTCCTGGTGTTTGGTCGCACGGTGATGACGATGATGACGTAACATGTTCTCATAGGTCCTTATCGAGTATATATATATTGTGCATACACAGTTGTAAACACAGACTGCTTCATTGTTAACTGGAAGCAGGTTGAAATGCATTTTGCATGGTGTGGATTTTTTATTCATTCAATTTTCCAGTCTAGGCTAAATAAAGTAAATTCTGAAACTAAAACTTTGTGTATAATTAAAATGTTTGTTTTAAAAAAGTAAAAAGTTTATTGTTAATGATGCTAACCCATTAAATTTGTTATACCCAAACAGACTCTCAGCCTATGGTCTCAACACCCCTGAGGACCCAGACACCGCCTTGGGTAGTCCTCCCATCTCCTATCAGACGACAAACAGCACCTGTGACACCTGTTTTTTCATGTCCTCCCAGAGGACAGAAGCCTCACACTTCTTCTTCTTCTGCGAGGGTTACCACTACAAACGCCATTGAGAAGGCTCCGGCGAGACCCCACAAACGGCGTAAAATACAACGTGTCAGATCGACGATTGTCCGCAAACTCTTTGCGGATGCTATCAATCATTCACCAGGACCAATAGTGGGAAGAAGAGGAACGGGAAGAACCCAAAGAGGCGCCCGAAACCAGCAACTGGAAACGCTCCAGATGGTTACCCAAGTAATGCATTCTATCATTTCATCCTTCACGGCCATTTGTGAAAAAATGTTGTAATTTTAATACGTATGTATATTTGTATTGCATTTTTTTTGTTTTAAAAGATGAATAGAGAATTTGATTCCGACTCTTTATCTTGTTCACCCTCACCCCAAGTCCCTCTTGAAATTGAGTTAGCTGTAGAGCAATTGCGTCATATTCCAACACCCTCTTCTGTCCACCAAGTCCCTCTCGACCTGCAAATAGCTGTAGATCAATTACGTTTTATCCCTATACCCGACAATGTTGAGGTGCAAAATAGCTCGCCTGTAGAACCACAAAATCCTTTCCAAACCTTAGAAAACACATTCCAAAGATTAAATCAAAACAACGAGGACGCCTTCCACAACATAGAAAGCATACTCCAAAATCTAAATCAGACAAACATATCAGCTCTCAGCTCATCAAATGAACCTCAAAATGAATCTCAGCCACAATCACAGCCGCAGCCTCACCAGGGGGGTGAAGGGTTGGAGCAGAGACACACTCCTGCTGAAGAGCAGGAGGAGGAGGGGTTTAGAGGGGGAAGAGAGACAGAAACAGCCTCTTATGATCGGTTTAACACTCTAGTCATGAGACACACATTTACAGTTCCTCGACCCGGCAATGTACCTGATATTGCCGCATTTTATCGAAACGTGATAGGGGTAATTAGGGAATTAGCCAACGAGGTAGAATCGCGAGCTAGTCGCAATGATGTTATTCAGTTGGAGGTGGTAGGTGAAAATGTGCGTGATTATGTTTCAGTCACCAACAACGACCGAGGCAGAAGTATTCTTCCAGCTTTTGAAGGTTTGCTCGATCGTATAGTACAGTCAAACAATAACATAGCCGCTGACGAAGATGTAGAATTAATTGTTCACATAGTGCGGAACCCTACGGGCGGTGCCAAACGTAAGATGGAGAAAACTTTAGATTGTGAAATTCTCAAAAAGAAAAGACCCCATCTCTATTTTGCAGACGACAGGAACGATCAGCTCTGCTTTGCCGTCAGCCTGTCTCATGTTATCCATCCAGATTTCACAGATAGCCAGTGTGATAGTCTGGGTAGGGAGTTGCAGCGTCAGGCTGGTTTAAATGATCAGACGCCCGTCACTTTCAATGACATAGCCAAATTTGAGGAGATCTTGAAGCGCAAAATTGTAGTGTTTTACAGAACATCTCATAACGAACCCCTCTCGCATTTTGCAACAGACTTCCCCGATCGTTCCAAACCTCTGTTTTTATTCCTATTGCAAAATCATTACTACAGGATTAAAAACCTCAAAGCCTTTATGGCCGCAAAGTTTATCTGTAATTATTGTTACAAGGGTTTATGTAACCCCTATGTGCACAGCTGTAAGGGCTACTGTCAAGTCTGCATCGACCCCATCTGCTCTACACAAGAGCTCAAACCCATAAAATGCTCAGATTGTCACAGGACGTGTCGTTCACTCTCCTGTTTTGCTCGACACAAAGAGGCTAAGCCATGTCCTATGAACAAACAGGCTTTTAGTTTTTGTGATCAAGTAAAAAAATGCAAACTATGCAATCTGTGCTACTACGTTAATATGACCACAGGCAAGGCCGAACATCGTTGTGGCGCATCTAGATGTAGAATCTGCGGTGAAACATTACCGTCTGGTTCTGAAACAGACGATCACCTGTGTTACATTCAACCCGTTGCCAGTGAGACCAAACACCTCAGTTTGGTTTTTTATGACTTTGAAACATTTGTCAACGAGAACAACGAACACATCCCCTTTCTAGTGTATGCAAAAACACTAAAAGGTGAAGAGAAGGTGTTTTATGGTCTGGACTGTGTTAAACGCTTTCTCCTGTATTTCAGGAGGAATCAGTACCGGGGAAATGTTTTTATTGCGCAAAACGCTCGCAGATTTGACAGCTACCTAGTTTTAAAAGGTATATTGAAAGAGAAAGCATCGCCACAAAACATTCTCATGACAGGTTGTAAAATCCTCAGTTTTGAGGAACCCGATTATCAACTCAAGTTCATAGATTCCGTTTCTTTCCTGCCCATGCGTCTTAACGCCATGCCCAAGGCTTTGGGCTTCAGCGATCAGACCAAGGGGTATTTTCCACACAGATTCAGCTCAGAAAAGCACCTCAGGTATGTAGGACCCTATCCTCCGCCGTCTGATTACGGTGTAGACCGCATGACGACGCACGAGCAGGAGGAGTTTTACAGCTGGTACAGTAAAGCCAGTCAGGAAGTCTTTGACTTTAGGAAGGAAGCTTTGCATTACTGTAAGAATGACGTTGATATTCTCAACACAGGGTGTGTTAAATTCAGGGAGCAGTATTTCAGTGAGACAGGTGTGGACCCTTTCCGCACTATTACCATAGCATCAGCCTGCATGAAGGTGTTTCTCACCAATTACTTGCAACCTAAAACCCTCACCATACCGTGCCCTGACAACTACGCCCAGCGGTGTAAAAGATTCTCAAACGAATCCATCAGATGGTTAGAGTGGGTGATGCACAAGGAAAAAATCTTTATCCAGCATGCTCTCAACATGGGTGAAAAACAGATTGGTCGCTATTTTGTAGACGGTTACGCAGAGATTGACGGTGTAAAATATGCATGGGAGTTTCACGGATGTTTTTATCACGGTTGTCCTGATTGTTTTAATCCTACAAATACTTGTCCGATGAGGGGTTTGACCTTTGGGGAACTGCATGCAAAAAGTGAGGAGAGAGTGCAGATGTTACAGTCTGAACACAACCTCCGCGTCATTGTGGTGAGAGAACACATGTGGAATGAAATGAAAAAATCGAGTCATGTAGTAAACTTTCTCCAGCATTTCAACTTCCCAGAACCTCTCATACCACGACAAGCGCTGTATGGAGGCAGAACGAGCGCTTTAAAGCTGAGGCATACGGCGGGGTCTGATGAAACTGTGCATTATGTTGACGTTTGCTCACTGTACCCGAATGTCATGAGCACGCAAAAGTTTCCCCTAGGGCATCCTGCCATCATTCGCAAAGATTTTGAGGATCCTCGTAACTACTTCGGGTTAATCAGAGCCACTGTATATCCACCACGCGGTCTCTTTTTCCCTGTTTTACCGTACAAATGCTCATCCGGTAAATTAATCTTCCCGCTGTGTCGTACCTGTGCTGAAACCAACAACCAAGAGGGTCTCTGTAGACACGGCGATGAAGCCAGAGCGTTGACAGGTGTGTGGGTCACGCTCGAGTTTAACAAAGCCCTCGAGCTAGGGTACAGAGTGGCAAAAATCACAGAAGTGTGGCACTTTGACAAAAGTAGCGACTCAGTGTTTGTCGACTACATCCACAGTTTTCTCAAAGGTAAACAGGAAGCATCGGGGTACCCGCCTGATGTGACGGATCGGGAAACCAGAGAAAAATACATCAGGGACTATCATACAAATCAGGGCATTCTGTTAGACGCGGACAAAATTGAAGTGAATCCTGTCAAGAGACAAGTGGCTAAATTGTGTCTCAACAGTCTTTGGGGGAAGTTTGCGCAGAGAGACAACCTACTCCATACCAACATCGTCTCAGAATCTGAAGAGTTTTTCTCCTACCTTTTTTCGGGCACACACAAGGTTGAATACTTCAACGTTCTAGACAACGAGAGAGCTTTAATTAGGTGGAGATACAGCGACCGATGCATTCAACCCCCGGGTAAACAGAACAATATATTCGTTGTGGCATTCACCACAGCACACGCACGTCTAAAACTGTACAGTTATTTAGAAAAGTTGAAAGAGAGGATTCTTTACATTGACACCAATAGTTTAATCTATGTGGTAAAGAAGGGTGAGACGCCTTTAGAGATGGGTAATTATCTAGGGGACTTGACAGATGAACTGGATGGGGATAGCATTCAAGAATTTGTAGCCGCGGGTCCAAAGAGCTATGCATACCAAACAAAAAACAAAAAAAAAGTAGCGATGCGCGTCAAAGGCATCACTCAGACTCGGGAATGCTGTGAGATGGTAAACTTTGACAGCGTCAGAGATCTGGTGGAGGGTTACCTGCGTGATTCTGGTGAGAGTGTGATTGAGATCCCACAGCGCAACATTAGTCGCGATAAAAAGAGCTTCGTCTTGAAAAACACATCATTTCAGAAAAAGTTTAAAGTGGTGTATGACAAAAGACGTCTCTTTGCCGACGGCACAACTTTGCCCTTTGGATATTGAGTGAGTTTGATTTTGTGTTGTTTTGTTTCATACAACTTTGCCCTTTGGATATTGAGTGAGTTTGATTTTGTGTTGTTTTGTTTCATACAACTTTGCCTTTTGGATATACTGAGTTTGATTTTGTGTTGTTTTGTTTCATTTTGTTTTAAAAATGTCACACCAGAATGTAATGGAGGAAGTTGATTTTGAACCTAGGTTTATATTTCCTTTCTCATGTTTGATTGTAGGACCTAGCGGATGTGGGAAAACCTATTTTGTAAAAAATGTACTTGAAAACTGTGAACATGTCATGAATATTGTACCTGAAAATATTGTGTGGATTTATACTTCCTTTCAACCTATGTACAGCGAGTTGCAAAGGTTGAATAAAAAGATTAAATTTGTTGAAGGATTGCCAGATTCTTTTGACGATGAAAACCTGTTTCCTCCTGGTCAAAAACATTTGATCATTTTGGACGATGTTATTTTCCAAGCCTCCGACCATCCCGATGTAGTTAAAATCTTTACTCAGTATCGGCATCACAAAAACATGAGTGTCATGATGTTGACTCAAAATGTGTTTCATCAGGGTAAACACAGCCGCACCATTAGTTTGAACAGCAATTATTTGGTGCTGTTTAAAAATCCTCGAGACAAACTACAAATAAATATATTAGCCCGTCAAATCTTTCCGTCTCAAAAGGCATTTTTTTTAGAGAGCTTTGAAGACGCCACCAGAGACCCTCACGGGTATTTAATAGTAGACCTTACACCCGTCTGTCCAGAACGATACAGATTGAGGAGCGGTGTACTTCCTCACCAGCGGCCGACCGTCTATGTACCAAAATAAATGACCTAGATCATCATCATCATGTCGGTACGTTTAAAAAGAAATGCTGCTTTACTTTCGGCTTTATACCACGCCACACCCAAGAAACGTAAAGATATTCTTATTCACAGCTCTCCAGACTTTATCCAAGCATTGTGTGAGATTGCTTTAAACCTTTTGAAGGGAAACATCCCTTTATCACCTTCTCAATTCAAAAAACTGAAGAAGCAGAAAGAAATTATCAGACTGTTGGCGGACAAGAAAACAACTTTAAAACGCAAACATCAGGTTTTAAAGAACCAGTCGGGCGGATTTCTTTTACCCCTGCTAGCCGCCGTCGTACCTATGATCGGGGATCTTATCGGGGGACTCGCTAGAAGATAATACGTGAGAAGATGTCTTTGAGGAAGGCGCAGAAAATGTTTCTCGTCTCACCCCATCAGCTAAACCGTATGACTCAACCGCCAGCCACCATCAGAGAAACCGCAGAGGATGATTTGGATGTCAAAATGAGAGCCGTATTAGATGAGCCGGGGTTGACTCCCGATGAAAAAATTAAAAAGTACAACGCTTTACTGCAAAGATATTTAACTTTGATGAAGCAGGGTCAGAGAGACCAGCGGCGTGTAACCCTAACTCTTCAGAGGGAACACCCTGACGAGCAGGGCGAGGAGACGGAATTCTCAAATCAACAAAGCGCTCGGGTATCATCTCAGGCGTCGGATGATGCTGACCGTGTGATCGCTGAAGTTTTAAAAAGCTTCCCTCCACGAGATCACAACAACACCGAATACATCTTAAAAAAAATATCCGAGAGCGATAAAGGTTGGAATGCAAAGGGGGAATTTGTTTATAAGGGTCAAGTTGTGAAGGGGTCTCATATGACTGATTTATTGAAACACCTGTCACACTCTTATAAATCATCCCGAACCGCGCCACCGACGGGTTGGTCAAAATTTTTGAATACCCTGGCTGATTTGAACATCCCTTCTTCCGCTGTGAAAAACCCAGAAGCTCGTGACCAGTACCGCTCCCTCAAGACGGGTACGGTCCACGACCAAATTGTCATGTTTGGAAAAGAAGCACCTCGCACAAGAAGTGGAAAGATGAAGAAACAAATGAATCTGTCACCGAGTTGGATCGGTATTTCACCATAAATAAATAAATGTAACACACAACTTTGTCATTCATTAATAAAGTGTTTTATTGAGCATATTTTTTGCGTAGTCTTTTTTTTTTTTCAATCAGCAATGAATTACAATTAAGTATCGGTTCAAACCATAAAAAGTTTTATATAAGATAACATTTATCCGCAACAGTCTTTAAACCTCTGTAGAGAGCAGTTCCTCTGTTTTGGGACGACGTTAATTTTATTTTTGAGACGGTGTTTTCTCACACAGTCGTACACCATACGGTCATTTTTTATCACATCGTCGCTGTACAAAGACAGTACTTGGTGGTAAGATAATCCGCAGGCCCGTTGACAGAGATAATAGATGCAGTGTTGCCCGCAGACGGTTGACAGGGGGTGTTGCAGTTGACGGTTGTGGTACTTGATGTTTTGAGAACGGTTTTCCAAAAACTGTAAGATGCTCGAGGGGTAGTGATCAAAGTCTGGCGGAAATCCATAAGAGTCAAAAAAGGTGGCTTTGCCTCCCTTTTCTAGTGTTAAAGCTAACCAGTGTTCCCCAGGCATGTGAGCAGGGTCTGTGTTGACTATGAAGTAGGCCGGTGTCCTAAAGGATGGGTTCAGCGAGGGTAATAGGTCACAGGCCCACACACCGCAAAATACATCTCCCAGCAAACGATTCAAAATACTCTCTATCTGAAGATTATCCATTTTTTTTATTTTATTTTTTTTTATTTTTTCCCTTCAAATTAGTAATAATCCACAAGCACCTGTCTTTTTGAGTCGATCTCCAGAATTGAATCAAAACAGGCATAGACGATAAGAGTGGTGGTTTGCGCTAAGGGTGCTCTGAATCTCATCTCTAGTCTTAAATTACCGCTGGAGACGGGAGATAAGGCATCGTTGTCGTCAGCCGGGTTGCGATTAAACACAAACAGAGAGTATCCGTTGTTAAATTCCTCTCGGTTGATACTCAGGGGTAAATCCTTAAGATGTCTCCCCGTAGCCAGGAACATGTTGTAAAACTCTCTAATGGACTGTCCGTTGTTAAACTGAGGTTGAAAAGCCTTAGCGGGAATCTGTTTACCATCCTGACAGAGAGCCAGATATTCTACATCGTTGTGAATAAAATTGAAGGGTGACAGGTCTCTTCTCCCGGTGAAAGCTTCGTGGTGCACCATACCCAAAACTATATATTTAGGCATAGCCCCCAGAAAAAGATTGTCCTGGCTGCATATTCTAGAGTTTTCTGGGATAGAGTATGTCTTCACATTGACGCGTGAGATGGGGTAGAGCGCGTTACCTTTCATTAAGGCTGCTGCGTGACCCAATCGCACGGCTGGGGACACAGACACTTTTTTGGCAAATAGAGATGCCCCCAGTATTTTCAGACGAAACGTGGAGTCACAGGCTCCCATTAGACAGAAAGCGTCGCTGGCACGGGTTAGTTTAATTTAGTTCAGCAAGAGTCTCTCACAAAAAAATACATCCCCGTGGAGAGTACCAAACAGGTGTAGTTCTCGTGAATTAGTTGTGAAAGCGGCTCTCGTGTTTAACCCTCTATTGGGACCGTTGACGGTCACTCTAGAGTCCATGGCCCCGGGGGTATCTTTGTAAAAAAGACCGGCTGAGAACTGACTGGCGAGCGCATCTCCTGAAAAGTTGAGTAGGGTCTCAATCATGACACGGTACGGATGTGTCGCACTCGATTGTGAAATCAATCTATCCCCCAAAATAACGTCGCATTGATTGAAGATTGTATTCAGAGGGTAATTGATAAGGCCCACCGCCGCATCATTGGCCAAGTCTGTATTGTCCGCGTTGGTGATTTTCACACGGAGATGCAGCAAAATATCGTTCAGATCCAGATACTTTTCACCATCTCCGGGGATAAAAAATTCTATAGGACCGCCGTCTGTGATAGCCGACGGGGGAAATTTCGGTGTATGTTTTATCTTCGATGGAAAGCTGTATCATAGGCGCTGTAAATAAATCCAACTCAGCCAGGGTGCACTCTGGGGATTTCTGGTGTAACAGAGCCATGATTTTTTAATTCTCTTTAAAAAAATCAGAATTCAAATATGTCAGAGCTCTGGGGAGACTTCTTCTTTGCCTGCCTGCTTCTCGCGACTGATTTCCTCTTTTTACTAGCAGAGCGTTTTTTAGAGGTTGTTGAGAGGCGTTGTCCCGGAGGTCGTCTCCTCTGTCTACGCGCTAAGACCATAATTCCCCCCGACCCCTCTTGTTTCTGGTCGCCGCTGACAAATTTTCCCACACGGCCGAACACGTCCGAAGCAATGTTGCTAGCGGCTGTTTTGAGATGAGGTTTAGCTATCGCGAAGCCTTTCTTCACCAGGGGGGATACAAAACGAAACAATTTTGAAAATATAGAGCCTATACCACGACCGTACATGACGGGAGCTCCATAAAATCCTGGTAAATTTCCTCCCACCTGACTCTCATAATAATGTACAAATCTGTGAGGATCCTCTCGCAAGTCTACTCGTGCCATTTTGACCGTTGTGTAACGTATCTGATGTCCGTCGCACCCGTCAGAGGTGAGTCACCGTCGCAGGGTTAGACGATACTGAATGATGTGGGAAAACCAGATGGTTATATATATATATATATATATATATATATATATATATATATATATATATATATATATATATATATATATATATCCCAGGTTTTCAAACTTTTATTGGTCTAAAGTGAAGCGTCACAATACACTTGCCGTAGGTAAAATCTACCGGTTTGTTTTGATCCGTTTTTATCTCAATCTTAATGTTTTCAATGTGTTGCTTGGCTTCCGGTAAATAATAAGCCGGGTTGAAATGCTGTGTGATGACCTCCCCGAACGTGCCCTTAACACTGATCGTTCTCAAGAGGGGGGCATAAGCGTCACCGACTATTTGCGGTTGTACTACGTCGCTGTAACAGTACAAATGATAAAACCCGGCCTTCATATCAGCGGGGTAGTGAGCCAACTTTTGATCAAACTTGAACCATTCTCCCGACTTTAGACCCATCATGTAAGCAGCGGGTCCCTTGTAGAGTACGTGCGTCTGACCTCCGGCCTGGAAATCAAATTTTTTCTGAATGATGTTATAAACTAGATAAATATCAGAATTAATTTCTCTAAAATAACTATCCATCATTAGCCTGAAGTCTTTTATGCCGCTGTAATATCCCTCTGTAAACCTTTGACGATGTATCACGCTCTCTGTTGCCGATTTTTTGGGATTTACCCTCCAGTAAAAATAGGCGTCATCCTCGTGTATGGTGTACCAAGTGTGGGGGTATGAAATCTCCGTCAAGGCAACCTCCCACTTTCCTTCTAAATCGATATGTTGCGCTAAATCAACGTGGTAACTGGAACTCTTGTTATCTTTGAAAACGTTGAGGCTGGCGTTAGAGGGCAGGGTAATGTAAAACCCCTCGTCCTTTGCCCCGTACATGATGGAATGATACTCTAGGCAGGCACGCAGCGATTCTTATACATTTATTATTTCAGCTGCCTTGATCCAACTGTTGAATTTCTCAGGCCAGTTTTTCCAACTTACAAAGACTTGTTTTTCACCCCTCATGGTACGTCGTTTCAGAATCTCCTCGACGTGGTAGACTCTGTCTTTATCCATTTTTACTTTTTGCAACTCTGCCTCATAAAATGAACCTTGGATGGGTTCTCCATCATAATCTTTCAGTTTGTACACAGGAGGTTCGCGAGGGATGCACTCGGAAACTGTAAACACTTCGTCCGTAAAACTCTGTTCATACTTTTTATCAAACACACCTCTCAACTTTGATATCCTGACGAGGTCTCCCTCCTTGAAATTTTTCTTTAATTCGGTCCTCTGTGGGGCGAGAGATTTACCGTACAGGTTTTCAAACACTTGATCGACGTTCTCTGCGGTTACATCCATAGGTGCCATTTTTATGCTGCTGTGATAACTCTGATTATAGCTTTTCATCAAGTCTTGTAAGACGTCGAGGTATCGCATGGTGTTGTTAGCAGTGAAATATCTCCACATTCTGCTTTTTAAAGTGCGATTAAATCGTTCAATCACGGAGGCTTTGAGATCGCTGGCTGTGGAAAAATGTATGATGCCGTGTTTTTTCATCAGAGCCTCAAAACGCTTGTTAAAAAATTCTTTTCCAGCGTCGGTTTGTAGTTTTAAGGGCGTCTGACTCTCCTCAAAAATTGACTCGAAGGCCTCAACCACCTCGGATCCGGTTTTTCTCTTTAGAGCACGTACATAAGCCTTTTTGGAAAACACATCTATGACCGTTAATAAATAATTATACCCGTCATTATACTCTGCTAAGGCTTGCATATCGCATAGGTCGGCTTGAAATTGGTTTAAAGGACGCGGGACAAAAACTCTGTTTCTGATAAAATGCATTCTGACAGGTTTGTGTAGAGTGTATGCATCCTCTCCAGATAAAAAGTCTTTGATCTTTTCACGCTCAACCTTCTTGCCTGTTTCATCATGCACTCCCCTACGGAGGCGTTCTACACCGCCGAAGCTACCCGGGTGTGTTGGGTTGTAATAAACTTTTTTCATGACGCGTACCTCAGACATGTTGAGACCAGAATGAGAGAAAAAGATCATGCGTAGGGTATTTGATTTTTTTTTTATTAGAACACAAATACAGTGTGAAAAACGATGCATACTTTTTTCGAAACTATAATTCAACCCCAATACAGCAGTGTTAAAAAACGATATGAATAATAGAAAAACTTAATCTAACTAACTAAACAATTTGTTGTCAAAAAAGAAAAACAATTTATCACTACTAGAACATGTGATTGTGAATAGAGTTTGTGCTAACAGAGAATAATCTAGAGTATGCTGCATATCAGCGTGCAGTTTTTGGAGTTCATCCGTAACGTTGACAGGGTGGTTGTTTTGCAAAAGTTCGCTGGTAACATCGACAAACATGGTGTAAAAAGCGAGTATGTGCCAGGGTCTAACGATGTCACTCGTTAGTTCATTTAAAATTTTTTCAAAACTCTCTGACAAAGTAGATTCAACCCCGGACGCGACCTGATGCACCGATACCTCCCAAGGTGGACAGGGTATAAGAGTAGAACAGATCCGGACTTTTTCCATCAAGTTCTCCAGTCTCTCAACGTCTGCATTTTGGATAAAAGTGTTGTTTTTATGCCTTGAAACTCTGTTCGCAACAGCCATTCTCAAAAGCTCTATCAACTGAGGGATGACGATGCGGTTATTGATGTGGTTCATGATCTGAGTCACTATTTTTCTACAGAAATTCCACATTTTCCTGCCGTTTAACGTTCCAACCACAGGTCACACAGTTTGTCAAGTTGTTCTTTTTTGGTCCTGCTGTCTCCGTCCTCTCGATCCAACATCTCATCGAGTGCGTGGTAGATGAAGCTCTTTGATTTCAGCTCGTGTAAAAGACCCTCCACCTTATTTCTGATCCTCGCTTGATCCGCCTTGATGTTTTGCACAGATAGGAAATGTTGAATGGCTGGAATAAGCTTGGGGGTGTAGAGCCTTTTCATCAACCAGTAAAAATTTTCCTGGTAGAAGCCTTCCAGACCCACATTCAGGCATTGGTGCCGTCTCTGGCTGGGATGATTAATGCGACACCCCACGCACATCTCATCTTGGTACAGGGACAGAGTTTTGCTCAGCAGGTGGAGCACGGCTAATTTTACACCTTTAAAGAAAGTATTGTTAAAGAAAGTATCGGTTAGCCATCCGTCAGGACGGTCCTGGTCACCTTGTTCAACGGCCTGAGTTGGCAAATCATCGCGACACAAATGCCCGCAGTCACATTCAAGGAAGGAGTCCATCAGATCCATAGGCTCTTCAGGGATTGGCTCCAGAGTATGGTGGGGAGGAGCGCTGAATGGTGGAGGTGAAGCAGGAGGATGGTCCAGAACCTTGGGCTGTGGTGGTAGTGGAGTTGGTGGACGGTCGTCATTCTCCCCAGTCGTCATAAATGCATTTTCTAAATCCGGTTTGTAATCTCTTGAGGGAGCCGGGTGGATGGTTGTTGCGATAAGCCTGGGCGTGTAGCTTCTCTGAGGGGTGCACATGTTTCTTCTTGTTCTTGTGGTGTTTATTTTTCCGCCTTGGTAGGTTGTCTCTTTATAGTGTGTGGCGACGTGGTTTATCCTTGCGTGGGAGGGGTGAAGGGGTGGTTTGTCTCTGACGTGTGTGTGTGTGGGGGGGGTGGGAGTAGAGGGGTCTTCTTTTTTCACCAGGGCATTATCCCAGATATGGCAACTGTGAAAGAGCGAAGTGATCGTATCACTGATCTGATCCAACTTTTCACTCCAAACCTCAGCTGGTAAAGCCAACAAAGTCCGGAAAACACCGCATTCGGAATTGAACAGATCCAAGGCAAAATACCATTTAGCTTCTTCCCTACAGGCTCCATCCTTCTTTGACTCTTCTTCTTTATTCTCTAACCGGTAACTGACGCGGAAGACCCAACGACCCGAAGTTGAGGTTTTTGACATCCAAATAGCCGAAAACGATTTTTGCACAGATTGCAAAGATTTTTGTTCCTCTTCGACCACCTCCCTGATACTCCTCGGATTGATAGACTTTTACACACCCCAATCGTTGGAAGATAATGTGGCTAGATCCAGCAGGTCCCCCGGTGTGTCACCTTCACTCCGCTGATAGAGACACAGTTCCCCGGTCTGGTACCTGAACATATATCCCCAGCTACCACACAGCCCGTAGGGTTCCAAAGACCATTCCTCTTGCAGACGCAGGGTGAGCGGAGGAGGCATTTGGGTCCTGCGCAAAAACACCATACTTTTTCTGGAACCATCTACGCCTGACTCTTGTAAAATGGTTACCGCCGTTTCACTAATAAAAGACGCTGCGCGATCGACCGACATGATGAGTACGGCTCTTCTCACGAAAATACACCGACTCTATAGTTCTCTATAGTTTTGTGACAAAAGTCTAGACTCTGAGTAATTTATGCGCAAGCATGGGGGAAAAAGGGGGGCTCAAAGATGACGACGTTTTTTAAATTAGATGTATATGCATGAGGGGGTCAAACCCCTCCCCCTATGAAAATTAGGTGAAAGGTCAGAGCTGTCAAAAGTTTGATGAGAAGTGTATCTATCCTCTCTCTCTCATGAAAACTCTTCTGTGTCTTATTTTGAAATCAGTGTTTGTACAATGGGGGTTGCCATATTTGGGCATTATATTATGCCAGATAGTTGTTATGTTCTTATTTGGAAAATGTTTTTGCCATGCTTTCTCTGAGGCAGGCCGTTGTGTGACTTTTTTTAAGAATAAGCTGTACCAGATTTTGGATTTTATTTCCAGGAGGTTTTTGGAATTGGGACCTGTCCACAAAAGAAATTCTGGAGAATCACTCTGCACCTTACAAGATGTTTTTGTCAAGACAGCCCGCCACTGTAATGGAAGGCCTTCTGAGATTTTACTGCACATTTGTTCAATAATACCTTTTCTCATTTTAATTCTCTTATTTTTAACAACACTTTGGATTTTCCCTGCGTTCACTACTCCCCTCTCATCCAGTACATCTCCCAAAGTCTGTATTCCTGCCTGCATCAGGAGGGCACAGGAGAGGGGTCTGCTCAAATGCATAATCTCCGGGTTGTGGAAAATGGGGAGCTGCAAAAGTTGATTTCTGTTTTCTATTTTAACCTTGAGGAGTGGTTGAGCCAACCCCCAAGCTTCCAAGATTTCTTTGGCAAATGGGTTGAGATGTGAGTATTGAGTTTTAGTTTGAACCTGACAGAGATTGTTTTTTTGGCAATTGCCTACGGAGATAAGTGAACTATGGAAAAAATCTTTCCATACATGTTTATTTGTAGTTTGTAAATATTTCTGTATCATTTTAATTCTCAGTGCATGTTTCTTTGTCGCTATATCAATTAGTTTTAAACCACCATTATTGTAACTGTCAATGATTGTGTTGTGAGCTATAAGGTTTCTTTTGCTGCCCCATATAAAGGCAGAAATGCAGTTATTAATGCTGTTTAGAATTTGACCTGGCATATGACAGACAGATAGCGTATGAACTAGTTTGGATGGAACCAAGGAGTTGATCACGACCACCTTACCTCGCAGCGTTAGCCCCCGCATTTTCCACAACGCCAGCGTGTTACTGATTTTGCTCAGCAGCTCCTTCCATGTCTTGTTTGCAGCAGCCTCCTGATCATGACCTAGGTGCACTCCCAAGACCCTGACACTATCCGCCGCCTCTCTGAACTGCCACCTATTTGGCGACCGAGCCACATTGCCACAATACATTATTTCTGTTTTATTCATATTGATTTTGGATCCTGATGCTTTGCCATACTCTTGGATATGTGTTAATACTTTGTCTATACTTTCTTCATTTCTGATCATAATGTTTGTATCATCAGCGTACTGTAAAATTTTGGTTTCTGTTCCTGTTGGAGATGTAATACCTGTTATTTGTTTGTCCTGAGTAATTAACAAGGCTAGAGGCTCGGCCACCAAACTGTACAGCAGGGAGGAGAGGGGACACCCCTGCCTCACTGATCTTTGAATTTGAAATTTCCCGGTCATATGTCCATTGCATTTGACACAACTATATGCATTGTTATATAATAATTGGATCCATTTGATGAATTTATCACCAAAACCAAATTTTTGAAGAACTGCCCATAAGAATTTGTGCTCCACCCTGTCAAAAGCTTTTTCAAAATCAATGCCCAGGTAAATGCCTCCCTGTTTTACCATTTCATTTATGTTTTCTTTGACTGATAGCACTGTATCTATGATGTCTCTGCCAGGAATACTGTAAGCTTGTGTCCAGTTGACTATCGATGCAATTACTGTTTTTAACCTATTTGCCAAGATTTTTGTTATGATTTTATAGTCTGTATTGAGTAAACTGATTGGTCTGTAATTGTCAAGCAGGGTTTTGTCCCCTTTATTTTTAAATATGATTGTAATCAGACCAAGTGTCAAGGTCTCAGGAGTACGACCTTTTCCATCCATCTCCTCAAACACTTTCAATAGGATCGGAGCCAGACTGTCTTTAAAAGCTATATAAAAGTCACCTGTCAGTCCATCTGTACCTGGACTTTTATTCTTATTAAGATTGTCTATTGCCTCTAAGACTTCATTTAGAGTTATAGGAGAATCACACCAGTTTTTGTCTTCTATTGATATTTTACACTGAATACTGTCTAATGTTTTCCCCATTTCCTTATCCGCTATATTATTGCTTGAGAATAGATTTCTATAATATTCCTGTACTGTTTCTAATATTTCAGATGTTTCTGATACAGTTTTGCCCTCTATATTTTTGAGTTCATTGATAAATACTTTACCTTGTTTTTTCTTTTCTAGACCTAAAAAGTATGCTGTGCATTTTTCCCCTTCCATAATATATTTTGCCCTGCTTCTTATCATTGCCCCTCTGCATCTATTAATTTCTATCAGGTCCTGTTTGCTTTTTAAATTTATATACTCACTCATATCATGATCGGAATTTGTTTCTAGTTTATCTAATTCATCTCTTATTTTCCCTCTAATGTCTAACTCTTCTTGATTCTCTAACCATTTCTTATGTTTACTGTAATTTACACGTGCTTTTTTGATTCTGCATTTAACTTCTTCCCACCATGTAAGGAGATCTTCAACAAAAGGTAATTCTTCAGTTATTATCTGCAGCAGTCTTCTGATTTTCATATTAAATTTTTCCTCTCCCAGAAGGCTGCTGTTAAAGCACCAGAGTCCTCCATTTCTGGATTCCCCTGGAGCTCCCAACTTAACCTCCAGGAATGAATGATCACTCCATGGATTTGTAATATATTTTATATAAGCAACTTTTGAAGTTATCTGGGGTGATATTAAACATAAATCAATTCTAGATCTTTTCATTTTACCTTTAACAATTTGCTGCCTTGAGAATTCTTTTCTATTGGGGTGTAAGACTCTCCATAAATCTACTAGGTTCATTGTCTCCATCACCTCATACAGAGTGTTTCTGCTGGCATCCTCTTTAAACACATTATTGTTCGATATATCATTTTTAGTGAGACTGACATTGAAATCTCCTATCACAAAACACTTCGTGGTACACCATTTGAGTAGTTGTTTAAAAAATAATTTTCTGTCTTTTTCCTCATTTGGTGCATAAACATTTATTATTCTGAATTTCTCCTCAGTTTTTATGACATCAACTACCATATATCTGCCTAAGGGATCATTGTAAACACACTGTATGTTACAAAACACATTTTCTTTACATAATATTGCAACACCACGAGAGGATGCAGTGCCATTTGCCGCATAAACATTCCCTTTCCATAAGCTTTGAACTGATTTGACAATATTTTCATCCCACTTAGTTTCTTGCAGACATAAAATATCACATTTTGCAGACATTAATATTGCATTTAATTTCTCTCTACTGCGGAGCCCACGTGCATTGAGAGAGAGAAGAAAAGCCGTCATCACATAAAGTTTAAAGAATTTTGTGCTCATGTTTTACTCTTGCTTTTGCTTTTTTTATTTTTCTTTGCTGGCCTTCCAGAATTTAATTTTTTCCTAATCTGATTTATTTGGAAAATGTCCAGTTCAGAGTCTGATTCTGCTGTCTGAGGAGCTGACGATGGAAAACCTGTCGCAGAGAGAGTGGGAGGATCTGGAGCGCTATCGGCTGAGGGGAGAAGCGGTTCCTGGGAGCTCGGCAGCTCGGCGGGTTCGAGACCTTTTCCAGGCCCCGTTCCCACCACAGCACACATGTCCTTTGTGGACCGCATATGTTCAACCATCCCCTGCTGAACGCTGAGCACTGTCGCGCTCTCTTTGCGCGCTCGAGCCGGCTGCTCCGCGCGTCGGCTTCTTCAGCCATGACTGTCTCATGAACGCACCCCATTTCCTCCTCTTCCTCACTCTCCGCACTTCCATTTTCCTCCAAACCTGCCTCAGACTCATCTTGGACTTCTCCATCGTTCTCACTGCTGTTGCAAACACAATTATCTAGATTATTATGGCATAATTCACACCGTTTGGCGACTTTAACGCACTCTCTGGCATAATGCCCTTGGACCCCGCATTTGTGACACATGAATTCAGGGCATTCTCTGAGAACATGCCCTGACTGTAAACAAACTCTACACACTTTCACTTGTCTGTCATGTATAACACGAAAATATTCCGACCCGGTCGCTGTATTGAATTTTGCCGAATACGGAAGAGACTGTACTGTGTCATTAAACTTAACTCTCACATACCTTGTCCCATCTGCAATGTGCGTTCCCGGCCACATTCTCCTCTTAATCGGAGATGTAGCTGAAACTCCCCAACCATGTAACTTGTCCACAATTTCTTCGTCCGTGATGTATGCAGGAAGTCCAAGAAAAGAGACCACCAGTTGATCATTCGCCAGCTGTAACATAGTTACACTAACTCTTTAGTTTGTTTTTATTTTGGTTCCATGTCACCAACTCTCCTGTCATTTCAGACCCTGCCTTCCGTCCCGGCCTTACAATCTACTCATTTCCCTCACCTGGTTTTCCCCGCCCATCTCCTCCTCACCTGCAGTCCATTTGCTCATTAGTCCCTCTGTGTATATATACCAGTCCATTTTCATTTGTTCCCTGCCAGATTGTCTTGTGTTCTTTGTTGCCAAGCTTTCCAGCGTTTTCTTAGTACTGCCTTCCTGTTCTGACCCAGCTCTGCCTGTTTTCTCGGATTATGAATACTTGCCTGCTCCCTGTCGGATTTATTTGCCTAAATCTGATCTCCTGGTTTTGACTCTGCCTGTTTTCTGGAACTAGTAAACTGATCATCCCCTGCTACTCGCCTGTCTCTTTGTCGTGCTTCTGGGTTCTCTTTTGTCGGCTCCAGTGACTGTGACACCAGCTCTCTCCCCATGACGCTCGTCGTTCCGATTTTAAAACCATCCATCAGCCGATCTTTCCCCGATGCACTTGTCATAGTAATCTCGTATTTTTTATCACCAGTGAATCTGCAGGCAATAAGTCCGGCGCACAGTTCTCTGATGCATTTCATTAATTCCATCGCTGTCACTGCTTCCTCGCCAACCAGTTCAACTTGTACCGTTAAGTTTTTTTCATAATGTATTTTCTTTTCATTTATTCCTTTTTCGTTTCTGTCGTTTCTCAGTCCATTTTCCGTTCTCAAGATGCCCGTCAACTTCCCCATAGTCCCAGTCGCCATATTATCTGTCTGAAAATGAATCCCAAAACGGGAATCAAAACAAAAGAAAACGAACTCTTATCCCCCCAAACAGCGTGAGAACTGTTGGGGGAATAACTAAAACAAAAACCACAGTCACTCAGAACCAACAAAAGTTCATTCAACAGTCGATTACTTGCAAAAAGAGTGGGGGGGGGGGGGGGACACTCGCTCCGACACTCTCTCTCGCTCACTCCTCTCTTGCTCTGGCCGTATCACCGGACATGCGCAATGCGTGCTTTTTTTTTTTTTTTTTTTTTTTTCCTTTATTATCAAAAAAGTTAAACTTTTTACATACACATTCTTATTCACAAAACTCAGCTAGTGAATGTAGCTGAGTACAGTGCATTATCCCTTTAAAAAACATATTTACATTGTATGTACAAGCAAAAAGGAGAAGAACACAAACAAAGCAGTCCCTGCTCCACCAGGAGAAGCCTCCACTCCATTTCTGTGAAAACTGGCTTTAGCTTCAATGCAGTGGACTTCAGGGTGTTGGTATTCAAAACAAAACTACAGGGAGAAAACACACAGGATAATCGAGAAACAAATAAAACTGAAACAAAATAAACAGAAATAAAACCAAAAAAAATAATAATAATAAACTGATATGAACAAACTTTTCTGGAACCAGACAGAGCTGCAGCCAGGAGACAGGGAAAACAGCATGTTCTCTGGACACAGAAAGAAAAAACTGCCATATATTGCTTCAGAAAGCAAAAATTAACTTATTGTCTCCTTCACTTCTTATGAGTTTTGCATTGTCCACAAAGACCTCCTTAAATTTCTGTTTGTTTGCTGTCTGCATGGTCCTTATATGAAGTTTTATTGAGTTTGTGAATATTTCCCACCTGTTGATTTGCTTATTTTCATAAAGTGCATAGTTCCTGGCTGTCCAGATCGTGTGTCTGGTGAATGCAAGAATGATGTTGATGAGTTGATTGTTGACTCCTTTTTTCTTCTCAGTCAGTCCAAACAGCAGAGTCCACTGCCAGTCCATTCTGCTGGTGGTTTTGAGACCACAGCATTTCTCCAAGAGTCCCTTGACCTGCTCAGAGAAGGGAACGCAGACGGGACAATGCAGGAGGAGATGCTCCAAGTCTTCCTCCTGCTCTCTACAAACGGTACAGTCTCTCCCATACATGTTTTTGTTAATTTGGTGCAGGATGATGCCCGTGAAAATCCTCTTGTGTCTTATCTTGTAATCTGTATTCGTACATTGTGGATTGCCATAAACAGGACTTATGTTTTGCCAAATTGTGGACGTGTTTTTGAGAGGGAATACTTTTTCCCAGTTTCTTTCTGCAGTGGGTCTTTGTGCGACCTTTTGTAACAAAATGGTGTACCATATTTTTGATTTTATTTCTTGTATGCTTTTCACGTGTGTACCAGTCAACAGGAGGAAATCTAGGGCATCATCCTGCACCTTACAAACAGTGTTTTTGAAGGCTTGCTTCCATTCAGGAGGCATGTTTTTTTCTATCTCTGTGCACACCTGCTGTATGTGCTGCCTTTTCCTTTTACATCCCCTGTCCTTTAAAGCACTCATTATTTTCTCACTGTTTATTTTACCTTTTCCATCACAGATGTCTCTTATTGTTTGCAGCTCTGCTGCTACCAGGAAGCTATGTGAGAGGGAGGCGCCTCTGCAGGTGAGCTCTGGGTTGTGGAGGATGGGAAGCTTCTGTAGCTGCGACCTGTTGGTGACCTTCGTCTTGAGGAGTGGCCGTGCCAACTCCCAGGCCTCAAGGATTTCTCTTTCAAACGGTTGCAAATGTGAATACTGTTTCCTAGGGAGAATTTGGCAGAGGTTATATTTGCCACAGTGGCCTAAGGAGGTTATTGTTTTCTGAAAGTAATCTTGCCATGGATGGTTTTGAGAAATTTGCAGGGCTTTTTTGATTGTTTGAATTCTGAAGACATGTTTCTTTGTTGTAATGTCTATTAGTTTTAGACCTCCTCCTTTATAATCATTGATTATTGTCCTGTGTGCTATTAGATTTCTTTTGCTTCTCCAGAGAAAAGTGGAGATGCTGTTATTTAAGCTGGTTAGGATATGTCCGGGTATGTCATAGACTGCCAGTATGTGGTTTAGCTGTGAGAGCACAAGGGAGTTGGCTACGACCACCTTGCCTCTCAGTGTGAGCCCCCTCATCCTCCACAGTGCCAGCGTGCTGCTCATCTTGCTCAGCACCTCTCTCCACGTTTTGTCTCTGGCTTCCTCCTGGTTTTTCCCCAGGTGCACTCCCAGGATCTTGACACTCTCTCCTGCCTCCCTGAAAAGCCATCTGCCTGGTGACCGCACCACCCCGCCACAGTACATTATTTCTGATTTGTTGAAGTTAATTTTTGCCCCTGATGCTTTGCTGTATGTTCCAATGTGTAATAAAACCCTGTCTATGCTGTCTTCATCCTGTGTCATTATGTTAGTATCATCTGCAAACTGTGCTATTTTGTGTTCTTTTCCAGCTGGTGATATAATACCTTTGACCTGCTTGTCCTTCCTGATCAACAGTCCGAGGGGTTCGGCCACCAGGCTGTATAACAGGGAGGAGAGGGGACAGCCTTGCCTTATGGATCTTTGGATCTGAAAAATGTCTGATAACTGCCCATTACATTTTACTTTACTGTTTGCATTGCTATATAGTAGTTGTATCCAATTTATGAAGCTATTGCCGAAACCAAATTTTTTTTAGTACTGTCCAGAGGAAATTGTGTTCGACTCTGTCGAATGCCTTGTTGAAGTCCACTCCCAGATAGATCCCACCCTGTTTTGTCATGTGATTTATTGTTTCTTTGACTGATAGAATTGTGTCTGTGATGTCCCGCCCCGGAATGCCGTAAGCTTGAGACCAGTTAACAATGGAAGAAATGACTGATTTTAACCTGTTTGCTAATATTTTGGTGAGAATTTTGTAATCTGTGTTTAATAAACTGATTGGTCTGTAATTTTCCAGCAAGGCTTTGTCCCCTCTATTCTTGTATATGACAGTTATCAGTCCAAGTGTCAAGGTCCTGGGAGTGCGACCCTCATCTTGCATGCGGTTATACAGAGTGAGTAGAATAGGAGCCAACCTGAGCCTGAAAGCCTGATAAAATTCAGCTGACAGCCCATCTGTGCCTGGACTTTTATTTTTCCCCAGGCCTTCTATTGCTGCTTCCACTTCCTGTAAGGTAAGTGGAGCATCACACCACTCTCTATCTTCTTTTGACAATTTACTTTCAATACTTTCCATAGTTTCCTCCATGCTTCCTGATTTTATGTTACAACTTGTGAATAACTGTTTATAATAAGTTTGTACTGTCTCCAAAAGATTTACTGGCTCTGTTATTATCTCACCTTCCCCATTTTTCAATTCTTTTATGAATGTCTTTCCTTGCTTCCTTTTTTCCAGTCCCAGAAAATAAGCAGTGCATTTTTCTCCTTCTGTGATATGCTTAGCCTTACTTCTGATTATTGCTCCCTTGCATTTTTTCATTTCCAAATGATCTAATTGGGACTTTAAAACTATATATTTGCTTACATCATAATTTGGTTCTTCTTCAATCTTTTCTAGTTCCCTTTTTACCTGCTCTCTGATTTCTCCCTCTTCTCTATTTTCTATCCACCTCTTTTGTTTGCAATAATTGATACATGCTTTTTTGATTCTTAGCTTGGCACCCTCCCACCACTCTATTATATCTTCTATATACTTTATCTCATCAGTCATAGCTTCTAATATGTTGTTGATTTTTTTTCTGAACTTTTCATCCTCAATACAGCTATTATTTAAACACCACAGCCCTCCATTTCTAAACTCTCCTGGTTTCCCTGTTTTAAGTTCCAAGAAAGAGTGATCACTCCAGCTGTTGGATGTGTATTTCACGCTCACGGTCTGAGACATAACAGCTGGAGTGCCTAAACACAGGTCAATTCTGGATTGCTTTAGCTTTCCTCCTACTACTTGCTTTCTGGAAAACTCTTTTTTATTTGGCTGCAACACTCTCCACATATCTGTTAGATTATTATCATTCATGACTTTGTATAACACTTTTCTGCTGGCATCTTCTTTGTACACATTATTTACAGATACATCCATTTTATTGAGAGCTACATTGAAATCCCCTACTATCACACAGTTATTATTGCACCATTTTGAGATTTGTTTGAAAAATGTTTCTTTCTTTTTCCTCATTTGGAGCATATACATTAACAATTCTTTGTTTATCTCCCCCTCTTTCCACATCTAACACTATCATCCTCCCTTCAGCGTCTCTATTCACACATTTTATTTTATCAAAGCTGTTCTCTTTACACAAGATGGCCACTCCTCTCGCTAAAACCGTCCCATTTGCGTAATCTACCGACCCTCTCCATTGCGTTTTGATAAAGCTGACAACATTATCATCCCATCTCGTTTCTTGTAAACACAGTATATCACAGCTAACCGATGCCAGAAACCATTTAATCTTCTCTCTGCTGCGGAGCCCACGGGCATTTAGCGAGAGAATGACCGTCATGGAGAGGGTGAGCTGTATGAAAATAAAAACTATTCTCATTGTTGCTTCTTTGCCTTGCTTTTCTTATTTTTTTTCGTTTGTCTTTCCGTGTTCTGCCTTTTTCTAAATTGTGTTATTTGCGTGAGGTCCATGTCAGATTCCGAGTCGGCCATTTGGGAAGCTGACGGCTGTGCGCTCTTTGCTGCGCACGGAGCGCAGCGCTGAGCACTTTGCGGAGCGTCTTTCTCAGATTCAGAGGCGGCGGTTAGTAATTTTTTTCCTCCAGAGCAGGGAGATCAGCAGGTCCGGGAGCTATTTCTAGTCCCGTCCCTGCCTCAGTATGCTCCGCTTGTCCACACGGGAGACTCATGCTTTGGCTTTCCATGCCCGAGCTACACAGCCGTGCGCTCTCCAGACGCTCATCTGTCTGTGTTTCTGTGCTGGGACTCCACGTCTCACCAGCCACCGCCGCCTCACTGACACATTCCATTCCCATGTCCTCCGCCCCGCTCACGCTCCCCTCCTGATCCGACTCAGATCTTTCATGGACCTCGTCTGAATCACTTTCTCTGCATACACAGTTCTCCATGTTATTGTGGCACAGCTCACACCTCTCCACGATTTTAACGCACTCTCTCGCATAATGCCCCTGGACTCCACATTTATGACACATAAACTCCGGACATTCTCTGAGTATGTGTCCTGGTTGTATACACATTCTACATACTTTAATCTGCCTATCATGGATGACCCTGAAGTACTCTGGCCCTGTGGCTGCCTGAAATTTAGCGGAATAAGGGAGAGACTGCACCGTTTCATTAAATTTCACTTTCACAAACTTGGTCCCGTCTGCAATCCTCGTCCCCGGCCACATCCTCCTTTTGATCGGCGATGTCGCTGATACTCCCCAGCCATGTAGCTTTTGTAGTATCTCCTCATCCGTCACGTAAGCCGGCAGTCCCAGGAAAGACACTACCAGCTCATCATTCGCCAGCTCTTTCCCCATCACGCTCGTCGTCCCGATCTTAAATCCATCCAGCAGTCTTTTTTTTCCGGAAATGTTCGTCATAGTAATTTCATATTTCTTTTCACCGATGCATCTGCACGCAATTAATCCTCCGCACAGCTCTCTTATGCACTTCATTAACTCCATCGTAGTTACATTTTCGTTCCCATTCATTTCAATCTGGATCGTTAAATCCTTTTCGTATACTGCTTTCATTTCCACAGCTTGCATTCCCCCTCCACCAGTTTCCGTTTTTTTCAGTCCGTTTTCCTTTCTCGAAATGTTTGCAACTTTTCCATTAGTTCCGGTCGCCATTTTACCAGTCCGAAATTGAATCCCGAAACGGGATTCAAAACAAAGAGGAAAAAAAAAACTCTTCTCCCCCCAAACAGTGTGAGAACTGTTGGGGGAATGAAGACACACAAAAACACAGTCACTCAGACGAAAGTAAAGTCCATTCACACGGTTAATTACTCAGAAAAAAAAAAAACACTCGCTCTCCTGCTCCGCCACTCTCTCTCGCTCACTCGCTCGCTTCTCACTCTCTCTCTCGCCGTAACACCAGACATGCGCAGTACGTGCTCAAGGTGGTATGGCCGTAAGCCGCAGAGCAAGTGACAACTACCCCCTTTATACATGATGATCCACACCATCACAGACATGGCTGTGTATGTCAAGCGCGGGTGTCTTTGCTTGACTTTCTTTCTTTCTTTCTTTCTCTCAACTTGTCAACTTGTCAACTGTGTAATGTGATAATATGAAAGTGTGGTTTGTGCACTGTGAGCTGAACTGTCTGCACAGTGATTGACAGTTGAGCAGTGGCACAGTCAGTGCTGTTTACTGAAGCAGCAGCGTCCTCTGTTGTTTGCACAGAAAAGTGAAAAAGCTTACAGCACCTGGTATTCCCAGGCGGTCTCCCATCCAAGTACTAACCAGGCCCAACCCTGCTTAGCTTCCGAGATCGGACGAGCTTTTTTTTTTTTTTTTTTTTTTTTTTCCCTTCTCTTTTATTATCAAAAAAGATTCAAATACATTTGAAATTCACTATCATTCAAAATTTGTGTTGATATTTACATATGTACAAAGTGAAGACAACACAACAGAAGAATGTAGAATCTAAGAGTCTATCCGAGAATCTACAATAACAGCAATCAACACAAAGGTAGAGAAGCTTAAATGTGACATTATTAAACAAAAGAAAGTGACAAGCAAACAATATTCACATTTTACATCATTATGTCTATATCACCATTGTTCTGTAACTGTATCAGGCTTGTATTCGACATGAATATTCTTTGAAAGTCCATGCTTTTTATTGAAATCATTGTCCTGAGATGTAGTTTTAAAGAGTTTATGAAAAGCTCCCATCTATTCACAGTTTTATTTTCATATAATGCATAGTTCCGGGCCATATATATTGCTTGTCTTGTGAAGGCCAATATGATGTTGATTAACATTGTGTTGGCGTCTTTCTTTCTAGCTACGAGCCCAAAGAGAAGAGTCCACTTCCATTCACTGTCTTCCGTAATAGAGAGTCCACAATGCTGTTCCAAGAGGATTGTTGTTAGGTTCCCTATAAGGTTAGGACCCCGGAACAGAGATGCACAGAGACAAGAGAGTGGGAACTGAAGACTTCTTTAATAATACTAGCCAAAAACAGTCCAACAAGCAGGCAAAGGAAGCAGGAGGTGGCTGGCAGGAGAATGGCAGAGACACGGAGCGACGGAGAACCTGGAGACTGGGTAGCCGGGGAACAGCATGCAGGGAGAGAGCATGGAATAATCTGGCACTGAGTGAGTGATGAACCAGGGGTTTTAAACTGGCTTAATGAGTGATGGGATACAGGTGGGTCAGGCTGCCAGTGCTGCACCACGCCCCTGCCACACACAAGCTCTGCAGGGGAAAACAGAAAAGGGAGGGGGAATGGACAGAGAACAAAAAATACAACAACCAAAGCATAACTCAAAACCACAACAATTCTGACTCGTTGGCTGAACTCTTTGCAGACAGGACAGTGCAAGACAAGATGTTCTAAATCCTCCTCTTTTTCCCTACATACAGCACAGTCTCTTCCATACCTTGTTTTATTGATTTGGTGCAGAATAATGCTCGTAAAAACTCTTCTGTGTCTTATTTTGAAATCAGTGTTTGTACAATGGGGGTTGCCATATTTGGGCATTATATTATGCCAGATAGTTGTTATGTTCTTATTTGGAAAATGTTTTTGCCATGCTTTCTCTGAGGCAGGCCGTTGTGTGACTTTTTTTAAGAATAAGCTGTACCAGATTTTGGATTTTATTTCCAGGAGGTTTTTGGAATTGGGACCTGTCCACAGAAGAAATTCTGGAGAATCACTCTGCACCTTACAAGATGTTTTTGTCAAGACAGCTCTCCAATGTAATGGAAGGCCTTCTGAGATTTTACTGCACAGTTGTTCAATAATACCTTTTCTCATTTTAATTCTCTTATTTTTAACAACACTTTGGATTTTCCCTGCGTTCACTACTCCCCTCTCATCCAGTACATCTCCCAAAGTCTGTATTCCTGCCTGCATCAGGAGGGCACAGGAGAGGGGTCTGCTCAAATGCATAATCTCCGGGTTGTGGAAAATGGGGAGCTGCAAAAGTTGATTTCTGTTTTCTATTTTAACCTTGAGGAGTGGTCGAGCCAACCCCCAAGCTTCCAAGATTTCTTTGGCAAATGGGTTGAGATGTGAGTATTGAGTTTTAGTTTGAACCTGACAGAGATTGTTTTTTTGGCAATTGCCTACGGAGATAAGTGAACTATGGAAAAAATCTTTCCATACATGTTTATTTGTAGTTTGTAAATATTTCTGTATCATTTTAATTCTCAGTGCATGTTTCTTTGTCGCTATATCAATTAGTTTTAAACCACCATTATTGTAACTGTCAATGATTGTGTTGTGAGCTATAAGGTTTCTTTTGCTGCCCCATATAAAGGCAGAAATGCAGTTATTAATGCTGTTTAGAATTTGACCTGGCATATGACAGACAGATAGCGTATGAACTAGTTTGGATGGAACCAAGGAGTTGATCACGACCACCTTACCTCGCAGCGTTAGCCCCCGCATTTTCCACAACGCCAGCGTGTTACTGATTTTGCTCAGCAGCTCCTTCCATGTCTTGTTTGCAGCAGCCTCCTGATCATGACCTAGGTGCACTCCCAAGACCCTGACACTATCCGCCGCCTCTCTGAACTGCCACCTATTTGGCGACCGAGCCACATTGCCACAATACATTATTTCTGTTTTATTCATATTGATTTTGGATCCTGATGCTTTGCCATACTCTTGGATATGTGTTAATACTTTGTCTATACTTTCTTCATTTCTGATCATAATGTTTGTATCATCAGCGTACTGTAAAATTTTGGTTTCTGTTCCTGTTGGAGATGTAATACCTGTTATTTGTTTGTCCTGAGTAATTAACAAGGCTAGAGGCTCGGCCACCAAACTGTACAGCAGGGAGGAGAGGGGACACCCCTGCCTCACTGATCTTTGAATTTGAAATTTCCCGGTCATATGTCCATTGCATTTGACACAACTATATGCATTGTTATATAATAATTGGATCCATTTGATGAATTTATCACCAAAACCAAATTTTTGAAGAACTGCCCATAAGAATTTGTGCTCCACCCTGTCAAAAGCTTTTTCAAAATCAATGCCCAGGTAAATGCCTCCCTGTTTTACCATTTCATTTATGTTTTCTTTGACTGATAGCACTGTATCTATGATGTCTCTGCCAGGAATACTGTAAGCTTGTGTCCAGTTGACTATCGATGCAATTACTGTTTTTAACCTATTTGCCAAGATTTTTGTTATGATTTTATAGTCTGTATTGAGTAAACTGATTGGTCTGTAATTGTCAAGCAGGGTTTTGTCCCCTTTATTTTTAAATATGATTGTAATCAGACCAAGTGTCAAGGTCTCAGGAGTACGACCTTTTCCATCCATCTCCTCAAACACTTTCAATAGGATCGGAGCCAGACTGTCTTTAAAAGCTATATAAAAGTCACCTGTCAGTCCATCTGTACCTGGACTTTTATTCTTATTAAGATTGTCTATTGCCTCTAAGACTTCATTTAGAGTTATAGGAGAATCACACCAGTTTTTGTCTTCTATTGATATTTTACACTGAATACTGTCTAATGTTTTCCCCATTTCCTTATCCGCTATATTATTGCTTGAGAATAGATTTCTATAATATTCCTGTATTGTTTCTAATATTTCAGATGTTTCTGATACAGTTTTGCCCTCTATATTTTTGAGTTCATTGATAAATACTTTACCTTGTTTTTTCTTTTCTAGACCTAAAAAGTATGCTGTGCATTTTTCCCCTTCCATAATATATTTTGCCCTGCTTCTTATCATTGCCCCTCTGCATCTATTAATTTCTATCAGGTCCTGTTTGCTTTTTAAATTTATATACTCACTCATATCATGATCGGAATTTGTTTCTAGTTTATCTAATTCATCTCTTATTTTCCCTCTAATGTCTAACTCTTCTTGATTCTCTAACCATTTCTTATGTTTACTGTAATTTACACGTGCTTTTTTGATTCTGCATTTAACTTCTTCCCACCATGTAAGGAGATCTTCAACAAAAGGTAATTCTTCAGTTATTATCTGCAGCAGTCTTCTGATTTTCATATTAAATTTTTCCTCTCCCAGAAGGCTGCTGTTAAAGCACCAGAGTCCTCCATTTCTGGATTCCCCTGGAGCTCCCAACTTAACCTCCAGGAATGAATGATCACTCCATGGATTTGTAATATATTTTATATAAGCAACTTTTGAAGTTATCTGGGGTGATATTAAACATAAATCAATTCTAGATCTTTTCATTTTACCTTTAACAATTTGCTGCCTTGAGAATTCTTTTCTATTGGGGTGTAAGACTCTCCATAAATCTACTAGGTTCATTGTCTCCATCACCTCATACAGAGTGTTTCTGCTGGCATCCTCTTTAAACACATTATTGTTCGATATATCATTTTTAGTGAGACTGACATTGAAATCTCCTATCACAAAACACTTCGTGGTACACCATTTGAGTAGTTGTTTAAAAAATAATTTTCTGTCTTTTTCCTCATTTGGTGCATAAACATTTATTATTCTGAATGTCTCCTCAGTTTTTATGACATCAACTACCATATATCTGCCTAAGGGATCATTGTAAACACACTGTATGTTACAAAACACATTTTCTTTACATAATATTGCAACACCACGAGAGGATGCAGTGCCATTTGCCGCATAAACATTCCCTTTCCATAAGCTTTGAACTGATTTGACAATATTTTCATCCCACTTAGTTTCTTGCAGACATAAAATATCACATTTTGCAGACATTAATATTGCATTTAATTTCTCTCTACTGCGGAGCCCACGTGCATTGAGAGAGAGAAGAAAAGCCGTCATCACATAAAGTTTAAAGAATTTTGTGCTCATGTTTTACTCTTGCTTTTGCTTTTTTTATTTTTCTTTGCTGGCCTTCCAGAATTTAATTTTTTCCTAATCTGATTTATTTGGAAAATGTCCAGTTCAGAGTCTGATTCTGCTGTCTGAGGAGCTGACGATGGAAAACCTGTCGCAGAGAGAGTGGGAGGTTCTGGAGCGCTAGCAGCTGAGGGGAGAAGCGGTTCCTGGGAGCTCGGCAGCTCGGCGGGTTCGAGACCTTTTCCAGGCCCCGTTCCCACCACAGCACACATGTCCTTTGTGGACCGCATATGTTCAACCATCCCCTGCTGAACGCTGAGCACTGTCGCGCTCTCTTTGCGCGCTCGAGCCGGCTGCTCCGCGCGTCGGCTTCTTCAGCCATGACTGTCTCATGAACGCACCCCATTTCCTCCTCTTCCTCACTCTCCGCACTTCCATTTTCCTCCAAACCTGCCTCAGACTCATCTTGGACTTCTCCATCGTTCTCACTGCTGTTGCAAACACAATTATCTAGATTATTATGGCATAATTCACACCGTTTGGCGACTTTAACGCACTCTCTGGCATAATGCCCTTGGACCCCGCATTTGTGACACATGAATTCAGGGCATTCTCTGAGAACATGCCCTGACTGTAAACAAACTCTACACACTTTCACTTGTCTGTCATGTATAACACGAAAATATTCCGACCCGGTCGCTGTATTGAATTTTGCCGAATACGGAAGAGACTGTACTGTGTCATTAAACTTAACTCTCACATACCTCGTCCCATCTGCAATGTGCGTTCCCGGCCACATTCTCCTCTTAATCGGAGATGTAGCTGAAACTCCCCAACCATGTAACTTGTCCACAATTTCTTCGTCCGTGATGTATGCAGGAAGTCCAAGAAAAGAGACCACCAGTTGATCATTCGCCAGCTGTAACATAGTTACACTAACTCTTTAGTTTGTTTTTATTTTGGTTCCATGTCACCAACTCTCCTGTCATTTCAGACCCTGCCTTCCGTCCCGGCCTTACAATCTACTCATTTCCCTCACCTGGTTTTCCCCGCCCATCTCCTCCTCACCTGCAGTCCATTTGCTCATTAGTCCCTCTGTGTATATATACCAGTCCATTTTCATTTGTTCCCTGCCAGATTGTCTTGTGTTCTTTGTTGCCAAGCTTTCCAGCGTTTTCTTAGTACTGCCTTCCTGTTCTGACCCAGCTCTGCCTGTTTTCTCGGATTATGAATACTTGCCTGCTCCCTGTCGGATTTATTTGCCTAAATCTGATCTCCTGGTTTTGACTCTGCCTGTTTTCTGGAACTAGTAAACTGATCATCCCCTGCTACTCGCCTGTCTCTTTGTCGTGCTTCTGGGTTCTCTTTTGTCGGCTCCAGTGACTGTGACACCAGCTCTCTCCCCATGACGCTCGTCGTTCCGATTTTAAAACCATCCATCAGCCGATCTTTCCCCGATGCACTTGTCATAGTAATCTCGTATTTTTTATCACCAGTGAATCTGCAGGCAATAAGTCCGGCGCACAGTTCTCTGATGCATTTCATTAACTCCATCGCTGTCACTGCTTCCTCGCCAACCAGTTCAACTTGTACCGTTAAGTTTTTTTCATAATGTATTTTCTTTTCATTTATTCCTTTTTCGTTTCTGTCGTTTCTCAGTCCATTTTCCGTTCTCAAGATGCCCGTCAACTTCCCCATAGTCCCAGTCGCCATATTATCTGTCTGAAAATGAATCCCAAAACGGGAATCAAAACAAAAGAAAACGAACTCTTATCCCCCCAAACAGCGTGAGAACTGTTGGGGGAATAACTAAAACAAAAACCACAGTCACTCAGAACCAACAAAAGTTCATTCAACAGTCGATTACTTGCAAAAAGAGTGGGGGGGGGGGGGGACACTCTCTCTCGCTCACTCCTCTCTTGCTCTGGCCGTATCACCGGACATGCGCAATGCGTGCTCAGGGTGGTATGGCCGTAAGCCGGAGAGCAAGTGACAACTACCCCCTTTATACATGATGATCCACACCATCACAGACATGGCTGTGTATGTCAAGCGCGGGTGTCTTTGCTCGACTTTCTTTCTTTCTTTCTTTCTCTCAACTTGTCAACTTGTCAACTGTGTAATGTCAAAATATGAAAGTGTGGTTTGTGCACTGTGAGCTGAACTGTCTGCACAGTGATTGACAGTTGAGCAGTGGCACAGTCAGTGCTGTTTACTGAAGCAGCAGCGTCCTCTGTTGTTTGCACAGAAAAGTGAAAAAGCTTACAGCACCTGGTATTCCCAGGCGGTCTCCCATCCAAGTACTAACCAGGCCCGACCCTGCTTAGCTTCCGAGATCAGGCGTGCTCAGGGTGGTATGGCCGTAAGCCGGAGAGCAAGTGACAACTACCCCCTTTATACATGATGATCCACACCATCACAGACATGGCTGTGTATGTCAAGCGCGGGTGTCTTTGCTCGACTTTCTTTCTTTCTTTCTCTCAACTTGTCAACTGTGTAATGTGATAATATGAAAGTGTGGTTTGTGCACTGTGAGCTGAACTGTCTGCACAGTGATTGACAGTTGAGCAGTGGCACAGTCAGTGCTGTTTACTGAAGCAGCAGCGTCCTCTGTTGTTTGCACAGAAAAGTGAAAAAGCTTACAGCACCTGGTATTCCCAGGCGGTCTCCCATCCAAGTACTAACCAGGCCCGACCCTGCTTAGCTTCCGAGATCGGACGAGATCGGGCGTGCTCAGGGTGGTATGGCCGTAAGCCGCAGAGAAAGTGACAACTACCCCCTTTATACATGATGATCCACACCATCACAGACATGGCTGTGTATGTCAAGCGCGGGTGTCTTTGCTTGACTTTCTTTCTTTCTTTCTTTCTCTCAACTTGTCAACTGTGTAATGTGATAATATGAAAGTGTGGTTTGTGCACTGTGAGCTGAACTGTCTGCACAGTGATTGACAGTTGAGCAGTGGCACAGTCAGTGCTGTTTACTGAAGCAGCAGCGTCCTCTGTTGTTTGCACAGAAAAGTGAAAAAGCTTACAGCACCTGGTATTCCCAGGCGGTCTCCCTTCCAAGTACTAACCAGGCCCGACCCTGCTTAGCTTCCGAGATCGGGCGTGCTCAGGGTGGTATGGCCGTAAGCCGGAGAGCAAGTGACAACTACCCCCTTTATACATGATGATCCACACCATCACAGACATGGCTGTGTATGTCAAGCGCGGGTGTCTTTGCTTGACTTTCTTTCTTTCTTTCTTTCTCTCAACTTGTCAACTGTGTAATGTGATAATATGAAAGTGTGGTTTGTGCACTGTGAGCTGAACTGTCTGCACAGTGATTGACAGTTGAGCAGTGGCACAGTCAGTGCTGTTTACTGAAGCAGCAGCGTCCTCTGTTGTTTGCACAGAAAAGTGAAAAAGCTTACAGCACCTGGTATTCCCAGGCGGTCTCCCATCCAAGTACTAACCAGGCCCGACCCTGCTTAGCTTCCGAGATCGGACGAGATCGGGCGTGCTCAGGGTGGTATGGCCGTAAGCCGCAGAGCAAGTGACAACTACCCCCTTTATACATGATGAACCACACCATCACAGACATGGCTGTGTATGTCAAGCGCGGGTGTCTTTGCTCGACTTTCTTTCTTTCTTTCTTTCTCTCAACTTGTCAACTTGTCAACTGTGTAATGTCAAAATATGAAAGTGTGGTTTGTGCACTGTGAGCTGAACTGTCTGCACAGTGATTGACAGTTGAGCAGTGGCACAGTCAGTGCTGTTTACTGAAGCAGCAGCGTCCTCTGTTGTTTGCACAGAAAAGTGAAAAAGCTTACAGCACCTGGTATTCCCAGGCGGTCTCCCATCCAAGTACTAACCAGGCCCGACCCTGCTTAGCTTCCGAGATCGGACGAGATCGGGCGTGCTCAGGGTGGTATGGCCGTAAGCCGCAGAACAAGTGACAACTACCCCCTTTATACATGATGATCCACACCATCACAGACATGGCTGTGTATGTCAAGCGCGGGTGTCTTTGCTTGACTTTCTTTCTTTCTTTCTTTCTCTCAACTTGTCAACTTGTCAACTGTGTAATGTGAAAATATGAAAGTGTGGTTTGTGCACTGTGAGCTGAACTGTCTGCACAGTGATTGACAGTTGAGCAGTGGCACAGTCAGTGCTGTTTACTGAAGCAGCAGCGTCCTCTGTTGTTTGCACAGAAAAGTGAAAAAGCTTACAGCACCTGGTATTCCCAGGCGGTCTCCCATCCAAGTACTAACCAGGCCCGACCCTGCTTAGCTTCCGAGATCGGACGAGATCGGGCGTGCTCAGGGTGGTATGGCCGTAAGCCGCAGAGCAAGTGACAACTACCCCCTTTATACATGATGATCCACACCATCACAGACATGGCTGTGTATGTCAAGCGCGGGTGTCTTTGCTTGACTTTCTTTCTTTCTTTCTTTCTCTCAACTTGTCAACTGTGTAATGTGATAATATGAAAGTGTGGTTTGTGCACTGTGAGCTGAACTGTCTGCACAGTGATTGACAGTTGAGCAGTGGCACAGTCAGTGCTGTTTACTGAAGCAGCAGCGTCCTCTGTTGTTTGCACAGAAAAGTGAAAAAGCTTACAGCACCTGGTATTCCCAGGCGGTCTCCCATCCAAGTACTAACCAGGCCCGACCCTGCTTAGCTTCCGAGATCGGACGAGATCGGGCGTGCTCAGGGTGGTATGGCCGTAAGCCGCAGAGCAAGTGACAACTACCCCCTTTATACATGATGATCCACACCATCACAGACATGGCTGTGTATGTCAAGCGCGGGTGTCTTTGCTCGACTTTCTTTCTTTCTTTCTTTCTCTCAACTTGTCAACTGTGTAATGTGAAAATATGAAAGTGTGGTTTGTGCACTGTGAGCTGAACTGTCTGCACAGTGATTGACAGTTGAGCAGTGGCACAGTCAGTGCTGTTTACTGAAGCAGCAGCGTCCTCTGTTGTTTGCACAGAAAAGTGAAAAAGCTTACAGCACCTGGTATTCCCAGGCGGTCTCCCATCCAAGTACTAACCAGGCCCGACCCTGCTTAGCTTCCGAGATCGGACGAGATCGGGCGTGCTCAGGGTGGTATGGCCGTAAGCCGCAGAGAAAGTGACAACTACCCCCTTTATACATGATGATCCACACCATCACAGACATGGCTGTGTATGTCAAGCGCGGGTGTCTTTGCTTGACTTTCTTTCTTTCTTTCTTTCTTTCTCTCAACTTGTCAACTGTGTAATGTGATAATATGAAAGTGTGGTTTGTGCACTGTGAGCTGAACTGTCTGCACAGTGATTGACAGTTGAGCAGTGGCACAGTCAGTGCTGTTTACTGAAGCAGCAGCGTCCTCTGTTGTTTGCACAGAAAAGTGAAAAAGCTTACAGCACCTGGTATTCCCAGGCGGTCTCCCATCCAAGTACTAACCAGGCCCGACCCTGCTTAGCTTCCGAGATCGGACGAGATCGGGCGTGCTCAGGGTGGTATGGCCGTAAGCCGCAGAGCAAGTGACAACTACCCCCTTTATACATGATGAACCACACCATCACAGACATGGCTGTGTATGTCAAGCGCGGGTGTCTTTGCTTGACTTTCTTTCTTTCTTTCTTTCTCTTAACTTGTCAACTGTGTAATGTGATAATATGAAAGTGTGGTTTGTGCACTGTGAGCTGAACTGTCTGCACAGTGATTGACAGTTGAGCAGTGGCACAGTCAGTGCTGTTTACTGAAGCAGCAGCGTCCTCTGTTGTTTGCACAGAAAAGTGAAAAAGCTTACAGCACCTGGTATTCCCAGGCGGTCTCCCATCCAAGTACTAACCAGGCCCGACCCTGCTTGGCTTCCGAGATCGGACGAGATCGGGCGTGCTCAGGGTGGTATGGCCGTAAGCCGCAGAGCAAGTGACAACTACCCCCTTTATACATGATGATCCACACCATCACAGACATGGCTGTGTATGTCAAGCGCGGGTGTCTTTGCTCGACTTTCTTTCTTTCTTTCTTTCTCTCAACTTGTCAACTGTGTAATGTGATAATATGAAAGTGTGGTTTGTGCACTGTGAGCTGAACTGTCTGCACAGTGATTGACAGTTGAGCAGTGGCACAGTCAGTGCTGTTTACTGAAGCAGCAGCGTCCTCTGTTGTTTGCACAGAAAAGTGAAAAAGCTTACAGCACCTGGTATTCCCAGGCGGTCTCCCATCCAAGTACTAACCAGGCCCGACCCTGCTTAGCTTCCGAGATCGGACGAGATCGGGCGTGCTTTTTTTTTTCTCTTTTATTATCAAAAAATTCAAATTTTTACATCATTCAATCTTATTCTCAACATGTAAACTCGGACAGTGAAAGCTAAAGTATGCAGTGATTTATGCTTTTTTTAAAACCCATATTTACATTATATTTACAAACACCAAAGAAAGAAACAACGAAAAATCAGTGCAGTCTCCACGCCCCCAGGAGAGATTCACATTAACTTTCTATGAAGACTGGATCTCCCTCCAATACAGTGAACTGAAGGGTACCGGTGTCCACATTTAAACCCAAAGAAAGAAAGAAACAACAACACCAAAAGGAGAAAAAACCAAACTAAAATGAAATACATTAAAATAAAATGGACTATAATGGCATGATGAAATAAAATACCCTGCTGGAACCAGATAGAACACAAATCAACCAGCAAGGAAGACCAACATTCTGAAGAGACATAATGACACTACTTAAAAAGCAAAACTTAGCACATTGTCTCCTGTTATTCTCACAAGTTTTGCTTTGTCTAAGAAGATTTTTTCAAATTTCTGTTTGTCTGCTTTTTGCATTGTCCGTATATGAAGTTTTATTGAGTTTGTGAAGATCTTCCACCTGTTGGTTTGTCTGTTATCATAGAGTGCATAGTTCCTGGCTGTATAGATTGTGTGTCTGGCGAAGGCAAGGATGATATTGATGAGTTCATTGTTAATTCCTTTTCTCTTTTCCGTTAGTCCAAATAGCAGAGTCCACTGCCAGTCCGTTGTGTTGGAAATCCTGAGTTCACAGCACATTTCCAGGAGTTCTTTGACCTGCTCAGAGAAAGGAATGCAGACGGGACAATGCAGGAGGAGATGCTCTAAATCCTCCTCCTGCTCTTGACAAACAGTACAGTCTCTTCCGTACATGTTTTTGTTAATCTGGTGCAGAATGACGCCTGTGAAGATCCTCCTGTGCCTTATTTTGTAATCTGTGTTAGTGCATTGTGGGTTACTGTAACAAGGACTTATGTTGTGCCAAATTGTAGACGTGTTTTTGAATGGGAATGCTTTCTTCCAGGTTATTTCTGAGGTGGGCCTCCGTGTGGCCTTTTTTAGCAACATAGTGTACCATGTTTTAGATTTTATTTCTTGCATGCTTTTGGTGTGTGCACCAGTCCACAGGAGGAAATCCAGGGTGTCATCCTGCACCTTACAAACAGAGTTTTTGTGGGCTTGTTTCCATTCAGGAGGCATGTTCTTTTCCATTTCCTCACACACCTGTTGTATGTACTGTTTTTTCCCCTTGCACCCTTTGTCCCTCAAAGCAGTCATTATTTTTTCACTGTCTATTTTACCCTTTCCATTCATTATGTCCCCTAATGTTTGCAGCCCTGCTGCCACCAGGAAGCCATATGAGAGGGAGGTGCCCCTACAAGTGAGCTCTGGATTGTGGAGGATGGGGAGCTTCAGTAACTGTGACCTATTGGAGACCTTTGTCTTGAGGAGTGGCCGTGCCAGCTCCCAGGCTTCAAGGATCTCTCTTTCAAACGGTTGGAGATGTGAGTACTGTTTCTTGGGTAGAATTTGGCAGAGGTTGTGTCTGCCACAGTGACCTAAGGAGGTTATTGTTTTTTGCAGGTAATCTTGCCATGGATGATTTTTAGAATTTTGCAAGGCTTTTTTGATTGTTTGAATTCTGAAGACATGTTTCTTTGTTGCAATATCAATTAGTTTTAGACCTCCTTCTTTATAGTCATTGATTATTGTCCTGTGTGCTATTAGATTTCTTTTGCTTCTCCAGAGAAACGTGGAGATGCTGTTATTTATGCTGGTTTGGATGTGTCCGGGTATGTCGTAGACTGCCAGTATGTGGTTTAGCTGTGAGAGCACAAGGGAGTTGGCTACGACCACCTTGCCTCTCAGTGTGAGCCCCCTCATCCTCCACAGTGCCAGCGTGCTGCTTATTTTTCCCAGCGCCTCCCTCCACGTTTTGTCTCTGGCTTTGTCCTGGTTTTTCCCCAGGTGCACTCCCAGGACCTTGACACTCTCTCCTGCCTCCCTGAACTGCCATCTGCCTGGTGACCGCACCACCTCGCCACAGTACATGATTTCTGATTTGTTAAAGTTGACTTTTGCCCCTGATGCTTTGCTGTATGTTTCAATATGAACTAAAACCTTGTCTATGCTGTCCTCATCCTGTGTCATTATGTTAGTATCATCCGCAAACTGTGCTATTTTGTGTTCTTTCCCTGCTGGTGATGTTATACCTTTAATTTGCTTGTCCTTCCTGATTAACATTCCGAGGGGTTCGGCCACCAGGCTGTATAACAGGGAGGAGAGGGGACAGCCTTGCCTTATTGATCTTTGAATCCGAAAAGTGTCTGATAATTGCCCATTGCATTTGACTTTACTGTTTGCATTGCTGTATAGTAATTGTATCCAATTTGTGAAGTTATTGCCGAAACCAAATTTTGCCAGTACTGCCCAGAGGAAATTGTGTTCGACTCTGTCAAATGCTTTGTTGAAGTCCACACCCAGATAGATTCCACCCTGTTTTGTCATGTGATTTATTGTTTCTTTAACTGACAGAATTGTGTCTGTGATGTCTCGCCCCGGAATGCCGTAAGCTTGAGACCAGTTGATGATGGAAGAAATGACTGATTTTAACCTGTTTGCCAATATCTTGGTGAGAATTTTGTAATCTGTGTTTAATAAACTGATTGGTCTGTAATTCTCCAGCAAGGCTTTGTCCCCTCTGTTCTTGTATACAACAGTTATTAGTCCAAGTGTCAAGGTCCTGGGAGTTCGACCTCCATTTTGCATATGGTTATACATTGTGAGTAGGATCGGAGCCAACCTGAGTTTAAAAGCTTGATAAAACTCAGCTGACAGCCCATCTGTGCCTGGACTTTTGTTCTTCCCCAGTTCTCCTATTGCCATCTCCACCTCCTGTAAGGTAAGTGGAGCATCACACCACTCTCTGTCCTCTTTAGACAATTTACTTTCAATACTCTCCATAGCTCCCTCCATACTTTCTGGCTTTATGTTACAACTTGTGAATAACTGTTTATAATATGTTTGTACTGTTTCTAAAAGATTTACTGCATCTGTTATTATTTCACCTTTCTCATTTTTCAATTCTTTTATGAATGTTTTGCTTTGCTTCCTTTTTTCTAGCCCCAAGAAATAGGCAGTACATTTTTCTCCTTCTGTGATATGCTTCGCCTTGCTCCTGATTATTGCTCCCTTGCACCTTTTCATTTCCAAGTGATCTAATTGAGATTTTAAACATATATATTTACTGACATCATAATTTGGTTCTTCTTCAATCTTCTCTAATTCTCTCCTTACCTGTTCTCTGATTTCTTCCTCTTCTCTGTTTTCTATCCATCTCTTTTGTTTGCAATAATTAATACATGCTTTTTTGATTCTTAACTTAGCTCCTTCCCACCACTCTATCACATCTTCTGTGTTCAATATTTCTTCAGTCATTGCTTCTAACAGATTATTCATTTTTCTTCTAAATTTCTCATCTTCAATGCAACTATTGTTTAAGCACCACAAGCCTCCATTTCTAAACTCTCCTGTTTTCCCCATTCTTATTTCTAGCAGAGAGTGGTCACTCCAGCTGTTGGGTATGTATCTTGCACTTTTTAACTGAGACACCACTGCTGGAGTGCCTAAGCATAGATCAATTCTTGACTGCTTCAACTTCCCTTCAACTACTTGTCTCCTTGAGAACTCTCTTTTGTTTGGCTGTAACACTCTCCATATCTCTGTCAGGTTATTATCATTCATGGTTTCATACAGTATTTTCCTGCTGGCATCCTCCTTAAATACATTATTTGCTGAGATATCCATTTTGTTTAAAACAACATTGAAGTCCCCTATTATCACACAATTCGTTTTACACCATTTTGTTATTTGTTTGAAAAATATTTTCCTGTTTTTTTCCTCATTTGAAGCATATACATTTATAATCCTTTGTTTTTCCCCCCCTCTTTCCACATCTATTACAATCATCCTGCCTTCAGCGTCTTTATGCACACAGTCCGTTTTTTCAAAGCTGTTTTCTTTGCATAAGATGGCCACTCCTCTCGCTAAATCTGTCCCATTAGCATACATGACCGACCCTCTCCACAGCGCTTTAACAAAACTGATGGCGCTTTCATCCCATCTTGTCTCTTGTAAACATAAGATATCACATTTGACAGACCCAAGAATGCATTCAATTTTCCCTCTGCTGCGGAGCCCACGGGCATTGAGCGAGAGAACAACTGTCATGGAGAGGGTGAGCTGCAAAAATGAGAGATTTGCTATCATATCTGATTTTTTGCCTTACTTTTTTTGCTTTTTTTCGCCTGCCTCTCTGTATTTTGCCTTTTTCTGATTTGCGTGATCTGTGTGAGGTCCATGTCGGATTCCGAGTCAGCCATTTGGGGAGCTGCTGGCGGTGCGCTCTTCGCCGAGCGCGGAGCGCAGAGCGGAGCGCTTTGCGGAGCGTCCGTTTCAGCCTGAGAGGCGGCGGTTAATAGTGATTTTTCCAGAGCAGGGAGATCGGCGGGTCCGAGAGCTTTTCCCAGTCCCGTCCCCGCCTCAGTGTGCTCTCTTTGGCCGCAGGGCAGACTCATACTAGCGCTCTCGATGTCAGAATCACACCACTGCGCGCTCACCAAGCTCTCGTCTGCCTGCGGCTCTGCGCTGGGACTCCTCGTCTCACCAGCTCCCGCCGCCTCACTGAAACACTCCATCTCCGCCTCCTCAGCTTCGCACTCACTCCCCTCCTGACCTGACTCAGACCCTTCACGGACCTCCTCTGATTCACTGTTCCTACAGACACAGTTTTCCATATTGTTGTGGCATAGCTCACACCTCTCCTCGACTTTTACGCATTCTCTCGCGTAATGCCCCTGGACTCCGCATTTATGACAGGTGAATTCCGGGCATTCTCTGAGGATGTGCCCTGGCTGAATACAAATTCTACACACCTTAACCTGCCTGTCATGAATCACCCTGAAGTATTCCGGCCCCGTGGCCGTTTGAAACCGAGCCGAATAAGGAAGAGACTGTACCGTTTCATTAAACTTTACTTTCACGTACCTGGTCCCGTCTGCGATTCTCGTTCCCGGCCACATTCTTCTCTTAATCTGTGATGTGGCCGACACTCCCCAGCCATGTAGTTTCTGCAGTATTTCCTCGTCCGTAATGTACGCCGGCAGCCCCAGGAATGACACCACCAGCTCGTCATTTGTCAGCTCCTTCCCCAGCACACTCGTTGCTCCGATCCTGAAGCCGTCCAGCAGCCTTTGTTTCCCAGACGTGTTCGTCATCGTGATCTCGTATCTCTTGTTACCAATGCATCTGCATGCAATTAGTCCCCCGCACAGCTCTCTCACACACTTCATTAGCTCCATCGTTGTTACATTGTCATCTCCGTTTAGCTCAATCTGGATCGTTAAATCTTTTTCATAAGCCGTTTTCGTTCCTGCTGTCTGTGTTTTCGCCGTTACCGTTTCGTTTAGTCCGTTTTCCTTTCTCAAAGTGTTTGTAAACTGTCCATTAGTCCTGGCCGCCATTTTGTCCATCCGTAGTTTAAACCCACAAACGGGTTCAAAAAAAAAGAGGGAAAAGAAAAAGCTGTAATCCCCCCAAACAGCGTTAAAGCTGTTGGGGGAATGAAAACACACAAAAACCACAGTCGCTCAAACACTAAAACACGCTCATTCACACAAATAATAACTCGAAAAAAAACACTCGCTCGCTCGCTCGCTCTCTCTCGCTCACTTCCTATCTCTCAACTGCCGTGCAACCTGTCATGCGTGATGCGTGCTCAGGGTGGTATGGCCGTAAGCTGGAGAGAAAGTGACAACTACCCCCTTTATACATGATGATCCACACCATCACAGACATGGCTGTGTATGTCAAGCGCGGGTGTCTTTGCTCGACTTTCTTTCTTTCTTTCTTTCTCTCAACTTGTCAACTGTGTAATGTGATAATATGAAAGTGTGGTTTGTGCACTGTGAGCTGAACTGTCTGCACAGTGATTGACAGTTGAGCAGTGGCACAGTCAGTGCTGTTTACTGAAGCAGCAGCGTCCTCTGTTGTTTGCACAGAAAAGTGAAAAAGCTTACAGCACCTGGTATTCCCAGGCGGTCTCCCATCCAAGTACTAACCAGGCCCGACCCTGCTTAGCTTCCGAGATCCGGCGTGCTCAGAGTGGTATGGCCGTAAGCCGGAGAGCAAGTGACAACTACCCCCTTTATACATGATGATCCACACCATCACAGACATGGCTGTGTATGTCAAGCGCGGGTGTCTTTGCTCGACTTTCTTTCTTTCTTTCTCTCAACTTGTCAACTGTGTAATGTGATAATATGAAAGTGTGGTTTGTGCACTGTGAGCTGAACTGTCTGCACAGTGATTGACAGTTGAGCAGTGGCACAGTCAGTGCTGTTTACTGAAGCAGCAGCGTCCTCTGTTGTTTGCACAGAAAAGTGAAAAAGCTTACAGCACCTGGTATTCCCAGGCGGTCTCCCATCCAAGTACTAACCAGACCCGACCCTGCTTGGCTTCCGAGATCGGACGAGATCAGGCGTGCTCAGGGTGGTATGGCCGTAAGCCGCAGAGCAAGTGACAACTACCCCCTTTATACATGATGATCCACACCATCACAGACATGGCTGTGTATGTCAAGCGCGGGTGTCTTTGCTCGACTTTCTTTCTTTCTTTCTTTCTCTCAACTTGTCAACTGTGTAATGTGATAATATGAAAGTGTGGTTTGTGCACTGTGAGCTGAACTGTCTGCACAGTGATTGACAGTTGAGCAGTGGCACAGTCAGTGCTGTTTACTGAAGCAGCAGCGTCCTCTGTTGTTTGCACAGAAAAGTGAAAAAGCTTACAGCACCTGGTATTCCCAGGCGGTCTCCCATCCAAGTACTAACCAGGCCCGACCCTGCTTAGCTTCCGAGATCGGACGAGATCGGGCGTGCTTTTTTTTTTTTTTTTTTTTTTCTTTTATTATGAAAATATACAAAGCTTTTCAGAACACAATATTTACATATACATACACATTAACAACAAAACAAAGCACAAAGGATAAAAATCATAAATTAATATGAAATCTACCTCCATCATCAATAGAAATAAGGCTACTGCCTTGCACAAAAAACTCCTCAAACAAACTCCTACTCAAAAAGTTCCATCGCAAAGCAACATCTTTCCTTAATACCGATACAAACAAAGCTAACACTTCTATCCTCTTCCCTTCAAAATGTGCTAAATTTCTCCTTAGCCATACTGCATATCTAGCATGACTTAATACAAAATTAAACAAATTAACATTCACAGTTTTTGATGTTTTACTTGAACCAAAAAAGAAAACTTTCTTCCAATCATTCGCTATCAGATCTAATTTCCAATTGTTTTTGATCAGGGTTATTAGTTTCAATTGAAAGTTCTTTAATTCCTTGCATTCAAAAAACAAATGCATCAGTGTTTCAGGATCTGATTTACAAACATCACAAAACCGATCTACATTTTTATTAATTTGGTGAATGACCACATTCGTGTATATTCTGTTATGTCTGAGTTTGAAGTCCAAATTTTCACAGTCTATGCTATTGTACTTGACATGTAAATTTTTCCAAATTTCTTTCACATTCAGATCCTGAAATACCTTCAACCAAACATTTTCTGATGCTGGGGTCTTGATTTCTTTCATCAGCATCAACGTGTACAACATCTTCACTTTTATTTTATTAAAGAGCATTTTCCCATCAATCTGATCAATGTACAGATCTGGTAGCTCACTCTTTCCTACCTGAACTGTTTCCCTCTCTATTGTTTTAATCCATATATCCGGTAAGCTTCCTTTTATGCACTTAATCACATTATCCACCTTAGTTCTACCTACCTCCTCGTCTATCTCCACAACACTGTCAAAAATGGCTCTATTTGGCAAGAAGCCAGGCACATACTCATAAGCAAAATCTCTCACTTGTTTTAATCCTGCTTGTATGAAAACTTTGTCATACAAAACATTCCCACTGTTTTTTATTTGTGGATTCATAAATACTGGCTGATCTAATATTTGATTTATTGTTTTGCAGTCATATTTCAGGTGCTCAATGAAATCTGCCCAAGCTAGAAATACCTCTTGATAAAACACAGGAAGATTTTCCAACATATTCTTTCTGAATCTCATAAAGATCCCACTGTCCCCACATCCTCCACTTTTACACAGAAAATCCTTAAAGAACCCTTTCCAACCATACTCCTCCTTACCATATAGATATTTTTTAACCACCTTTATTCTCAATGCTTTTCGTTTAACATCTAAGTCCATCAGTTTTAGCCCTCCCTCTCCATACCCTGCTATTAATGTCTTCATAGATATTTTAACTCCTTTTCCTCTCCACAGAAACTTACTTATTACAGCTCTCACCTCATTCAAAACCCACTCAGGGAGATCTAGAGCTCCCATCACATAATTAAATTTTGATAGAAGCAATGAGTTAATGACTACAACCTTACCTTTTAATCGCAGCCCTCTCATAGACCACAAATTTAATAATTGTTTAACTTTATTCAATATACCAGTCCATGTGGCATCTCTCGCTTCCTTACTCTGTACTCCTATGTTCACACCCAATATTTTAATGAAGTCTCTCGTTATCTTTAAAGGAATTTCACACTCTTCTGGATTTGTATGCCCTACACACATAATTTCTGATTTTTCTATGTTTACTTTTGCTCCTGATGCTCTCCCATATGTTTCAACATGTTTCATTATTCCTTTTACACTTTCTATGGTTCTGACAGTAAAGGTTGTATCGTCAGCAAATTGATGAATTAGACTATTTGTGCTATATGGTATTTGAATGCTTTGTAAAGAAATGTCTTTTTTACATAGTGTTGCCAATGGTTCTGCTGCTAAAGAATAGAGCAAGGCTGAAAGAGGACAGCCTTGTCTGACTGACCGTTGTACTGGGAAAACATCAGTGAGCATACCATTTATTTTCACACAACTTTTAGCATTTGCATATAGCAACATTATCCAATTAACAAACCTATCCCCAAAACCAAATTTGCCCAAAACCTGTTCTAAATACCCATGTTCAACCCTATCAAAAGCTTTATTTAAGTCTAAATTCAGGACTAGACCACCCTCACCATCATTATTCATACTATTGACTACATCTCTAATTGTACATATGACATCAGTGATGTCCCTACCTGGTATACTATAAGCTTGTGTTGGTGCTATTATTTCTCCTACCACGTCCCTCAATCTATTGGCTAAAGCTTTTGTTAAAATCTTGTAGTCCGAGTTCAACAGACTTAAAGGCCTGTAATTTTCTAATTTAAACGGACTCCCTCTTTTTTTAAACAAGATAGTAATAACCCCTGTTGCCATTGACTCTGGAACCGTTTTCCTTTCCTCCATACACTTATACACTTTCAACAGTATTGGCACCAATATATCAGAAAAAACCTTATAAAATTCATGTGTCAGGCCATCTGAACCTGGACTCTTGCTGGATTTCATTTGCTCTATAGCTATTTTAATTTCATCAATTGTCAAATCATCGTCACACATTTGTTTACTTTCATCTGATATTCTGGCATCAACAGTATCTAATATCTCATCCACACATTCCTGCACTATACCTTCCTTTTGAAACAGTTTTGCATAAAAAGCTTCCACTACCTCCAAAATGCCTACAAAATCTGTCACTCTCTCTCCATTCTCACTTTCTAGCTCCGTTATATAAGACTTTACCTGTTTACTTTTCTCCAAGTTGAGAAAGAAGTTTGTACACTTTTCTCCCTCAACTGCATACTGAGCCCTACTTCTGATAACTGCTCCCTCATATTTTTCTCTCTCATAATATTCTATCTCACCTTCTAATTTCATAAAGTATGTCCTATCCCGATTCGGATCCTCCTCCAGTCTTTCCAGCTCTTTTATTAATTTTTCTTTCACTTCATTTTCCTCTTTCTTTTTCACAAAGTTCCTCTTTTTTGCAAATCTAATACTTGTTCTTTTTATTTTATTCTTCATCTGTTCCCACCATAAACAAACATCGTCTTCAAATAAAGTATTTTCTTGCTCATTTTTTATAAGTCTTGAAATAATTTTTCTATATTCCTCCTCTTTTAACAAACAAGAGTTTAAACACCAAACCCCCCCTCCCCTCCCTTCACATCTCACCCCAAAACCAAAAGTTAAAGCAGCATGATCACTTAAACCCAAAAACTTATATTTTACATTCAAGACCCAACTCAAAATATTTCTTTTAATCAAAACTAAATCTATTCTGCTTTGTTTCACTTTTCCCAAAACCATTTGCTTTCTTGAGTATTCTCTCCTGTTTGGATACATATCCCTCCATACATCAACTAAATCTTCCTTATTCATAACATCAAATAAAACACTCCTTGAAGTATCGTTTCTGAAATTAACACTGCTGGACCCATCCAGCCTTGTACACCATAAATTAAAATCACCAACCAAAATACATCTCTCAGTACAAAAAGTCCTCAAATTATCAAACATTTCTCTTCTTTCCTTTTCAATATTTGGTGCATAGACATTAATTAATCTAAACCTAATGTTACAAAAATTAAATTCAATGACAAGCAACCTCCCTTTGTCATCTTTGTGGACTACCTGTATGTCAGTCAATGTCTCCTCTTTTACCAAGATAGCAACACCACATGCTCTGTGACTCATATTATTTGCAATAATTTTGCCTCTCCACAGTGAGCTGATATCTTTAAAAACTTCGTCAGTCCAGTGAGTCTCTTGCAGGCACAGTACTTCTGCTTTTATGGCATTAAATACCAACTCCGCTTTCGTTTTTCCTCTTAGACCGTTACAGTTAAACGAAGCAATATGCAACATAAGGCATAAAACAAAAAAGAATAGCAGAGCAGCAGCCATACCTCTACTTTTTAACCTTCATCTTCTCCTTTTCCTTCGCCCTCTTCTTTCTCTTCAGCTGTCTGATGGTCTCTGCGCTGACGTCCATCCCCTCCTCGCCCTCAGACCCGTCCGACACAGCTTTCCCGTCTTTTTCATTTGCTGCCCGCGTTCCAAAGCCAGCATAATTGTCTGGATTTTGTGGTGCTGGATTATCAGAGTCTCTCCCTCCTTCGTCTCCTCTCGATTCCCCACAGTCACGGTTTCCCTCCTCGTGGGTCTCTCCGGTCATTCCCGGCTCCTCCCTCTCGACGCCGCCTCTCCGTCCATCCTCCTCTCTCCCCGTATCGGCGCCGTCCTCCGCCTCTCTCTCCTCCTCGTCAGAGACGTCGGAGTATGACGGCTCTTCGGCGTCCTCCCCCGGCTCTCCACACACACACAGGGAGATCTTTTCTTTGCACAGAGCACATTTCCCCTCCGCATCACACTCTCGTGCGTAATGCCCCTGTTTCCCACATTTAAAACAAATAAAAGTGGGACAGTCTCTGACAATGTGGCCAGGCTGTATACACAAGCGGCAAACTTTAACTTGCCTGTCATGGATGACGCGGAAGTGCTCCGCTCCGCTTACCGTCTCAAACTTAGTGGAATATGGCAATGATTTCACAGCGTCTGTGAAACGGACCTTTAAAAACCTCGTCCCATCAGCGATGTCCGTCCCTGGCCACATCCTCCTCTTAATGGACGAGACCGCAGTGACTCCCCAGTCCTGTAGTTTTGCCAATATTTCCTCATCCTCTATGTAAGTGGGCAGATTAATGAATGAGACGACCATTTCATTGTTACCCAGTTCTTTCGCCATCAGTCTGTTGTTCCCAATTCTCAGTCCGTCCATCAGCTTTTTCTTCCCGCTTTCCTCTTTCATCGTCAGCTCGTATGACTTTGGCGTCTTAAAACGGCAGCCAAGCACTTCTCCACACTCCGCCCTCACTTTTCTCAGCATGTCCATCATCGTTGTTCTCTCCTCTCCTTCTATTTCCAACATGATTGTCAGTCTCTTTTCGTACATTTTCTTCTGTTTTTCCGCACTCGCGGGCATTCTCTTCTCCGTCGTCTTTTCCGTTCCTTTGTCTGTCACCGTTGGATCCATTTGAATGATTTTTTAAACACAAAGAGTCCCCCAGACAGCAAAAGCTGTCGGGGGATGTAACCCACAAATTAAATACTAAACTAAAAAATTACAAACCAGCAAAAACCAAGGCTGAAAACGATCCAAAAAAACACGGACTGATTGACTGTCGTGAACGTACGGCGTGCTCCTCCTCTGTGCGTGCTCAGGGTGGTATGGCCGTAAGCCGCAGAGCAAGTGACAACTACCCCCTTTATACATGATGATCCACACCATCACAGACATGGCTGTGTATGTCAAGCGCGGGTGTCTTTGCTCGACTTTCTTTCTTTCTTTCTTTCTCTCAACTTGTCAACTGTGTAATGTGATAATATGAAAGTGTGGTTTGTGCACTGTGAGCTGAACTGTCTGCACAGTGATTGACAGTTGAGCAGTGGCACAGTCAGTGCTGTTTACTGAAGCAGCAGCGTCCTCTGTTGTTTGCACAGAAAAGTGAAAAAGCTTACAGCACCTGGTATTCCCAGGCGGTCTCCCATCCAAGTACTAACCAGGCCCGACCCTGCTTAGCTTCCGAGATCGGACGAGATCGGGCGTGCTCAGGGTGGTATGGCCGTAAGCCGCAGAGCAAGTGACAACTACCCCCTTTATACATGATGATCCACACCATCACAGACATGGCTGTGTATGTCAAGCGCGGGTGTCTTTGCTTGACTTTCTTTCTTTCTTTCTTTCTCTCAACTTGTCAACTGTGTAATGTGATAATATGAAAGTGTGGTTTGTGCACTGTGAGCTGAACTGTCTGCACAGTGATTGACAGTTGAGCAGTGGCACAGTCAGTGCTGTTTACTGAAGCAGCAGCGTCCTCTGTTGTTTGCACAGAAAAGTGAAAAAGCTTACAGCACCTGGTATTCCCAGGCGGTCTCCCATCCAAGTACTAACCAGGCCCGACCCTGCTTAGCTTCCGAGATCGGGCGTGCTCAGGGTAGTATGGCCGTAAGCCGCAGAGCAAGTGACAACTACCCCCTTTATACATGATGATCCACACCATCACAGACATGGCTGTGTATGTCAAGCGCGGGTGTCTTTGCTTGACTTTCTTTCTTTCTTTCTTTCTCTTAACTTGTCAACTGTGTAATGTGATAATATGAAAGTGTGGTTTGTGCACTGTGAGCTGAACTGTCTGCACAGTGACTGACAGTTGAGCAGTGGCACAGTCAGTGCTGTTTACTGAAGCAGCAGCGTCCTCTGTTGTTTGCACAGAAAAGTGAAAAAGCTTACAGCACCTGGTATTCCCAGGCGGTCTCCCATCCAAGTACTAACCAGACCCGACCCTGCTTGGCTTCCGAGATCGGACGAGATCAGGCGTGCTCAGGGTGGTATGGCCGTAAGCCGCAGAGCAAGTGACAACTACCCCCTTTATACATGATGATCCACACCATCACAGACATGGCTGTGTATGTCAAGCGCGGGTGTCTTTGCTCGACTTTCTTTCTTTCTTTCTTTCTCTCAACTTGTCAACTGTGTAATGTGATAATATGAAAGTGTGGTTTGTGCACTGTGAGCTGAACTGTCTGCACAGTGATTGACAGTTGAGCAGTGGCACAGTCAGTGCTGTTTACTGAAGCAGCAGCGTCCTCTGTTGTTTGCACAGAAAAGTGAAAAAGCTTACAGCACTTGGTATTCCCAGGCGGTCTCCCATCCAAGTACTAACCAGGCCCGACCCTGCTTAGCTTCCGAGATCGGACGAGATCGGGCGTGCTCAGGGTGGTATGGCCGTAAGCCGCAGAGCAAGTGACAACTACCCCCTTTATACATGATGATCCACACCATCACAGACATGGCTGTGTATGTCAAGCGCGGGTGTCTTTGCTCGACTTTCTTTCTTTCTTTCTTTCTCTCAACTTGTCAACTTGTCAACTGTGTAATGTCAAAATATGAAAGTGTGGTTTGTGCACTGTGAGCTGAACTGTCTGCACAGTGATTGACAGTTGAGCAGTGGCACAGTCAGTGCTGTTTACTGAAGCAGCAGCGTCCTCTGTTGTTTGCACAGAAAAGTGAAAAAGCTTACAGCACTTGGTATTCCCAGGCGGTCTCCCATCCAAGTACTAACCAGGCCCGACCCTGCTTAGCTTCCGAGATCGGACGAGATCGGGCGTGCTCAGGGTGGTATGGCCGTAAGCCGCAGAGCAAGTGACAACTACCCCCTTTATACATGATGATCCACACCATCACAGACATGGCTGTGTATGTCAAGCGCGGGTGTCTTTGCTTGACTTTCTTTCTTTCTTTCTTTCTCTCAACTTGTCAACTGTGTAATGTGATAATATGAAAGTGTGGTTTGTGCACTGTGAGCTGAACTGTCTGCACAGTGACTGCCAGTTGAGCAGTGGCACAGTCAGTGCTGTTTACTGAAGCAGCAGCGTCCTCTGTTGTTTGCACAGAAAAGTGAAAAAGCTTACAGCACCTGGTATTCCCAGGCGGTCTCCCATCCAAGTACTAACCAGGCCCGACCCTGCTTAGCTTCCGAGATCGGGCGTGCTCAGGGTGGTATGGCCGTAAGCCGCAGAGCAAGTGACAACTACCCCCTTTATACATGATGATCCACACCATCACAGACATGGCTGTGTATGTCAAGCGCGGGTGTCTTTGCTTGACTTTCTTTCTTTCTTTCTTTCTCTCAACTTGTCAACTGTGTAATGTGATAATATGAAAGTGTGGTTTGTGCACTGTGAGCTGAACTGTCTGCACAGTGATTGACAGTTGAGCAGTGGCACAGTCAGTGCTGTTTACTGAAGCAGCAGCGTCCTCTGTTGTTTGCACAGAAAAGTGAAAAAGCTTACAGCACCTGGTATTCCCAGGCGGTCTCCCATCCAAGTACTAACCAGGCCCGACCCTGCTTAGCTTCCGAGATCCGGCGTGCTCAGGGTGGTATGGCCGTAAGCCGCAGAGCAAGTGACAACTACCCCCTTTATACATGATGATCCACACCATCACAGACATGGCTGTGTATGTCAAGCGCGGGTGTCTTTGCTCGACTTTCTTTCTTTCTTTCTTTCTCTCAACTTGTCAACTGTGTAATGTGATAATATGAAAGTGTGGTTTGTGCACTGTGAGCTGAACTGTCTGCACAGTGATTGACAGTTGAGCAGTGGCACAGTCAGTGCTGTTTACTGAAGCAGCAGCGTCCTCTGTTGTTTGCACAGAAAAGTGAAAAAGCTTACAGCACCTGGTATTCCCAGGCGGTCTCCCATCCAAGTACTAACCAGGCCCGACCCTGCTTAGCTTCCGAGATCGGACGAGATCGGGCGTGATCAGGGTGGTATGGCCGTAAGCCGGAGAGCAAGTGACAACTACCCCCTTTATACATGATGATCCACACCATCACAGACATGGCTGTGTATGTCAAGCGCGGGTGTCTTTGCTCGACTTTCTTTCTTTCTTTCTTTCTCTCAACTTGTCAACTGTGTAATGTGATAATATGAAAGTGTGGTTTGTGCAATGTGAGCTGAACTGTCTGCACAGTGATTGACAGTTGAGCAGTGGCACAGTCAGTGCTGTTTACTGAAGCAGCAGCGTCCTCTGTTGTTTGCACAGAAAAGTGAAAAAGCTTACAGCACCTGGTATTCCCAGGCGGTCTCCCATCCAAGTACTAACCAGGCCCGACCCTGCTTAGCTTCCGAGATCGGACGAGATCGGGCGTGCTCAGGGTGGTATGGCCGTAAGCCGCAGAGCAAGTGACAACTACCCCCTTTATACATGATGATCCACACCATCACAGACATGGCTGTGTATGTCAAGCGCGGGTGTCTTTGCTCGACTTTCTTTCTTTCTTTCTTTCTCTCAACTTGTCAACTTGTCAACTGTGTAATGTCAAAATATGAAAGTGTGGTTTGTGCACTGTGAGCTGAACTGTCTGCACAGTGATTGACAGTTGAGCAGTGGCACAGTCAGTGCTGTTTACTGAAGCAGCAGCGTCCTCTGTTGTTTGCACAGAAAAGTGAAAAAGCTTACAGCACCTGGTATTCCCAGGCGGTCTCCCATCCAAGTACTAACCAGGCCCGACCCTGCTTAGCTTCCGAGATCGGACGAGATCGGGCGTGCTCAGGGTGGTATGGCCGTAAGCCGCAGAGCAAGTGACAACTACCCCCTTTATACATGATGATCCACACCATCACAGACATGGCTGTGTATGTCAAGCGCGGGTGTCTTTGCTCGACTTTCTTTCTTTCTTTCTTTCTCTCAACTTGTCAACTGTGTAATGTGATAATATGAAAGTGTGGTTTGTGCACTGTGAGCTGAACTGTCTGCACAGTGATTGACAGTTGAGCAGTGGCACAGTCAGTGCTGTTTACTGAAGCAGCAGCGTCCTCTGTTGTTTGCACAGAAAAGTGAAAAAGCTTACAGCACCTGGTATTCCCAGGCGGTCTCCCATCCAAGTACTAACCAGGCCCGACCCTGCTTAGCTTCCGAGATCGGACGAGATCAGGCGTGCTCAGGGTGGTATGGCCGTAAGCCGCAGAGCAAGTGACAACTACCCCCTTTATACATGATGATCCACACCATCACAGACATGGCTGTGTATGTCAAGCGCGGGTGTCTTTGCTCGACTTTCTTTCTTTCTTTCTTTCTCTCAACTTGTCAACTGTGTAATGTGAAAATATGAAAGTGTGGTTTGTGCACTGTGAGCTGAACTGTCTGCACAGTGATTGACAGTTGAGCAGTGGCACAGTCAGTGCTGTTTACTGAAGCAGCAGCGTCCTCTGTTGTTTGCACAGAAAAGTGAAAAAGCTTACAGCACCTGGTATTCCCAGGCGGTCTCCCATCCAAGTACTAACCAGGCCCGACCCTGCTTAGCTTCCGAGATCGGGCGTGCTCAGGGTAGTATGGCCGTAAGCCGCAGAGCAAGTGACAACTACCCCCTTTATACATGATGATCCACACCATCACAGACATGGCTGTGTATGTCAAGCGCGGGTGTCTTTGCTTGACTTTCTTTCTTTCTTTCTTTCTCTTAACTTGTCAACTGTGTAATGTGATAATATGAAAGTGTGGTTTGTGCACTGTGAGCTGAACTGTCTGCACAGTGACTGACAGTTGAGCAGTGGCACAGTCAGTGCTGTTTACTGAAGCAGCAGCGTCCTCTGTTGTTTGCACAGAAAAGTGAAAAAGCTTACAGCACCTGGTATTCCCAGGCGGTCTCCCATCCAAGTACTAACCAGACCCGACCCTGCTTGGCTTCCGAGATCGGACGAGATCAGGCGTGCTCAGGGTGGTATGGCCGTAAGCCGCAGAGCAAGTGACAACTACCCCCTTTATACATGATGATCCACACCATCACAGACATGGCTGTGTATGTCAAGCGCGGGTGTCTTTGCTCGACTTTCTTTCTTTCTTTCTTTCTCTCAACTTGTCAACTGTGTAATGTGATAATATGAAAGTGTGGTTTGTGCACTGTGAGCTGAACTGTCTGCACAGTGATTGACAGTTGAGCAGTGGCACAGTCAGTGCTGTTTACTGAAGCAGCAGCGTCCTCTGTTGTTTGCACAGAAAAGTGAAAAAGCTTACAGCACCTGGTATTCCCAGGCGGTCTCCCATCCAAGTACTAACCAGGCCCGACCCTGCTTAGCTTCCGAGATCGGACGAGATCGGGCGTGCTCAGGGTGGTATGGCCGTAAGCCGCAGAGCAAGTGACAACTACCCCCTTTATACATGATGATCCACACCATCACAGACATGGCTGTGTATGTCAAGCGCGGGTGTCTTTGCTCGACTTTCTTTCTTTCTTTCTTTCTCTCAACTTGTCAACTTGTCAACTGTGTAATGTCAAAATATGAAAGTGTGGTTTGTGCACTGTGAGCTGAACTGTCTGCACAGTGATTGACAGTTGAGCAGTGGCACAGTCAGTGCTGTTTACTGAAGCAGCAGCGTCCTCTGTTGTTTGCACAGAAAAGTGAAAAAGCTTACAGCACCTGGTATTCCCAGGCGGTCTCCCATCCAAGTACTAACCAGGACCGACCCTGCTTAGCTTCCGAGATCGGACGAGATCGGGCGTGCTCAGGGTGGTATGGCCGTAAGCCGCAGAGCAAGTGACAACTACCCCCTTTATACATGATGATCCACACCATCACAGACATGGCTGTGTATGTCAAGCGCGGGTGTCTTTGCTTGACTTTCTTTCTTTCTTTCTTTCTCTCAACTTGTCAACTGTGTAATGTGATAATATGAAAGTGTGGTTTGTGCACTGTGAGCTGAACTGTCTGCACAGTGACTGCCAGTTGAGCAGTGGCACAGTCAGTGCTGTTTACTGAAGCAGCAGCGTCCTCTGTTGTTTGCACAGAAAAGTGAAAAAGCTTACAGCACCTGGTATTCCCAGGCGGTCTCCCATCCAAGTACTAACCAGGCCCGACCCTGCTTAGCTTCCGAGATCGGGCGTGCTCAGGGTGGTATGGCCGTAAGCCGCAGAGCAAGTGACAACTACCCCCTTTATACATGATGATCCACACCATCACAGACATGGCTGTGTATGTCAAGCGCGGGTGTCTTTGCTTGACTTTCTTTCTTTCTTTCTTTCTCTCAACTTGTCAACTGTGTAATGTGATAATATGAAAGTGTGGTTTGTGCACTGTGAGCTGAACTGTCTGCACAGTGATTGACAGTTGAGCAGTGGCACAGTCAGTGCTGTTTACTGAAGCAGCAGCGTCCTCTGTTGTTTGCACAGAAAAGTGAAAAAGCTTACAGCACCTGGTATTCCCAGGCGGTCTCCCATCCAAGTACTAACCAGGCCCGACCCTGCTTAGCTTCCGAGATCGGACGAGATCGGGCGTGCTCAGGGTGGTATGGCCGTAAGCCGGAGAGCAAGTGACAACTACCCCCTTTATACATGATGATCCACACCATCACAGACATGGCTGTGTATGTCAAGCGCGGGTGTCTTTGCTCGACTTTCTTTCTTTCTTTCTTTCTCTCAACTTGTCAACTGTGTAATGTGATAATATGAAAGTGTGGTTTGTGCAATGTGAGCTGAACTGTCTGCACAGTGATTGACAGTTGAGCAGTGGCACAGTCAGTGCTGTTTACTGAAGCAGCAGCGTCCTCTGTTGTTTGCACAGAAAAGTGAAAAAGCTTACAGCACCTGGTATTCCCAGGCGGTCTCCCATCCAAGTACTAACCAGGCCCGACCCTGCTTAGCTTCCGAGATCGGGCGTGCTCAGGGTGGTATGGCCGTAAGCCGGAGAGCAAGTGACAACTACCCCCTTTATACATGATGATCCACACCATCACAGACATGGCTGTGTATGTCAAGCGCGGGTGTCTTTGCTCGACTTTCTTTCTTTCTTTCTCTCAACTTGTCAACTGTGTAATGTGATAATATGAAAGTGTGGTTTGTGCACTGTGAGCTGAACTGTCTGCACAGTGATTGACAGTTGAGCAGTGGCACAGTCAGTGCTGTTTACTGAAGCAGCAGCGTCCTCTGTTGTTTGCACAGAAAAGTGAAAAAGCTTACAGCACCTGGTATTCCCAGGCGGTCTCCCATCCAAGTACTAACCAGGCCCGACCCTGCTTAGCTTCCGAGATCGGACGAGATCGGGCGTGCTCAGGGTGGTATGGCCGTAAGCCGCAGAGCAAGTGACAACTACCCCCTTTATACATGATGATCCACACCATCACAGACATGGCTGTGTATGTCAAGCGCGGGTGTCTTTGCTTGACTTTCTTTCTTTCTTTCTTTCTCTCAACTTGTCAACTGTGTAATGTGATAATATGAAAGTGTGGTTTGTGCACTGTGAGCTGAACTGTCTGCACAGTGATTGACAGTTGAGCAGTGGCACAGTCAGTGCTGTTTACTGAAGCAGCAGCGTCCTCTGTTGTTTGCACAGAAAAGTGAAAAAGCTTACAGCACCTGGTATTCCCAGGCGGTCTCCCATCCAAGTACTAACCAGGCCCGACCCTGCTTAGCTTCCGAGATCGGACGAGATCGGGCGTGCTCAGGGTGGTATGGCCGTAAGCCACAGAGAAAGTGACAACTACCCCCTTTATACATGATGATCCACACCATCACAGACATGGCTGTGTATGTCAAGCGCGGGTGTCTTTGCTTGACTTTCTTTCTTTCTTTCTTTCTCTCAACTTGTCAACTGTGTAATGTGATAATATGAAAGTGTGGTTTGTGCACTGTGAGCTGAACTGTCTGCACAGTGATTGACAGTTGAGCAGTGGCACAGTCAGTGCTGTTTACTGAAGCAGCAGCGTCCTCTGTTGTTTGCACAGAAAAGTGAAAAAGCTTACAGCACCTGGTATTCCCAGGCGGTCTCCCATCCAAGTACTAACCAGGCCCGACCCTGCTTAGCTTCCGAGATCGGGCGTGCTCAGGGTAGTATGGCCGTAAGCCGCAGAGCAAGTGACAACTACCCCCTTTATACATGATGATCCACACCATCACAGACATGGCTGTGTATGTCAAGCGCGGGTGTCTTTGCTTGACTTTCTTTCTTTCTTTCTTTCTCTCAACTTGTCAACTGTGTAATGTGATAATATGAAAGTGTGGTTTGTGCACTGTGAGCTGAACTGTCTGCACAGTGATTGACAGTTGAGCAGTGGCACAGTCAGTGCTGTTTACTGAAGCAGCAGCGTCCTCTGTTGTTTGCACAGAAAAGTGAAAAAGCTTACAGCACCTGGTATTCCCAGGCGGTCTCCCATCCAAGTACTAACCAGGCCCGACCCTGCTTAGCTTCCGAGATCGGACGAGATCGGGCGTGCTCAGGGTGGTATGGCCGTAAGCCGCAGAGCAAGTGACAACTACCCCCTTTATACATGATGAACCACACCATCACAGACATGGCTGTGTATGTCAAGCGCGGGTGTCTTTGCTTGACTTTCTTTCTTTCTTTCTTTCTCTTAACTTGTCAACTGTGTAATGTGATAATATGAAAGTGTGGTTTGTGCACTGTGAGCTGAACTGTCTGCACAGTGACTGACAGTTGAGCAGTGGCACAGTCAGTGCTGTTTACTGAAGCAGCAGCGTCCTCTGTTGTTTGCACAGAAAAGTGAAAAAGCTTACAGCACCTGGTATTCCCAGGCGGTCTCCCATCCAAGTACTAACCAGACCCGACCCTGCTTGGCTTCCGAGATCGGACGAGATCAGGCGTGCTCAGGGTGGTATGGCCGTAAGCCGCAGAGCAAGTGACAACTACCCCCTTTATACATGATGATCCACACCATCACAGACATGGCTGTGTATGTCAAGCGCGGGTGTCTTTGCTCGACTTTCTTTCTTTCTTTCTTTCTCTCAACTTGTCAACTGTGTAATGTGATAATATGAAAGTGTGGTTTGTGCACTGTGAGCTGAACTGTCTGCACAGTGATTGACAGTTGAGCAGTGGCACAGTCAGTGCTGTTTACTGAAGCAGCAGCGTCCTCTGTTGTTTGCACAGAAAAGTGAAAAAGCTTACAGCACTTGGTATTCCCAGGCGGTCTCCCATCCAAGTACTAACCAGGCCCGACCCTGCTTAGCTTCCGAGATCGGACGAGATCGGGCGTGCTCAGGGTGGTATGGCCGTAAGCCGCAGAGCAAGTGACAACTACCCCCTTTATACATGATGATCCACACCATCACAGACATGGCTGTGTATGTCAAGCGCGGGTGTCTTTGCTCGACTTTCTTTCTTTCTTTCTTTCTCTCAACTTGTCAACTTGTCAACTGTGTAATGTCAAAATATGAAAGTGTGGTTTGTGCACTGTGAGCTGAACTGTCTGCACAGTGATTGACAGTTGAGCAGTGGCACAGTCAGTGCTGTTTACTGAAGCAGCAGCGTCCTCTGTTGTTTGCACAGAAAAGTGAAAAAGCTTACAGCACCTGGTATTCCCAGGCGGTCTCTCATCCAAGTACTAACCAGGACCGACCCTGCTTAGCTTCCGAGATCGGACGAGATCGGGCGTGCTCAGGGTGGTATGGCCGTAAGCCGCAGAGCAAGTGACAACTACCCCCTTTATACATGATGATCCACACCATCACAGACATGGCTGTGTATGTCAAGCGCGGGTGTCTTTGCTTGACTTTCTTTCTTTCTTTCTTTCTCTCAACTTGTCAACTGTGTAATGTGATAATATGAAAGTGTGGTTTGTGCACTGTGAGCTGAACTGTCTGCACAGTGACTGCCAGTTGAGCAGTGGCACAGTCAGTGCTGTTTACTGAAGCAGCAGCGTCCTCTGTTGTTTGCACAGAAAAGTGAAAAAGCTTACAGCACCTGGTATTCCCAGGCGGTCTCCCATCCAAGTACTAACCAGGCCCGACCCTGCTTAGCTTCCGAGATCGGACGAGATCGGGCGTGCTCAGGGTGGTATGGCCGTAAGCCGGAGAGCAAGTGACAACTACCCCCTTTATACATGATGATCCACACCATCACAGACATGGCTGTGTATGTCAAGCGCGGGTGTCTTTGCTCGACTTTCTTTCTTTCTTTCTTTCTCTCAACTTGTCAACTGTGTAATGTGATAATATGAAAGTGTGGTTTGTGCAATGTGAGCTGAACTGTCTGCACAGTGATTGACAGTTGAGCAGTGGCACAGTCAGTGCTGTTTACTGAAGCAGCAGCGTCCTCTGTTGTTTGCACAGAAAAGTGAAAAAGCTTACAGCACCTGGTATTCCCAGGCGGTCTCCCATCCAAGTACTAACCAGGCCCGACCCTGCTTAGCTTCCGAGATCGGGCGTGCTCAGGGTGGTATGGCCGTAAGCCGGAGAGCAAGTGACAACTACCCCCTTTATACATGATGATCCACACCATCACAGACATGGCTGTGTATGTCAAGCGCGGGTGTCTTTGCTCGACTTTCTTTCTTTCTTTCTCTCAACTTGTCAACTGTGTAATGTGATAATATGAAAGTGTGGTTTGTGCACTGTGAGCTGAACTGTCTGCACAGTGATTGACAGTTGAGCAGTGGCACAGTCAGTGCTGTTTACTGAAGCAGCAGCGTCCTCTGTTGTTTGCACAGAAAAGTGAAAAAGCTTACAGCACCTGGTATTCCCAGGCGGTCTCCCATCCAAGTACTAACCAGGCCCGACCCTGCTTAGCTTCCGAGATCGGACGAGATCGGGCGTGCTCAGGGTGGTATGGCCGTAAGCCGCAGAGCAAGTGACAACTACCCCCTTTATACATGATGATCCACACCATCACAGACATGGCTGTGTATGTCAAGCGCGGGTGTCTTTGCTTGACTTTCTTTCTTTCTTTCTTTCTCTCAACTTGTCAACTGTGTAATGTGATAATATGAAAGTGTGGTTTGTGCACTGTGAGCTGAACTGTCTGCACAGTGATTGACAGTTGAGCAGTGGCACAGTCAGTGCTGTTTACTGAAGCAGCAGCGTCCTCTGTTGTTTGCACAGAAAAGTGAAAAAGCTTACAGCACCTGGTATTCCCAGGCGGTCTCCCATCCAAGTACTAACCAGGCCCGACCCTGCTTAGCTTCCGAGATCCGGCGTGCTCAGGGTGGTATGGCCGTAAGCCGCAGAGCAAGTGACAACTACCCCCTTTATACATGATGATCCACACCATCACAGACATGGCTGTGTATGTCAAGCGCGGGTGTCTTTGCTCGACTTTCTTTCTTTCTTTCTTTCTCTCAACTTGTCAACTGTGTAATGTGATAATATGAAAGTGTGGTTTGTGCACTGTGAGCTGAACTGTCTGCACAGTGATTGACAGTTGAGCAGTGGCACAGTCAGTGCTGTTTACTGAAGCAGCAGCGTCCTCTGTTGTTTGCACAGAAAAGTGAAAAAGCTTACAGCACCTGGTATTCCCAGGCGGTCTCCCATCCAAGTACTAACCAGGCCCGACCCTGCTTAGCTTCCGAGATCGGACGAGATCGGGCGTGATCAGGGTGGTATGGCCGTAAGCCGGAGAGCAAGTGACAACTACCCCCTTTATACATGATGATCCACACCATCACAGACATGGCTGTGTATGTCAAGCGCGGGTGTCTTTGCTCGACTTTCTTTCTTTCTTTCTTTCTCTCAACTTGTCAACTGTGTAATGTGATAATATGAAAGTGTGGTTTGTGCAATGTGAGCTGAACTGTCTGCACAGTGATTGACAGTTGAGCAGTGGCACAGTCAGTGCTGTTTACTGAAGCAGCAGCGTCCTCTGTTGTTTGCACAGAAAAGTGAAAAAGCTTACAGCACCTGGTATTCCCAGGCGGTCTCCCATCCAAGTACTAACCAGGCCCGACCCTGCTTAGCTTCCGAGATCGGACGAGATCGGGCGTGCTCAGGGTGGTATGGCCGTAAGCCGCAGAGCAAGTGACAACTACCCCCTTTATACATGATGATCCACACCATCACAGACATGGCTGTGTATGTCAAGCGCGGGTGTCTTTGCTCGACTTTCTTTCTTTCTTTCTTTCTCTCAACTTGTCAACTTGTCAACTGTGTAATGTCAAAATATGAAAGTGTGGTTTGTGCACTGTGAGCTGAACTGTCTGCACAGTGATTGACAGTTGAGCAGTGGCACAGTCAGTGCTGTTTACTGAAGCAGCAGCGTCCTCTGTTGTTTGCACAGAAAAGTGAAAAAGCTTACAGCACCTGGTATTCCCAGGCGGTCTCCCATCCAAGTACTAACCAGGCCCGACCCTGCTTAGCTTCCGAGATCGGACGAGATCGGGCGTGCTCAGGGTGGTATGGCCGTAAGCCGCAGAGCAAGTGACAACTACCCCCTTTATACATGATGATCCACACCATCACAGACATGGCTGTGTATGTCAAGCGCGGGTGTCTTTGCTCGACTTTCTTTCTTTCTTTCTTTCTCTCAACTTGTCAACTGTGTAATGTGATAATATGAAAGTGTGGTTTGTGCACTGTGAGCTGAACTGTCTGCACAGTGATTGACAGTTGAGCAGTGGCACAGTCAGTGCTGTTTACTGAAGCAGCAGCGTCCTCTGTTGTTTGCACAGAAAAGTGAAAAAGCTTACAGCACCTGGTATTCCCAGGCGGTCTCCCATCCAAGTACTAACCAGGCCCGACCCTGCTTAGCTTCCGAGATCGGACGAGATCAGGCGTGCTCAGGGTGGTATGGCCGTAAGCCGCAGAGCAAGTGACAACTACCCCCTTTATACATGATGATCCACACCATCACAGACATGGCTGTGTATGTCAAGCGCGGGTGTCTTTGCTCGACTTTCTTTCTTTCTTTCTTTCTCTCAACTTGTCAACTGTGTAATGTGAAAATATGAAAGTGTGGTTTGTGCACTGTGAGCTGAACTGTCTGCACAGTGATTGACAGTTGAGCAGTGGCACAGTCAGTGCTGTTTACTGAAGCAGCAGCGTCCTCTGTTGTTTGCACAGAAAAGTGAAAAAGCTTACAGCACCTGGTATTCCCAGGCGGTCTCCCATCCAAGTACTAACCAGGCCCGACCCTGCTTAGCTTCCGAGATCGGGCGTGCTCAGGGTAGTATGGCCGTAAGCCGCAGAGCAAGTGACAACTACCCCCTTTATACATGATGATCCACACCATCACAGACATGGCTGTGTATGTCAAGCGCGGGTGTCTTTGCTTGACTTTCTTTCTTTCTTTCTTTCTCTTAACTTGTCAACTGTGTAATGTGATAATATGAAAGTGTGGTTTGTGCACTGTGAGCTGAACTGTCTGCACAGTGACTGACAGTTGAGCAGTGGCACAGTCAGTGCTGTTTACTGAAGCAGCAGCGTCCTCTGTTGTTTGCACAGAAAAGTGAAAAAGCTTACAGCACCTGGTATTCCCAGGCGGTCTCCCATCCAAGTACTAACCAGACCCGACCCTGCTTGGCTTCCGAGATCGGACGAGATCAGGCGTGCTCAGGGTGGTATGGCCGTAAGCCGCAGAGCAAGTGACAACTACCCCCTTTATACATGATGATCCACACCATCACAGACATGGCTGTGTATGTCAAGCGCGGGTGTCTTTGCTCGACTTTCTTTCTTTCTTTCTTTCTCTCAACTTGTCAACTGTGTAATGTGATAATATGAAAGTGTGGTTTGTGCACTGTGAGCTGAACTGTCTGCACAGTGATTGACAGTTGAGCAGTGGCACAGTCAGTGCTGTTTACTGAAGCAGCAGCGTCCTCTGTTGTTTGCACAGAAAAGTGAAAAAGCTTACAGCACCTGGTATTCCCAGGCGGTGTCCCATCCAAGTACTAACCAGGCCCGACCCTGCTTAGCTTCCGAGATCGGACGAGATCGGGCGTGCTCAGGGTGGTATGGCCGTAAGCCGCAGAGCAAGTGACAACTACCCCCTTTATACATGATGATCCACACCATCACAGACATGGCTGTGTATGTCAAGCGCGGGTGTCTTTGCTCGACTTTCTTTCTTTCTTTCTTTCTCTCAACTTGTCAACTTGTCAACTGTGTAATGTCAAAATATGAAAGTGTGGTTTGTGCACTGTGAGCTGAACTGTCTGCACAGTGATTGACAGTTGAGCAGTGGCACAGTCAGTGCTGTTTACTGAAGCAGCAGCGTCCTCTGTTGTTTGCACAGAAAAGTGAAAAAGCTTACAGCACCTGGTATTCCCAGGCGGTCTCCCATCCAAGTACTAACCAGGACCGACCCTGCTTAGCTTCCGAGATCGGACGAGATCGGGCGTGCTCAGGGTGGTATGGCCGTAAGCCGCAGAGCAAGTGACAACTACCCCCTTTATACATGATGATCCACACCATCACAGACATGGCTGTGTATGTCAAGCGCGGGTGTCTTTGCTTGACTTTCTTTCTTTCTTTCTTTCTCTCAACTTGTCAACTGTGTAATGTGATAATATGAAAGTGTGGTTTGTGCACTGTGAGCTGAACTGTCTGCACAGTGACTGCCAGTTGAGCAGTGGCACAGTCAGTGCTGTTTACTGAAGCAGCAGCGTCCTCTGTTGTTTGCACAGAAAAGTGAAAAAGCTTACAGCACCTGGTATTCCCAGGCGGTCTCCCATCCAAGTACTAACCAGGCCCGACCCTGCTTAGCTTCCGAGATCGGGCGTGCTCAGGGTGGTATGGCCGTAAGCCGCAGAGCAAGTGACAACTACCCCCTTTATACATGATGATCCACACCATCACAGACATGGCTGTGTATGTCAAGCGCGGGTGTCTTTGCTTGACTTTCTTTCTTTCTTTCTTTCTCTCAACTTGTCAACTGTGTAATGTGATAATATGAAAGTGTGGTTTGTGCACTGTGAGCTGAACTGTCTGCACAGTGATTGACAGTTGAGCAGTGGCACAGTCAGTGCTGTTTACTGAAGCAGCAGCGTCCTCTGTTGTTTGCACAGAAAAGTGAAAAAGCTTACAGCACCTGGTATTCCCAGGCGGTCTCCCATCCAAGTACTAACCAGGCCCGACCCTGCTTAGCTTCCGAGATCGGACGAGATCGGGCGTGCTCAGGGTGGTATGGCCGTAAGCCGGAGAGCAAGTGACAACTACCCCCTTTATACATGATGATCCACACCATCACAGACATGGCTGTGTATGTCAAGCGCGGGTGTCTTTGCTCGACTTTCTTTCTTTCTTTCTTTCTCTCAACTTGTCAACTGTGTAATGTGATAATATGAAAGTGTGGTTTGTGCAATGTGAGCTGAACTGTCTGCACAGTGATTGACAGTTGAGCAGTGGCACAGTCAGTGCTGTTTACTGAAGCAGCAGCGTCCTCTGTTGTTTGCACAGAAAAGTGAAAAAGCTTACAGCACCTGGTATTCCCAGGCGGTCTCCCATCCAAGTACTAACCAGGCCCGACCCTGCTTAGCTTCCGAGATCGGGCGTGCTCAGGGTGGTATGGCCGTAAGCCGGAGAGCAAGTGACAACTACCCCCTTTATACATGATGATCCACACCATCACAGACATGGCTGTGTATGTCAAGCGCGGGTGTCTTTGCTCGACTTTCTTTCTTTCTTTCTCTCAACTTGTCAACTGTGTAATGTGATAATATGAAAGTGTGGTTTGTGCACTGTGAGCTGAACTGTCTGCACAGTGATTGACAGTTGAGCAGTGGCACAGTCAGTGCTGTTTACTGAAGCAGCAGCGTCCTCTGTTGTTTGCACAGAAAAGTGAAAAAGCTTACAGCACCTGGTATTCCCAGGCGGTCTCCCATCCAAGTACTAACCAGGCCCGACCCTGCTTAGCTTCCGAGATCGGACGAGATCGGGCGTGCTCAGGGTGGTATGGCCGTAAGCCGCAGAGCAAGTGACAACTACCCCCTTTATACATGATGATCCACACCATCACAGACATGGCTGTGTATGTCAAGCGCGGGTGTCTTTGCTTGACTTTCTTTCTTTCTTTCTTTCTCTCAACTTGTCAACTGTGTAATGTGATAATATGAAAGTGTGGTTTGTGCACTGTGAGCTGAACTGTCTGCACAGTGATTGACAGTTGAGCAGTGGCACAGTCAGTGCTGTTTACTGAAGCAGCAGCGTCCTCTGTTGTTTGCACAGAAAAGTGAAAAAGCTTACAGCACCTGGTATTCCCAGGCGGTCTCCCATCCAAGTACTAACCAGGCCCGACCCTGCTTAGCTTCCGAGATCGGACGAGATCGGGCGTGCTCAGGGTGGTATGGCCGTAAGCCACAGAGAAAGTGACAACTACCCCCTTTATACATGATGATCCACACCATCACAGACATGGCTGTGTATGTCAAGCGCGGGTGTCTTTGCTTGACTTTCTTTCTTTCTTTCTTTCTCTCAACTTGTCAACTGTGTAATGTGATAATATGAAAGTGTGGTTTGTGCACTGTGAGCTGAACTGTCTGCACAGTGATTGACAGTTGAGCAGTGGCACAGTCAGTGCTGTTTACTGAAGCAGCAGCGTCCTCTGTTGTTTGCACAGAAAAGTGAAAAAGCTTACAGCACCTGGTATTCCCAGGCGGTCTCCCATCCAAGTACTAACCAGGCCCGACCCTGCTTAGCTTCCGAGATCGGGCGTGCTCAGGGTAGTATGGCCGTAAGCCGCAGAGCAAGTGACAACTACCCCCTTTATACATGATGATCCACACCATCACAGACATGGCTGTGTATGTCAAGCGCGGGTGTCTTTGCTCGACTTTCTTTCTTTCTTTCTTTCTCTCAACTTGTCAACTTGTCAACTGTGTAATGTCAAAATATGAAAGTGTGGTTTGTGCACTGTGAGCTGAACTGTCTGCACAGTGATTGACAGTTGAGCAGTGGCACAGTCAGTGCTGTTTACTGAAGCAGCAGCGTCCTCTGTTGTTTGCACAGAAAAGTGAAAAAGCTTACAGCACCTGGTATTCCCAGGCGGTCTCTCATCCAAGTACTAACCAGGACCGACCCTGCTTAGCTTCCGAGATCGGACGAGATCGGGCGTGCTTTTTTTTTTTTTTTTTTCTTTTATTATGAAAATATACAAAGCTTTTCAGAACACAATATTTACATATACATACACATTAACAACAAAACAAAGCACAAAGGATAAAAATCATAAATTAATATGAAATCTACCTCCATCATCAATAGAAATAAGGCTACTGCCTTGCACAAAAAACTCCTCAAACAAACTCCTACTCAAAAAGTTCCATCGCAAAGCAACATCTTTCCTTAATACCGATACAAACAAAGCTAACACTTCTATCCTCTTCCCTTCAAAATGTGCTAAATTTCTCCTTAGCCATACTGCATATCTAGCATGACTTAATACAAAATTAAACAAATTAACATTCACAGTTTTTGATGTTTTACTTGAACCAAAAAAGAAAACTTTCTTCCAATCATTCGCTATCAGATCTAATTTCCAATTGTTTTTGATCAGGGTTATTAGTTTCAATTGAAAGTTCTTTAATTCCTTGCATTCAAAAAACAAATGCATCAGTGTTTCAGGATCTGATTTACAAACATCACAAAACCGATCTACATTTTTATTAATTTGGTGAATGACCACATTCGTGTATATTCTGTTATGTCTGAGTTTGAAGTCCAAATTTTCACAGTCTATGCTATTGTACTTGACATGTAAATTTTTCCAAATTTCTTTCACATTCAGATCCTGAAATACCTTCAACCAAACATTTTCTGATGCTGGGGTCTTGATTTCTTTCATCAGCATCAACGTGTACAACATCTTTACTTTTATTTTATTAAAGAGCATTTTCCCATCAATCTGATCAATGTACAGATCTGGTAGCTCACTCTTTCCTACCTGAACTGTTTCCCTCTCTATTGTTTTAATCCATATATCCGGTAAGCTTCCTTTTATGCACTTAATCACATTATCCACCTTAGTTCTACCTACCTCCTCGTCTATCTCCACAACACTGTCAAAAATGGCTCTATTTGGCAAGAAGCCAGGCACATACTCATAAGCAAAATCTCTCACTTGTTTTAATCCTGCTTGTATGAAAACTTTGTCATACAAAACATTCCCACTGTTTTTTATTTGTGGATTCATAAATACTGGCTGATCTAATATTTGATTTATTGTTTTGCAGTCATATTTCAGGTGCTCAATGAAATCTGCCCAAGCTAGAAATACCTCTTGATAAAACACAGGAAGATTTTCCAACATATTCTTTCTGAATCTCATAAAGATCCCACTGTCCCCACATCCTCCACTTTTACACAGAAAATCCTTAAAGAACCCTTTCCAACCATACTCCTCCTTACCATATAGATATTTTTTAACCACCTTTATTCTCAATGCTTTTCGTTTAACATCTAAGTCCATCAGTTTTAGCCCTCCCTCTCCATACCCTGCTATTAATGTCTTCATAGATATTTTAACTCCTTTTCCTCTCCACAGAAACTTACTTATTACAGCTCTCACCTCATTCAAAACCCACTCAGGGAGATCTAGAGCTCCCATCACATAATTAAATTTTGATAGAAGCAATGAGTTAATGACTACAACCTTACCTTTTAATCGCAGCCCTCTCATAGACCACAAATTTAATAATTGTTTAACTTTATTCAATATACCAGTCCATGTGGCATCTCTCGCTTCCTTACTCTGTACTCCTATGTTCACACCCAATATTTTAATGAAGTCTCTCGTTATCTTTAAAGGAATTTCACACTCTTCTGGATTTGTATGCCCTACACACATAATTTCTGATTTTTCTATGTTTACTTTTGCTCCTGATGCTCTCCCATATGTTTCAACATGTTTCATTATTCCTTTTACACTTTCTATGGTTCTGACAGTAAAGGTTGTATCGTCAGCAAATTGATGAATTAGACTATTTGTGCTATATGGTATTTGAATGCTTTGTAAAGAAATGTCTTTTTTACATAGTGTTGCCAATGGTTCTGCTGCTAAAGAATAGAGCAAGGCTGAAAGAGGACAGCCTTGTCTGACTGACCGTTGTACTGGGAAAACATCAGTGAGCATACCATTTATTTTCACACAACTTTTAGCATTTGCATATAGCAACATTATCCAATTAACAAACCTATCCCCAAAACCAAATTTGCCCAAAACCTGTTCTAAATACCCATGTTCAACCCTATCAAAAGCTTTATTTAAGTCTAAATTCAGGACTAGACCACCCTCACCATCATTATTCATACTATTGACTACATCTCTAATTGTACATATGACATCAGTGATGTCCCTACCTGGTATACTATAAGCTTGTGTTGGTGCTATTATTTCTCCTACCACGTCCCTCAATCTATTGGCTAAAGCTTTTGTTAAAATCTTGTAGTCCGAGTTCAACAGACTTAAAGGCCTGTAATTTTCTAATTTAAACGGACTCCCTCTTTTTTTAAACAAGATAGTAATAACCCCTGTTGCCATTGACTCTGGAACCGTTTTCCTTTCCTCCATACACTTATACACTTTCAACAGTATTGGCACCAATATATCAGAAAAAACCTTATAAAATTCATGTGTCAGGCCATCTGAACCTGGACTCTTGCTGGATTTCATTTGCTCTATAGCTATTTTAATTTCATCAATTGTCAAATCATCGTCACACATTTGTTTACTTTCATCTGATATTCTGGCATCAACAGTATCTAATATCTCATCCACACATTCCTGCACTATACCTTCCTTTTGAAACAGTTTTGCATAAAAAGCTTCCACTACCTCCAAAATGCCTACAAAATCTGTCACTCTCTCTCCATTCTCACTTTCTAGCTCCGTTATATAAGACTTTACCTGTTTACTTTTCTCCAAGTTGAGAAAGAAGTTTGTACACTTTTCTCCCTCAACTGCATACTGAGCCCTACTTCTGATAACTGCTCCCTCATATTTTTCTCTCTCATAATATTCTATCTCACCTTCTAATTTCATAAAGTATGTCCTATCCCGATTCGGATCCTCCTCCAGTCTTTCCAGCTCTTTTATTAATTTTTCTTTCACTTCATTTTCCTCTTTCTTTTTCACAAAGTTCCTCTTTTTTGCAAATCTAATACTTGTTCTTTTTATTTTATTCTTCATCTGTTCCCACCATAAACAAACATCGTCTTCAAATAAAGTATTTTCTTGCTCATTTTTTATAAGTCTTGAAATAATTTTTCTATATTCCTCCTCTTTTAACAAACAAGAGTTTAAACACCAAACCCCCCCTCCCCTCCCTTCACATCTCACCCCAAAACCAAAAGTTAAAGCAGCATGATCACTTAAACCCAAAAACTTATATTTTACATTCAAGACCCAACTCAAAATATTTCTTTTAATCAAAACTAAATCTATTCTGCTTTGTTTCACTTTTCCCAAAACCATTTGCTTTCTTGAGTATTCTCTCCTGTTTGGATACATATCCCTCCATACATCAACTAAATCTTCCTTATTCATAACATCAAATAAAACACTCCTTGAAGTATCGTTTCTGAAATTAACACTGCTGGACCCATCCAGCCTTGTACACCATAAATTAAAATCACCAACCAAAATACATCTCTCAGTACAAAAAGTCCTCAAATTATCAAACATTTCTCTTCTTTCCTTTTCAATATTTGGTGCATAGACATTAATTAATCTAAACCTAATGTTACAAAAATTAAATTCAATGACAAGCAACCTCCCTTTGTCATCTTTGTGGACTACCTGTATGTCAGTCAATGTCTCCTCTTTTACCAAGATAGCAACACCACATGCTCTGTGACTCATATTATTTGCAATAATTTTGCCTCTCCACAGTGAGCTGATATCTTTAAAAACTTCGTCAGTCCAGTGAGTCTCTTGCAGGCACAGTACTTCTGCTTTTATGGCATTAAATACCAACTCCGCTTTCGTTTTTCCTCTTAGACCGTTACAGTTAAACGAAGCAATATGCAACATAAGGCATAAAACAAAAAAGAATAGCAGAGCAGCAGCCATACCTCTACTTTTTAACCTTCATCTTCTCCTTTTCCTTCGCCCTCTTCTTTCTCTTCAGCTGTCTGATGGTCTCTGCGCTGACGTCCATCCCCTCCTCGCCCTCAGACCCGTCCGACACAGCTTTCCCGTCTTTTTCATTTGCTGCCCGCGTTCCAAAGCCAGCATAATTGTCTGGATTTTGTGGTGCTGGATTATCAGAGTCTCTCCCTCCTTCGTCTCCTCTCGATTCCCCACAGTCACGGTTTCCCTCCTCGTGGGTCTCTCCGGTCATTCCCGGCTCCTCCCTCTCGACGCCGCCTCTCCGTCCATCCTCCTCTCTCCCCGTATCGGCGCCGTCCTCCGCCTCTCTCTCCTCCTCGTCAGAGACGTCGGAGTATGACGGCTCTTCGGCGTCCTCCCCCGGCTCTCCACACACACACAGGGAGATCTTTTCTTTGCACAGAGCACATTTCCCCTCCGCATCACACTCTCGTGCGTAATGCCCCTGTTTCCCACATTTAAAACAAATAAAAGTGGGACAGTCTCTGACAATGTGGCCAGGCTGTATACACAAGCGGCAAACTTTAACTTGCCTGTCATGGATGACGCGGAAGTGCTCCGCTCCGCTTACCGTCTCAAACTTAGTGGAATATGGCAATGATTTCACAGCGTCTGTGAAACGGACCTTTAAAAACCTCGTCCCATCAGCGATGTCCGTCCCTGGCCACATCCTCCTCTTAATGGACGAGACCGCAGTGACTCCCCAGTCCTGTAGTTTTGCCAATATTTCCTCATCCTCTATGTAAGTGGGCAGATTAATGAATGAGACGACCATTTCATTGTTACCCAGTTCTTTCGCCATCAGTCTGTTGTTCCCAATTCTCAGTCCGTCCATCAGCTTTTTCTTCCCGCTTTCCTCTTTCATCGTCAGCTCGTATGACTTTGGCGTCTTAAAACGGCAGCCAAGCACTTCTCCACACTCCGCCCTCACTTTTCTCAGCATGTCCATCATCGTTGTTCTCTCCTCTCCTTCTATTTCCAACATGATTGTCAGTCTCTTTTCGTACATTTTCTTCTGTTTTTCCGCACTCGCGGGCATTCTCTTCTCCGTCGTCTTTTCCGTTCCTTTGTCTGTCACCGTTGGATCCATTTGAATGATTTTTTAAACACAAAGAGTCCCCCAGACAGCAAAAGCTGTCGGGGGATGTAACCCACAAATTAAATACTAAACTAAAAAATTACAAACCAGCAAAAACCAAGGCTGAAAACGATCCAAAAAAACACGGACTGATTGACTGTCGTGAACGTACGGCGTGCTCCTCCTCTGTGCGTGCTCAGGGTGGTATGGCCGTAAGCCGCAGAGCAAGTGACAACTACCCCCTTTATACATGATGATCCACACCATCACAGACATGGCTGTGTATGTCAAGCGCGGGTGTCTTTGCTTGACTTTCTTTCTTTCTTTCTTTCTCTCAACTTGTCAACTGTGTAATGTGATAATATGAAAGTGTGGTTTGTGCACTGTGAGCTGAACTGTCTGCACAGTGACTGCCAGTTGAGCAGTGGCACAGTCAGTGCTGTTTACTGAAGCAGCAGCGTCCTCTGTTGTTTGCACAGAAAAGTGAAAAAGCTTACAGCACCTGGTATTCCCAGGCGGTCTCCCATCCAAGTACTAACCAGGCCCGACCCTGCTTAGCTTCCGAGATCGGACGAGATCGGGCGTGCTCAGGGTGGTATGGCCGTAAGCCGGAGAGCAAGTGACAACTACCCCCTTTATACATGATGATCCACACCATCACAGACATGGCTGTGTATGTCAAGCGCGGGTGTCTTTGCTCGACTTTCTTTCTTTCTTTCTTTCTCTCAACTTGTCAACTGTGTAATGTGATAATATGAAAGTGTGGTTTGTGCACTGTGAGCTGAACTGTCTGCACAGTGATTGACAGTTGAGCAGTGGCACAGTCAGTGCTGTTTACTGAAGCAGCAGCGTCCTCTGTTGTTTGCACAGAAAAGTGAAAAAGCTTACAGCACCTGGTATTCCCAGGCGGTCTCCCATCCAAGTACTAACCAGGCCCGACCCTGCTTAGCTTCCGAGATCGGGCGTGCTCAGGGTGGTATGGCCGTAAGCCGGAGAGCAAGTGACAACTACCCCCTTTATACATGATGATCCACACCATCACAGACATGGCTGTGTATGTCAAGCGCGGGTGTCTTTGCTCGACTTTCTTTCTTTCTTTCTCTCAACTTGTCAACTGTGTAATGTGATAATATGAAAGTGTGGTTTGTGCACTGTGAGCTGAACTGTCTGCACAGTGATTGACAGTTGAGCAGTGGCACAGTCAGTGCTGTTTACTGAAGCAGCAGCGTCCTCTGTTGTTTGCACAGAAAAGTGAAAAAGCTTACAGCACCTGGTATTCCCAGGCGGTCTCCCATCCAAGTACTAACCAGGCCCGACCCTGCTTAGCTTCCGAGATCGGACGAGATCGGGCGTGCTCAGGGTGGTATGGCCGTAAGCCGCAGAGCAAGTGACAACTACCCCCTTTATACATGATGATCCACACCATCACAGACATGGCTGTGTATGTCAAGCGCGGGTGTCTTTGCTTGACTTTCTTTCTTTCTTTCTTTCTCTCAACTTGTCAACTGTGTAATGTGATAATATGAAAGTGTGGTTTGTGCACTGTGAGCTGAACTGTCTGCACAGTGATTGACAGTTGAGCAGTGGCACAGTCAGTGCTGTTTACTGAAGCAGCAGCGTCCTCTGTTGTTTGCACAGAAAAGTGAAAAAGCTTACAGCACCTGGTATTCCCAGGCGGTCTCCCATCCAAGTACTAACCAGGTCCGACCCTGCTTAGCTTCCGAGATCGGACGAGATCGGGCGTGCTCAGGGTGGTATGGCCGTAAGCCGGAGAGCAAGTGACAACTACCCCCTTTATACATGATGATCCACACCATCACAGACATGGCTGTGTATGTCAAGCGCGGGTGTCTTTGCTTGACTTTCTTTCTTTCTTTCTTTCTCTCAATTTGTCAACTGTGTAATGTGATAATATGAAAGTGTGGTTTGTGCACTGTGAGCTGAACTGTCTGCACAGTGATTGACAGTTGAGCAGTGGCACAGTCAGTGCTGTTTACTGAAGCAGCAGCGTCCTCTGTTGTTTGCACAGAAAAGTGAAAAAGCTTACAGCACCTGGTATTCCCAGGCGGTCTCCCATCCAAGTACTAACCAGGCCCGACCCTGCTTAGCTTCCGAGATCGGACGAGATCGGGCGTGCTTTTTTTTTTTTTTTTTTTTTCTTTTATTATGAAAATATACAAAGCTTTTCAGAACACAATATTTACATATACATACACATTAACAACAAAACAAAGCACAAAGGATAAAAATCATAAATTAATATGAAATCTACCTCCATCATCAATAGAAATAAGGCTACTGCCTTGCACAAAAAACTCCTCAAACAAACTCCTACTCAAAAAGTTCCATCGCAAAGCAACATCTTTCCTTAATACCGATACAAACAAAGCTAACACTTCTATCCTCTTCCCTTCAAAATGTGCTAAATTTCTCCTTAGCCATACTGCATATCTAGCATGACTTAATACAAAATTAAACAAATTAACATTCACAGTTTTTGATGTTTTACTTGAACCAAAAAAGAAAACTTTCTTCCAATCATTCGCTATCAGATCTAATTTCCAATTGTTTTTGATCAGGGTTATTAGTTTCAATTGAAAGTTCTTTAATTCCTTGCATTCAAAAAACAAATGCATCAGTGTTTCAGGATCTGATTTACAAACATCACAAAACCGATCTACATTTTTATTAATTTGGTGAATGACCACATTCGTGTATATTCTGTTATGTCTGAGTTTGAAGTCCAAATTTTCACAGTCTATGCTATTGTACTTGACATGTAAATTTTTCCAAATTTCTTTCACATTCAGATCCTGAAATACCTTCAACCAAACATTTTCTGATGCTGGGGTCTTGATTTCTTTCATCAGCATCAACGTGTACAACATCTTTACTTTTATTTTATTAAAGAGCATTTTCCCATCAATCTGATCAATGTACAGATCTGGTAGCTCACTCTTTCCTACCTGAACTGTTTCCCTCTCTATTGTTTTAATCCATATATCCGGTAAGCTTCCTTTTATGCACTTAATCACATTATCCACCTTAGTTCTACCTACCTCCTCGTCTATCTCCACAACACTGTCAAAAATGGCTCTATTTGGCAAGAAGCCAGGCACATACTCATAAGCAAAATCTCTCACTTGTTTTAATCCTGCTTGTATGAAAACTTTGTCATACAAAACATTCCCACTGTTTTTTATTTGTGGATTCATAAATACTGGCTGATCTAATATTTGATTTATTGTTTTGCAGTCATATTTCAGGTGCTCAATGAAATCTGCCCAAGCTAGAAATACCTCTTGATAAAACACAGGAAGATTTTCCAACATATTCTTTCTGAATCTCATAAAGATCCCACTGTCCCCACATCCTCCACTTTTACACAGAAAATCCTTAAAGAACCCTTTCCAACCATACTCCTCCTTACCATATAGATATTTTTTAACCACCTTTATTCTCAATGCTTTTCGTTTAACATCTAAGTCCATCAGTTTTAGCCCTCCCTCTCCATACCCTGCTATTAATGTCTTCATAGATATTTTAACTCCTTTTCCTCTCCACAGAAACTTACTTATTACAGCTCTCACCTCATTCAAAACCCACTCAGGGAGATCTAGAGCTCCCATCACATAATTAAATTTTGATAGAAGCAATGAGTTAATGACTACAACCTTACCTTTTAATCGCAGCCCTCTCATAGACCACAAATTTAATAATTGTTTAACTTTATTCAATATACCAGTCCATGTGGCATCTCTCGCTTCCTTACTCTGTACTCCTATGTTCACACCCAATATTTTAATGAAGTCTCTCGTTATCTTTAAAGGAATTTCACACTCTTCTGGATTTGTATGCCCTACACACATAATTTCTGATTTTTCTATGTTTACTTTTGCTCCTGATGCTCTCCCATATGTTTCAACATGTTTCATTATTCCTTTTACACTTTCTATGGTTCTGACAGTAAAGGTTGTATCGTCAGCAAATTGATGAATTAGACTATTTGTGCTATATGGTATTTGAATGCTTTGTAAAGAAATGTCTTTTTTACATAGTGTTGCCAATGGTTCTGCTGCTAAAGAATAGAGCAAGGCTGAAAGAGGACAGCCTTGTCTGACTGACCGTTGTACTGGGAAAACATCAGTGAGCATACCATTTATTTTCACACAACTTTTAGCATTTGCATATAGCAACATTATCCAATTAACAAACCTATCCCCAAAACCAAATTTGCCCAAAACCTGTTCTAAATACCCATGTTCAACCCTATCAAAAGCTTTATTTAAGTCTAAATTCAGGACTAGACCACCCTCACCATCATTATTCATACTATTGACTACATCTCTAATTGTACATATGACATCAGTGATGTCCCTACCTGGTATACTATAAGCTTGTGTTGGTGCTATTATTTCTCCTACCACGTCCCTCAATCTATTGGCTAAAGCTTTTGTTAAAATCTTGTAGTCCGAGTTCAACAGACTTAAAGGCCTGTAATTTTCTAATTTAAACGGACTCCCTCTTTTTTTAAACAAGATAGTAATAACCCCTGTTGCCATTGACTCTGGAACCGTTTTCCTTTCCTCCATACACTTATACACTTTCAACAGTATTGGCACCAATATATCAGAAAAAACCTTATAAAATTCATGTGTCAGGCCATCTGAACCTGGACTCTTGCTGGATTTCATTTGCTCTATAGCTATTTTAATTTCATCAATTGTCAAATCATCGTCACACATTTGTTTACTTTCATCTGATATTCTGGCATCAACAGTATCTAATATCTCATCCACACATTCCTGCACTATACCTTCCTTTTGAAACAGTTTTGCATAAAAAGCTTCCACTACCTCCAAAATGCCTACAAAATCTGTCACTCTCTCTCCATTCTCACTTTCTAGCTCCGTTATATAAGACTTTACCTGTTTACTTTTCTCCAAGTTGAGAAAGAAGTTTGTACACTTTTCTCCCTCAACTGCATACTGAGCCCTACTTCTGATAACTGCTCCCTCATATTTTTCTCTCTCATAATATTCTATCTCACCTTCTAATTTCATAAAGTATGTCCTATCCCGATTCGGATCCTCCTCCAGTCTTTCCAGCTCTTTTATTAATTTTTCTTTCACTTCATTTTCCTCTTTCTTTTTCACAAAGTTCCTCTTTTTTGCAAATCTAATACTTGTTCTTTTTATTTTATTCTTCATCTGTTCCCACCATAAACAAACATCGTCTTCAAATAAAGTATTTTCTTGCTCATTTTTTATAAGTCTTGAAATAATTTTTCTATATTCCTCCTCTTTTAACAAACAAGAGTTTAAACACCAAACCCCCCCTCCCCTCCCTTCACATCTCACCCCAAAACCAAAAGTTAAAGCAGCATGATCACTTAAACCCAAAAACTTATATTTTACATTCAAGACCCAACTCAAAATATTTCTTTTAATCAAAACTAAATCTATTCTGCTTTGTTTCACTTTTCCCAAAACCATTTGCTTTCTTGAGTATTCTCTCCTGTTTGGATACATATCCCTCCATACATCAACTAAATCTTCCTTATTCATAACATCAAATAAAACACTCCTTGAAGTATCGTTTCTGAAATTAACACTGCTGGACCCATCCAGCCTTGTACACCATAAATTAAAATCACCAACCAAAATACATCTCTCAGTACAAAAAGTCCTCAAATTATCAAACATTTCTCTTCTTTCCTTTTCAATATTTGGTGCATAGACATTAATTAATCTAAACCTAATGTTACAAAAATTAAATTCAATGACAAGCAACCTCCCTTTGTCATCTTTGTGGACTACCTGTATGTCAGTCAATGTCTCCTCTTTTACCAAGATAGCAACACCACATGCTCTGTGACTCATATTATTTGCAATAATTTTGCCTCTCCACAGTGAGCTGATATCTTTAAAAACTTCGTCAGTCCAGTGAGTCTCTTGCAGGCACAGTACTTCTGCTTTTATGGCATTAAATACCAACTCCGCTTTCGTTTTTCCTCTTAGACCGTTACAGTTAAACGAAGCAATATGCAACATAAGGCATAAAACAAAAAAGAATAGCAGAGCAGCAGCCATACCTCTACTTTTTAACCTTCATCTTCTCCTTTTCCTTCGCCCTCTTCTTTCTCTTCAGCTGTCTGATGGTCTCTGCGCTGACGTCCATCCCCTCCTCGCCCTCAGACCCGTCCGACACAGCTTTCCCGTCTTTTTCATTTGCTGCCCGCGTTCCAAAGCCAGCATAATTGTCTGGATTTTGTGGTGCTGGATTATCAGAGTCTCTCCCTCCTTCGTCTCCTCTCGATTCCCCACAGTCACGGTTTCCCTCCTCGTGGGTCTCTCCGGTCATTCCCGGCTCCTCCCTCTCGACGCCGCCTCTCCGTCCATCCTCCTCTCTCCCCGTATCGGCGCCGTCCTCCGCCTCTCTCTCCTCCTCGTCAGAGACGTCGGAGTATGACGGCTCTTCGGCGTCCTCCCCCGGCTCTCCACACACACACAGGGAGATCTTTTCTTTGCACAGAGCACATTTCCCCTCCGCATCACACTCTCGTGCGTAATGCCCCTGTTTCCCACATTTAAAACAAATAAAAGTGGGACAGTCTCTGACAATGTGGCCAGGCTGTATACACAAGCGGCAAACTTTAACTTGCCTGTCATGGATGACGCGGAAGTGCTCCGCTCCGCTTACCGTCTCAAACTTAGTGGAATATGGCAATGATTTCACAGCGTCTGTGAAACGGACCTTTAAAAACCTCGTCCCATCAGCGATGTCCGTCCCTGGCCACATCCTCCTCTTAATGGACGAGACCGCAGTGACTCCCCAGTCCTGTAGTTTTGCCAATATTTCCTCATCCTCTATGTAAGTGGGCAGATTAATGAATGAGACGACCATTTCATTGTTACCCAGTTCTTTCGCCATCAGTCTGTTGTTCCCAATTCTCAGTCCGTCCATCAGCTTTTTCTTCCCGCTTTCCTCTTTCATCGTCAGCTCGTATGACTTTGGCGTCTTAAAACGGCAGCCAAGCACTTCTCCACACTCCGCCCTCACTTTTCTCAGCATGTCCATCATCGTTGTTCTCTCCTCTCCTTCTATTTCCAACATGATTGTCAGTCTCTTTTCGTACATTTTCTTCTGTTTTTCCGCACTCGCGGGCATTCTCTTCTCCGTCGTCTTTTCCGTTCCTTTGTCTGTCACCGTTGGATCCATTTGAATGATTTTTTAAACACAAAGAGTCCCCCAGACAGCAAAAGCTGTCGGGGGATGTAACCCACAAATTAAATACTAAACTAAAAAATTACAAACCAGCAAAAACCAAGGCTGAAAACGATCCAAAAAAACACGGACTGATTGACTGTCGTGAACGTACGGCGTGCTCCTCCTCTGTGCGTGCTCAGGGTGGTATGGCCGTAAGCCGCAGAGCAAGTGACAACTACCCCCTTTATACATGATGATCCACACCATCACAGACATGGCTGTGTATGTCAAGCGCGGGTGTCTTTGCTCGACTTTCTTTCTTTCTTTCTTTCTCTCAACTTGTCAACTGTGTAATGTGATAATATGAAAGTGTGGTTTGTGCACTGTGAGCTGAACTGTCTGCACAGTGATTGACAGTTGAGCAGTGGCACAGTCAGTGCTGTTTACTGAAGCAGCAGCGTCCTCTGTTGTTTGCACAGAAAAGTGAAAAAGCTTACAGCACCTGGTATTCCCAGGCGGTCTCCCATCCAAGTACTAACCAGGCCCGACCCTGCTTAGCTTCCGAGATCGGACGAGATCGGGCGTGCTCAGGGTGGTATGGCCGTAAGCCGCAGAGCAAGTGACAACTACCCCCTTTATACATGATGATCCACACCATCACAGACATGGCTGTGTATGTCAAGCGCGGGTGTCTTTGCTCGACTTTCTTTCTTTCTTTCTTTCTCTCAACTTGTCAACTGTGTAATGTGATAATATGAAAGTGTGGTTTGTGCACTGTGAGCTGAACTGTCTGCACAGTGATTGACAGTTGAGCAGTGGCACAGTCAGTGCTGTTTACTGAAGCAGCAGCGTCCTCTGTTGTTTGCACAGAAAAGTGAAAAAGCTTACAGCACCTGGTATTCCCAGGCGGTCTCCCATCCAAGTACTAACCAGGCCCGACCCTGCTTAGCTTCCGAGATCGGGCGTGCTCAGGGTGGTATGGCCGTAAGCCGCAGAGCAAGTGACAACTACCCCCTTTATACATGATGATCCACACCATCACAGACATGGCTGTGTATGTCAAGCGCGGGTGTCTTTGCTCGACTTTCTTTCTTTCTTTCTTTCTCTCAACTTGTCAACTGTGTAATGTGATAATATGAAAGTGTGGTTTGTGCACTGTGAGCTGAACTGTCTGCACAGTGATTGACAGTTGAGCAGTGGCACAGTCAGTGCTGTTTACTGAAGCAGCAGCGTCCTCTGTTGTTTGCACAGAAAAGTGAAAAAGCTTACAGCACCTGGTATTCCCAGGCGGTCTCCCATCCAAGTACTAACCAGGCCCGACCCTGCTTAGCTTCCAAGATCGGACGAGATCGGGCGTGCTCAGGGTGGTATGGCCGTAAGCCGCAGAGCAAGTGACAACTACCCCCTTTATACATGATGATCCACACCATCACAGACATGGCTGTGTATGTCAAGCGCGGGTGTCTTTGCTTGACTTTCTTTCTTTCTTTCTTTCTCTCAAGTTGTCAACTTGTCAACTGTGTAATGTGATAATATGAAAGTGTGGTTTGTGCACTGTGAGCTGAACTGTCTGCACAGTGATTGACAGTTGAGCAGTGGCACAGTCAGTGCTGTTTGCTGAAGCAGCAGCGTCCTCTGTTGTTTGCACAGAAAAGTGAAAAAGCTTACAGCACCTGGTATTCCCAGGCGGTCTCCCATCCAAGTACTAACCAGGCCCGACCCTGCTTAGCTTCCGAGATCGGACGAGATCGGGCGTGCTTTTTTTTTTTCTCTTTTATTATCAAAAAATTCAAATTTTTACATCATTCAATCTTATTCTCAACATGTAAACTCGGACAGTGAAAGCTAAAGTATGCAGTGATTTATGCTTTTTTTTTTTTTAAAACCCATATTTACATTATATTTACAAACACCAAAGAAAGAAACAACGAAAAATCAGTGCAGTCTCCACGCCCCCAGGAGAGATTCACATTAACTTTCTATGAAGACTGGATCTCCCTCCAATACAGTGAACTGAAGGGTACCGGTGTCCACATTTAAACCCAAAGAAAGAAAGAAACAACAACACCAAAAGGAGAAAAAACCAAACTAAAATGAAATACATTAAAATAAAATGGACTATAATGGCATGATGAAATAAAATACCCTGCTGGAACCAGATAGAACACAAATCAACCAGCAAGGAAGACCAACATTCTGAAGAGACATAATGACACTACTTAAAAAGCAAAACTTAGCACATTGTCTCCTGTTATTCTCACAAGTTTTGCTTTGTCTAAGAAGATTTTTTCAAATTTCTGTTTGTCTGCTTTTTGCATTGTCCGTATATGAAGTTTTATTGAGTTTGTGAAGATCTTCCACCTGTTGGTTTGTCTGTTTTCATAGAGTGCATAGTTCCTGGCTGTATAGATTGTGTGTCTGGCGAAGGCAAGGATGATATTGATGAGTTCATTGTTAATTCCTTTTCTCTTTTCCGTTAGTCCAAATAGCAGAGTCCACTGCCAGTCCGTTGTGTTGGAAATCCTGAGTTCACAGCACATTTCCAGGAGTTCTTTGACCTGCTCAGAGAAAGGAATGCAGACGGGACAATGCAGGAGGAGATGCTCTAAATCCTCCTCCTGCTCTTGACAAACAGTACAGTCTCTTCCGTACATGTTTTTGTTAATCTGGTGCAGAATGACGCCTGTGAAGATCCTCCTGTGCCTTATTTTGTAATCTGTGTTAGTGCATTGTGGGTTACTGTAACAAGGACTTATGTTGTGCCAAATTGTAGACGTGTTTTTGAATGGGAATGCTTTCTTCCAGGTTATTTCTGAGGTGGGCCTCCGTGTGGCCTTTTTTAGCAACATAGTGTACCATGTTTTAGATTTTATTTCTTGCATGCTTTTGGTGTGTGCACCAGTCCACAGGAGGAAATCCAGGGTGTCATCCTGCACCTTACAAACAGAGTTTTTGTGGGCTTGTTTCCATTCAGGAGGCATGTTCTTTTCCATTTCCTCACACACCTGTTGTATGTACTGTTTTTTCCCCTTGCACCCTTTGTCCCTCAAAGCAGTCATTATTTTTTCACTGTCTATTTTACCCTTTCCATTCATTATGTCCCCTAATGTTTGCAGCCCTGCTGCCACCAGGAAGCCATATGAGAGGGAGGTGCCCCTACAAGTGAGCTCTGGATTGTGGAGGATGGGGAGCTTCAGTAACTGTGACCTATTGGAGACCTTTGTCTTGAGGAGTGGCCGTGCCAGCTCCCAGGCTTCAAGGATCTCTCTTTCAAACGGTTGGAGATGTGAGTACTGTTTCTTGGGTAGAATTTGGCAGAGGTTGTGTCTGCCACAGTGACCTAAGGAGGTTATTGTTTTTTGCAGGTAATCTTGCCATGGATGATTTTTAGAATTTTGCAAGGCTTTTTTGATTGTTTGAATTCTGAAGACATGTTTCTTTGTTGCAATATCAATTAGTTTTAGACCTCCTTCTTTATAGTCATTGATTATTGTCCTGTGTGCTATTAGATTTCTTTTGCTTCTCCAGAGAAACGTGGAGATGCTGTTATTTATGCTGGTTTGGATGTGTCCGGGTATGTCGTAGACTGCCAGTATGTGGTTTAGCTGTGAGAGCACAAGGGAGTTGGCTACGACCACCTTGCCTCTCAGTGTGAGCCCCCTCATCCTCCACAGTGCCAGCGTGCTGCTTATTTTTCCCAGCGCCTCCCTCCACGTTTTGTCTCTGGCTTTGTCCTGGTTTTTCCCCAGGTGCACTCCCAGGACCTTGACACTCTCTCCTGCCTCCCTGAACTGCCATCTGCCTGGTGACCGCACCACCTCGCCACAGTACATGATTTCTGATTTGTTAAAGTTGACTTTTGCCCCTGATGCTTTGCTGTATGTTTCAATATGAACTAAAACCTTGTCTATGCTGTCCTCATCCTGTGTCATTATGTTAGTATCATCCGCAAACTGTGCTATTTTGTGTTCTTTCCCTGCTGGTGATGTTATACCTTTAATTTGCTTGTCCTTCCTGATTAACATTCCGAGGGGTTCGGCCACCAGGCTGTATAACAGGGAGGAGAGGGGACAGCCTTGCCTTATTGATCTTTGAATCCGAAAAGTGTCTGATAATTGCCCATTGCATTTGACTTTACTGTTTGCATTGCTGTATAGTAATTGTATCCAATTTGTGAAGTTATTGCCGAAACCAAATTTTGCCAGTACTGCCCAGAGGAAATTGTGTTCGACTCTGTCAAATGCTTTGTTGAAGTCCACACCCAGATAGATTCCACCCTGTTTTGTCATGTGATTTATTGTTTCTTTAACTGACAGAATTGTGTCTGTGATGTCTCGCCCCGGAATGCCGTAAGCTTGAGACCAGTTGATGATGGAAGAAATGACTGATTTTAACCTGTTTGCCAATATCTTGGTGAGAATTTTGTAATCTGTGTTTAATAAACTGATTGGTCTGTAATTCTCCAGCAAGGCTTTGTCCCCTCTGTTCTTGTATACAACAGTTATTAGTCCAAGTGTCAAGGTCCTGGGAGTTCGACCTCCATTTTGCATATGGTTATACATTGTGAGTAGAATCGGAGCCAACCTGAGTTTAAAAGCTTGATAAAACTCAGCTGACAGCCCATCTGTGCCTGGACTTTTGTTCTTCCCCAGTTCTCCTATTGCCATCTCCACCTCCTGTAAGGTAAGTGGAGCATCACACCACTCTCTGTCCTCTTTAGACAATTTACTTTCAATACTCTCCATAGCTCCCTCCATACTTTCTGGTTTTATGTTACAACTTGTGAATAACTGTTTATAATATGTTTGTACTGTTTCTAAAAGATTTACTGCATCTGTTATTATTTCACCTTTCTCATTTTTCAATTCTTTTATGAATGTTTTGCTTTGCTTCCTTTTTTCTAGCCCCAAGAAATAGGCAGTACATTTTTCTCCTTCTGTGATATGCTTCGCCTTGCTCCTGATTATTGCTCCCTTGCACCTTTTCATTTCCAAGTGATCTAATTGAGATTTTAAACATATATATTTACTGACATCATAATTTGGTTCTTCTTCAATCTTCTCTAATTCTCTCCTTACCTGTTCTCTGATTTCTTCCTCTTCTCTGTTTTCTATCCATCTCTTTTGTTTGCAATAATTAATACATGCTTTTTTGATTCTTAACTTAGCTCCTTCCCACCACTCTATCACATCTTCTGTGTTCAATATTTCTTCAGTCATTGCTTCTAACAGATTATTCATTTTTCTTCTAAATTTCTCATCTTCAATGCAACTATTGTTTAAGCACCACAAGCCTCCATTTCTAAACTCTCCTGTTTTCCCCATTCTTATTTCTAGCAGAGAGTGGTCACTCCAGCTGTTGGGTATGTATCTTGCACTTTTTAACTGAGACACCACTGCTGGAGTGCCTAAGCATAGATCAATTCTTGACTGCTTCAACTTCCCTTCAACTACTTGTCTCCTTGAGAACTCTCTTTTGTTTGGCTGTAACACTCTCCATATCTCTGTCAGGTTATTATCATTCATGGTTTCATACAGTATTTTCCTGCTGGCATCCTCCTTAAATACATTATTTGCTGAGATATCCATTTTGTTTAAAACAACATTGAAGTCCCCTATTATCACACAATTCGTTTTACACCATTTTGTTATTTGTTTGAAAAATATTTTCCTGTTTTTTTCCTCATTTGAAGCATATACATTTATAATCCTTTGTTTTTCCCCCCCTCTTTCCACATCTATTACAATCATCCTGCCTTCAGCGTCTTTATGCACACAGTCCGTTTTTTCAAAGCTGTTTTCTTTGCATAAGATGGCCACTCCTCTCGCTAAATCTGTCCCATTAGCATACATGACCGACCCTCTCCACAGCGCTTTAACAAAACTGATGGCGCTTTCATCCCATCTTGTCTCTTGTAAACATAAGATATCACATTTGACAGACCCAAGAATGCATTCAATTTTCCCTCTGCTGCGGAGCCCACGGGCATTGAGCGAGAGAATAACTGTCATGGAGAGGGTGAGCTGCAAAAATGAGAGATTTGCTATCATATCTGATTTTTTGCCTTACTTTTTTTGCTTTTTTTCGCCTGCCTCTCTGTATTTTGCCTTTTTCTGATTTGCGTGATCTGTGTGAGGTCCATGTCGGATTCCGAGTCAGCCATTTGGGGAGCTGCTGGCGGTGCGCTCTTCGCCGAGCGCGGAGCGCAGAGCGGAGCGCTTTGCGGAGCGTCCGTTTCAGCCTGAGAGGCGGCGGTTAATAGTGATTTTTCCAGAGCAGGGAGATCGGCGGGTCCGAGAGCTTTTCCCAGTCCCGTCCCCGCCTCAGTGTGCTCTCTTTGGCCGC